>NW_006159510.1:4302847-4321330 GCF_000334495.1 Tupaia belangeri chinensis
TAGGGGGGGTAGGCTGATGGGGAGGTAGAAAGCAGGTTGATGGGGGCGGTAGGGGGAAGGCTGATGGGAGAGGTAGGGTGCAAGCTGATGGGGGAGGCAGGGGTGCAGGACTCTCAATTCAGAACCCAGTGTCTCTCCACCAGGTCAGAACACTGACATACCTGGAGAGGGTCAGATATCTCCACTTTGAATTCTATGTTGCTCTGTGTTTGTGGCTGAAAGCTCTGCAGGTGGTACATAAAGAAACAAGTGTGCATTCTAGGCCTGGAGCCTCTGAGGCCACAGTGACTCTGTCTCAGGGCCTGAGGTGTTCTGGTCACCTGCATAGTATAGGATTGGGATCAAAGTCACCTTGCTCACATGACCTTTGGGATAATAGTGTGGCTCTGCCCTTGTAGGCCTGGCCTCTGTCAAGTATGCTTCATCTTCTCGGCCTTTCTTTCAGAACAGTGGACATTTTCAAGGCTGAGGCAAACTACTGTCTTTCCCTGGATCTTCCTTATTAATTTCTCATTATCTTTTAGTCCTTTGGTGCTTTTCCAAATATTTTAAATATGTTTCCTTTCCAGTGTTCTCAAGAAGATTGGTCAGAATGTCCATTAGGACTGAAGCAGAAATCCTTTTGTCCTTCTGTCTCTGTGTTTTTGGTGTATGTTCTAGATTTTCTCAAACAAATCCTGCTTATTATACACTTGAGCCAATTTAGTTGGTCCTTTGAATCTTGTAATTTCTTTTAAGAATTATATTTTAATTTGCATTATACTCATCTGACAAAGGATGAATAACCAGAATGTACAAGGAACTCAAAAAACTCAGCAGTAGCTAAAACAAAACAAAATAACACAATTTTTAAAATGGAAAATGGGAAAAGCAGATAGAGTAATGATTACATTGCTGGACTCTCATATAGTCAACCTAGACCTGGTGGCTTAAAACTCACTCTGGGCACATGTGCATGCATGCCCTAAATCCTGAGAGTGGAAGGGATTGAAGCGTGGCCATCCCCTCACCCCCGCCCCCCCGGGGAGAAAGATTTTCTCACTTTTTGTCTCTCTGTCTCTCTGATGGGCACCACGGAGCTTATAGTAAAAATCTCTAATTAAAAAAAAAAAAAGAGGGTAAATGAAGCCAGCAGGTGGCATGGTGATTACAGCAGTGGACTCCCACAGAGTGGACCATGATCTGAGTCCCAAACCTGGTGGCTTGCTTTCTCACTTTCTCTGTCTCTCCCTCTCTCTTTCTCTCTCTCTCTCTCTCGCTCTCTCTCTGGTGAACACACATGCCCTATAGGAAATTTTAAATTAATAATGATAATAATAATAATAGAGCTGACAGATGTGGCATGCATGGTAGTTGAAGCGCTAGTCTCCCACATGGCCAACCACAGTTCGAGTCCCAGACTTGGCAGCTTGCTTTCTCATTTTCCCTCTCTCTCTCATATCTGTGTGTGTTTGTGTGTGTGTGTGTGTGTGTGTGTGTGTCTGGTCAAATTAAAGAATAATAATAAATAATTTTTTTAAAAAATAACATAAAATTAAAGAATTCTTTTAAAAAATAGGCAAATGATTGGAAGAAATAGTTTTCAAAAGAAGACTTACGAATGACCAATAAACAAGAAAAAATGCTCAGCATCACTAATCATTAGGGAAATGCAAATCAAAACCACAATGAGATGTCATCTCTCTTTTTTTTTTTGGAGAGGTTTTCGCTATAGGGCGTGTGTGCTCGCCAGACAGACAGAGACAGACATAGAGACAGAAAGCAAGAAATCACCCCCCAGGGGGGATGGTCACACCACAATCTCTTCTCCTCTGTTCTCCTCTTGGGATCTTGGGCACGCACACACACGTGCCTGGCGTGAGTTTTAAGCCACCGGGTCCGGAACACGAACGGTGGTCAACTACATAGAAGTCCAGCAACATAGCCATTACGCTAACTGCTGGTTCCCGATGTTATCTCTCTTCAGGTAAAAAAAATATTATCAAAAAGACCAAAAAGTGGGACCAGCAGTTAGCATAGTGTCTATGTCGTTGGACTCCCATGTAGTTGACCACAGTTCGAGTCCCGGACCCGGTGGCTTAAACTCACACTGGGCACGTGTGCATGTGTGCGTGTGTGCCCAGGATCCCGAGAGGAATATGGAGGAGAAGGGATTGTGGCGTGGGCATTCCCCCTGGGTAGTGATTTCTCACTTTCTGTCTCTCTCTCTCTGTCTTTCTGGCAAGCACATGCGCCCTATAGCAAAAACATCTCCAAAAAAAGAAGAAAAAAGAAGACCAAAAAGTAACAAGTGGTGGTGAGGATGCAGAGAATGGAGCACTCTTTTACATTGTTAGGAATGTAAATTAGTATTCTGGAAAATAGCAATATGTAAAACAGTATTGAAATTTCTTAAGAAACTAATAGTAGACCTGCCCAAAGATCCAGCAACCACACTACTCGGCCTTAACCAAAGGAAAGGAAGTAAGTGTGTCATAAAGGTGTCTGCATTTATTGCAGCATTTTTCACAATAGCCAAGATACAAAAGTCACCTAAGTGTCCACCAACAAATGATAAAGAAAATCCTTTCCAGAAGGAGCCAGATATCTCATACACACACACACTCATACACACACAATACAGCCACTTTAAAAAAACAATGAAATCCAGTTGTGTGAGGTTAAATGGGCAAGTCTGGAGGACATTGCTTTAAGTGAAATAAGCCATATGCAGGAAGAAAAAAATAACTACATTTCTCCCTAATATATGGAAATTGGGTGGGGGGGGATGAACTCATAGGTGTGCCCAAGAGCCCAAGAAGAAAATGGAGTGGAATGGAGTCGAAGGGATTGCAGCAGTGGCTATGCCCCGGGTGTGTGCTTTCTCACTTCCTCTCCCAGTCTCCTCTCCGGTAGACTAAATGGATTTTCTTCTGTGTTGCAGTTAGTGGAATGAACTGCATTTCAAGCTCCTTAAGACATTTGGAGGAAAATGACCAAATGTTACTTAGAATGCTCAGCGATGTTCAGTGCATATTTATCGATGAGGGCTGTGGCCTCTGCAAGCAGGTAACCAACTGAGGCCAGGGTTCCTCCCAAGACCAGGCCTATTCCTGCCTACCAGGGAGTCCAGAGCGCCGAGCAGGCAGGGACGGTGGCTCTGAGGTCATAACTTGTCTTCTCTCCCCGAGACCCTTTTCCGAGATTTCACTGCGCCGCTGCTTCCTGAACGAATCTGCCCGCCAACGGTTGGGAGTTTTCAGAAGACTCAGTCCAGCAGAAGGATGCTAGGCCTCGCTCCTCGCTGGCCGCTGACCTCCGCCTGTGTGCCCCACACTCCCAGGGCTTTGGGATTGCGTCCCTGGACCAATGGCCTCTGACAGATGGCCAGCAGTCTGTACATCAGCCGCCAGCAACAAGTGCAAGCTTGGCCACAGATCACCGCGGCCATCAGCGTCTCGGCCCAGGCAGTGAACGCCTTATCGGAGGACACCTGGGATACGCAGGTGCTTCTGGCCAACGCCCACGTCGCGTCTCCACTGCCCTATCCCTGAGTGCACCTGTGGTGAGGAGAGGAAGAGGGCTCCCAGCTCAGCCTGTTTCACGAAGTAGCAGCCATGCATGTGCCCGAGATCCTTCTGCCCAACAACACCCTTCAGGACCAGCCCATTCACTACACTTCCCAGGTTGGCAAAAACACTGGGCATATATATGATAGGGTCGACCCTGGAAGGGTGAAATCCCTGAGGTCCCAGAGGAGGAGATCAGTTACCAAGCCACAAGGCACCCCAACCAACCCCCGTGGGAATGTCCACTGCATTAACCATCACGCCACCCACTGGCTCTAGATGCAATATTTTCTTGAGTATCTCTGAAAGTACTATTCATTTAACTTCATTTAAAGTGCCCGTCTATTTTGTGAATTAGCACCATTACATCTGGGTTGATAATTCTAGTTCTTCCTGCAGTACTTCTGTTTCATACTATAGTTTTTCCCTTACTTAGAGGTCTATTCAGGTTTATAAATGAAGAACAACCTTCATTCCCAGGTTAGTATTTGTAGGCAGTCTGAGGTTCCTCTGTTGTTGTGTGGCTCTGTTGCATCTGCTATCTTCATTTTTCTCCATTCAAGTCTCAAAAGATCATCTTATTTTCAGGTTTGAGAGTGATTTTCCATTGGTTCTATGGCAAAGATAAAACTATAAATAGATGAAAAACTATAAATAGATGAAAAAGCCCAAAGATAAATGAAAGTTTAGTGTATTACTAAGATAAATGTTCCTGGATCATGAATGAATTACAGTCTTTATATTTCAGTCTTGTATCCTTCCTCTCTTGGCTAACTCCTCTCCAGGTGAACTAACAGAAAAAAGTCATAGCTGACAGGTATTAAGAGAAAGAAAGGAGAGACTTTTTTTATTCTTTTTTTTTTTCATCACACTTGATTTACAAAGCATGGGGTAGTTGCAGAGTCCTCCTCAGGCACATTTTTGCCCTGGAGAGAAAGGTCTGTACTAAGTGGACTAGCTGGAAGAGCAGAGAAAGACATTCGCAGCAGCACTCAGCTTAGGGCTTTTACACAGCAGTGTTAATTTTCTATGGATGCAAAACCCTATAAGCAGGCAGTTCCCAGTGACAGAGAAAACAAATGCATCTGCTCAGCGTGAATATCTGAAATGCTACTGTTTACTATTATGCTATAATTAAATGAAATGCCATGTAGGGAGGGAAGCCTGGAGTGGCTGTCACAAAAATCTGAAGTTGCAATACTTCTAGCAGCTGGTGAGTCACTATCCTCCAGGAATCCACATGGCTCAAGGCAGAAGATTGTCAGCTCCCTATGGAAGTGATACCATCTCTTATAAACAGAAGGGATCTTGGTTATTATTTGAGGCTTTCTGGGGCATTTTATCCCTGTCGGTTTCTGTCTCTGAAGGAGATACTTTAGATACTGCTGGTGGTATCCAGTTTACGAATAAGTCATATCCCAAAGCTAATCCACATGGGGTGTTCGGAATAATGTTACAAATGGTGTTTCCATTTCCAGCTGACTCACCAAATATAGCTGAGGGTGAATCATGTCTGTCTAAAATATTTCTGTGTGCATCACTCATACTCAGTATCTACCATATAACGATGAGAAATTATGGCTGTTGACTTCAATGCTAATAATGTCTTTTTAGGGGATGAAAAAACAAGAGCCTCTACAGACCACATGGGTCAGTTGTTTAACTGTGAACAATCCTGGGAACCAATGTTGTGAGTCCCATTTTACAGAAAATAAATTGAGGTCTACAGAGAGCAAGCAACTCATTGAATTTACTGTCAAAGTAAGCTGTATTTGAGGTCAGGTCAGAGAGAGAGAGTGGGGCAGGCCCTTTCTGCTGAACTGCGCCTGATATTCTGTGAGTACTGCTAGCCCTCAGTCTTGTGCCATGGAAGAGAAGTTGCTCTGCCTTCCCTGTATGCAAGCAGCACTTCCTCCTGAGGCAAAATCGTAGTCACCCTATTTTGATGATCTTCCTACTTCCTCCCTCCCCATCTCCTTTCTTTGCAGATATGGCTGTGCCTTCCTGGTGTGGCCACAATGGCTGAACACTCAGGTGAGGGAGAATGTTCAGACAGCACATGGGTGTTGGTGGAGGGAGGATGAGAACAATTACTTTAAGGGGTCTTAAGAGAGTTTTTCTTTGCGACTCCATTCCTGCCTTGAGGGAACTGGCAGATGATTGCCTTGACCATGGACAGTCCAGACGACCACATTGAAGGTGATGCTGATTTCTTTTTCTTTTTTTTAAGCTTTTGCCATAGGCATGTGGGCTTGCTAGAAAGAGATAGAGGAAAAAAAGGGATAAATCATTCCCCCTGCCCCAGGGGTCTGGCCATGCCTCAATCCCTTCTCCTCTATGCTCCTCTGGAGATTTTGGACATGCACATGCACACACACCCAACATGATTTTTCAAGCTACCGGGTCTGGGACTCAAACCACAGTTGGCCATGTGGGATCCAGCACCTCAAACACCATGCCACTTGCTGGCCCCACACTGCTGATTTGTAACAAAATATGGAGAGATGTTTTAGTATAGAGACAGCTCATTCTCTAAGTCACATTACGTTGTTCTTGTTAGAATGTTTCTACCTCATCTCCAGTAAACCTCTTTGGCACTTCCAGAGCAAGACAATTTTCAGATCCCTTTTTGTTAGGCTGTTTCTATTTTCAGCTGCTGTTTAGTATATCAAGCCATAATGGATCAACTTGCTTTTATCACCTTGAAATGTTGTCATAAGGTAAGAGTTTGAGATATTCCAAGTTGGAATATAAAAATCAACAGCATAAAACTACATGTTCACACAGGATGTTTGCCACTACAATTATGAAAATTAATGTTCTACATGTTTCAATACATAGAAAATATTAAATTTGTCAGGCACCAGATTTTCCCAAGGCATCACAAGCATAAAACAGGAAAGAGCCTCAGCAACAGCTGAAGGCCCTGGTCAGCAGAGTTCAGAGTGTGCGCAGGAGAGGATTGGCTCAGAAACTCCCCTCTCAGTCCTGTCCACATTCCACAAGTGCCTAGAATCTGAAAGGAACAAAGTCCTTCAGTCATTCTGACAACAAACAAATGCCAACGTTTCCAACATTAGAAATTTGGTCAAATGGATCTCAATGCAGCTTTCAAAAAGAAGGAACACATTTTTAAGTCAAAGTTAAGACTGGGAGGGATAAGATGCATAACGATTACGTAACTGGACTCCCATGTAGTCAACCGTGGTTTGAATCCCAAACGCAGTAACTTAAAACTCACACCAGGAGCATGTGCATGTGTGCCCAAAATCCCGAGAGGAGAATGGAGAAGGGACTGTGGTGTGGTCATCACATGGTGCAAGGTGTAATTTCTTGTTTTCTGTCTGTCTGTTTCTCTGACAAGTGCACGTGCACCAAACATCCTACACCAAAAAATCTCTCTCTAAAAAAAAAAAGATTGAGACTAGCAGGTGGCATGGTGATTAAGGCAGCTGGATTCCCACATGGCTGACCGTAGTTCAGGTCCCAGACCTGGTGGCTTGAAAATCACGCTGGGTGCATGTTCCTGCATACCCAAAATACCAAGAGGAGAATGGAGGAGAGGTGACTGTGGCATGGCCATCTCCCCAGGGGGGTGATTTCTCATCTTCCTTCTCTGTCTCTGTCTCTCTCCTCTCCAGTGAGTGCATTTGCTCTATAGCAAAACCTAATAGTAAAGATTATTATTATTTTTTGAGAGGTTTTTGCTATAGGGCACGTACACTTGCCAGAAAGACAGAGAGAGATAGAGAGACAGAAAACAAAAAATCACCCCCAGGGAGATGTCCACACCGTCCAGCCCTAAATGTATTATTTTTTTGGTTAACTTTGAGAATTCAGAGTGTAAAGACTGTCTACCAATTCAAAAGAATTATCTAGTGAATATAAATGAACTCCATAAAGATGGACCCAAATTCCTTACCCCAAGCGTAATCACTTTCCTCCTTATAATCTCCCTAAGCAGCTGTATCCATGTTTATGTTCAGACTGTTTGTACTGAAGATGCCAACATTTTTTACGTTCAGTCTGTATATGTCCTTTGAACTTCAGACAAGTGACTTGACATCTGCATTGGGTGTCTTATCCTATTTCAAACCAGACACACCCAAAACTGAAGTCTCGACCACCCCTCTAACACACAATATTCTACTATTTACCACCTGAATAAATAAAGTCCCTGTGGCACAAAATTCTAGAACTCCTGCTTCATTCCAATGTTCCTCTTCACAAAGCTGTCCATTGCCTTCAGCCCCAGCTCGCCCCACCCACGTGGACACTGTAGTAGCTCCCGGCTTCCCAGCACCTTCCCTCCCATTCCACTGGTGGCTCCTCAACAACAGCTCTGTCCAGACCAGGGCTGGAGGATCCTGTGTTACCAGGCAGGGGCATGGAAGGACTGCCTGTGAGCAGACAAATTACCAAATGTGAGCAGTTTTCAGTCTCCACCCCGCCTCCACACCACCACCCACTGCAATAGTTGAAACCATCTCCAGACATTGCCAAATATCCGCTGGGGTCAAAGTCTCCTTGGGTTGAGAATTACTGCTCTGTTCCAATGTATTTTCCATCCATAATAAACGAAGAAGTAAAAATGTTCTTAAATCCTGATCAGATCACTTCAGTCTGCTGATTGAATACTCAATGATTCCTATTAAATGTAGAATAAACTCCAAACTCATTATTTATTTATTTAGAGATTTTTTGTTTTAGGGTGTGTACGCCTGCCAGAGAGACAGAAAGCAAGTAATCACCCCCTATAGTGGATGGCCATGCTGCAAACCGTTCTCCATTCTTCTCCATTCTCCTTTTGGGATCTTGGACAAGCACACACACATTCCTGGTGTGAGTTTTAAGTCACCAGGTCCTGGACTTGAAGCACGGTTGACTACGTAGGAGTCCAGCAACATAACCATTACACCATCTTCTTTACCACAAGATGTTTAAGGCCTTGCATGGCCACATCCCTGCCCCCTATCCACCTGCTGCCCTCCATCACACTTTCAGCTCAACTTGTCTCCTCTTACAGGAGTCTGCCCCATTCATCTCCCTCCAGGTCTTTGAGAAAGCTATTCCTTTCTGCCTAGAGCTCTTCTCCCCAGGTTGTGAGTCTATGCATAAATGTGTTCACTTTGGAGAAGTCTGTCCCTCACCTTCCCCACCATCTCAGCTACAGTATCCCCTTCTTCAGGCACTGACAAGTGCCTGGTTTGAGCTAGGTGAAAATGACAGGAGTGTGACAATAGAAGGCACAAAGTCCTAAGGCAGGAACCTCTTTGGTGTCTAGAAATGACTTAGGATGGGGAAGGAGAGGACCAGGTCACATAGGAGCTTGTTGGACTACATGTGTGTGAGATTCAGAGGACAACACAGAACCAACCTGTGCTCTCTGGAACATCTCAGCCAGGGCTGAATCCCCATAGACCAGTGTAGACCATAAAAATCCCTGCTTCCTTGAACTAAAATGTAAATACAAGAAATAAGTGTAGACACACATATGACAAGTGAAGTTGGGTATCCGGTTGCCCTGGATGTCACTGAGTGGTGTCAAATGTTTACTTTGTTACAGGCTTTTAGGGGCAAGAGTGGAAGGGGCCACTCTCTAAGCCAAAAATCACACTGTAGTGTCACAAGAGAGAGCCAGCTCACCTGTGCTACCCTAAACTTACAGATGTTTTTTGGAGAATGTACCGATTGGTCCCCTCAAATTCTGGAGAAAGTTTGTGACCTCATCAATATGTTTAGATTCGCCAGTGTATGTCCAGAAGAGAAGTATAAAATGCTCTTTATATCGTGTTTAAATACACTAATGTAATGTGTGTGTCATGTAATGTGATGTATTCATGTTAATATGTCTGCTCTTCAAATTCTCATTCACTAAAATCAAGAGTTTGAGGAACTGACCTCTCCAAAATACAACGACAGAAACCTTAAAGTAATAGTAATTGGCGGTGATTCTGCAATTTAGACCATCCCATTTCTTCACTTGTCAGGAGTACTGAATTGGAGTATTTTCTTTGAACATTTGAAAATAAATTACAGAACATGTCATTGAAGACTGTGCCAGATATCAGGCAACAGAATAGGAAAATAGATGTTTAGAGGTCAAGAAATATGAGGGACTCTTTTTAAAAAAAAGAAAAAAGTGTTAGGAAGAAAGAGAGATGATCACTCCTTAGTATCAAGCATATGAGAATACTCCAGAGTGGCTCACTTGGAACAAGGCAGAAAGTATGTATGTATATATGCATGTATGTATGTATGTGCTTATGAGAGAGTTTTCCTGTAGGGTTCATGCACTCACCAGAGAGAAAGAGAGAGACAGAGGCAGAAAGTGAGAAATCACCTCCTCAAGGGGTATGGCCTCACTACAATCCCTTCTTCTCCATTCTCCTCTTGGAATTTTGGGCATACATGCGTATGCACCCAGTGTGAGTTTTGAAGCCTCTGGGTCTGGGACTCAAACTGCAGTCAGCCATGTGGGAGTCCAGCAATGTAACCATTATGCCATCTGCTGGTCTTAGAACAAGGGGGAGAGCTTTACATAGAACTCTTGAAAATAGTACACTGAAATCTTAAAAATTACTTGGGCCATGTACACTTTTCCCAGTAATTTTGCAAGTCAAAACATCCTTAAACTTTCTTGAATGTGGAAAGAATGAGGCCAATCAATATATTTGCTGGGAGCCGGCAGGTGGCATGGTGGTTAGGGGCTGGACTCCCACATAGTCAACCATGGTTTGAATCCCTGGTGGCGTGCTTTTTCACTTTCCCTCTCTCTCTCACTCTGTTTCTCTCTGGACAAATTTAAAATAAATAAATAAAGTTAAATAGAATAATTCTTAACATGTGTGTATGTATATATGTATATATATATTTTTTTCTGGAACTGTTTAACTCTAAGATGGAATCTTATAATAAGAAATGGGGGAACCAGCAGTTAGCGTAATGGCTATGTCGCTGGACTCCCACGTAGTCGACCGTGGTTCGTGTCCCGGACCCGGTGGCTTCAAACTCACGCCGGGCGCGTGTGCGTGCATGCCCAAGATCCCGAGAGGAGAATGGAGGAGAAGGGATTGCAGCATGACCATCCCCCCTGGGGGGTGATTTCTCGCTTTCTGTCTCTCTGTCTCTCTCTGTCTGTCTGGCAAGCGCACGCGCCCTATAGCGAAAACCTCTCCAAAAAAAAAAAAAAAAGAAATGGTTTTACTTTAAGATCTTCTTCCAGTCAGTTCTGAGGCCCAGTGGTTAAGGGAGCTGAATCCCACATGGCCAACCATGTGGTTCAACCCCTGACCCCAGCAGCTTGAAAAACACACTAGGTGCATGGGCTTACATGTCTCAGATCCCAACAGAATGGAGAAAAGAAGGTATTGCAATGTGACCACGTCCCATTAAGGGTAGCTTCTCCCACTCTCTCCTTGTCTCTGGTGAGTGCACAGGCCTTCTGGCAATTAAAAAAAAAATCTTCATTAGATGTTCCATTTTTATTTTTCTCTCAATGCGCTTTAAAAAAAATTGTGAAAAGATTTGTTACATGTTAAAAGTCTTATGTAAAAAACCGACTTCTTTTTGCCAAACTAAATGTTGAAGTTTCCCATTTCCCAAGACAGTTCCAGGACAAAATGTCCTCTTTTCTCAAAAGGAATACAAGGATAAGGTTTTGGGCAAAGGGGGAAGAGTCAAAGAGGAGATATTAATATTATTATTATTATTATTATTATTATTATTATTATTATTATTGGCCCTCCTCCTTGTGTCTTTCCTTACCATACTCTCCTTACCATGGCAATGCTTTGCATGATACTGTCAAGATTATCAGTCACCATGTAGTACTCACCGTGGTCTCACTCCAGTCCTTCTGAAATGTCCCACACACTTCGTTCTCCCAAGTTCTGTCATCTGCTCTATTATATCCTCCCACTCTCCCTCAGCCATCCCTCTGTTCTCATCATCACATCTCCTGATCTCCACCAAATACACCTGTGTTAGATGTGTGCATGCATGCGTATACCAGTGTCAAATGTGTGTGTACATGCGTACACCTCATTAGATGTGTGCACGTGTGTACACCTGTGCTAGCTGTGTGAATATATGTACACCTGTCTCCTTCTTCTTTTGCTCTCAAACTCTGCCTTCCTCCTCACCTTGACCATTCCTTGCCTTAAGATTCAGATCACAGGGCCAGCAAGTGGCCGAGTGGTTAAGGTGCTGGACTCCCACATTACTGACTGTGGTTGGAGTCTTGGACCCAGTGGCTTAAAACTCACGTTGGACACATGTGCATGTGTGCCCAAAATCCCAAGAGAAGAATAGAGGAGAGGCAATTGCAGAGTGGCCATCTCCCTTGGAGGGAGGAGGAGTGATTTCTCACTTTCTGTATCCTTGACTTTCTCTGTCTCTGGTGAGCACACAAGCCCTATAGCAAAAATCTCTTAAAAAAAAAAGATTCAGATCATCACAGTTGACTAAATTCACTCTACAAAATTATTCCTTCCTATAATCAATCATATTAGTAAATTCAATAAATTTAGGAAATACTTTAACACTTCAAAATATAGAAGACACTATAGGTGATAGAAAACATTTTAAAAAGTATCTATGTTGGCAATATTGGAAGCCATACAAAAGATTGGGGTCCAGTTCCTGCGTCAACCTGTACACACCAAGAGCATGTGCCTGTTAACCTGGTTGGCTGGGAAGGCCGAGGGGAGGACTGTGGCATGAAACCTTGTTGAGGGTGTTTTCTCTCTCTTTCTCTTAAATAAGCTCTAAAGAAAAATAAATTGTCTATGACACTTAGAGATTAAAATCTACTAAGAAAAGTAGGGAATTTTAGGTAATTACAATTCAAACAAAGGGCCATATTAATGATATTTATAGGACCTTTGAGGAATGGGATGGCCTCAAAACCTATCAAACCTCACATAGTATAAACTCTATGAAAACTCACATTGACTCAATTTCTACATGAGCACTACACATCAGAATGATGAAAATACTAGTGACACCACCAAATAAATGTTCGTGAGGACGGGGAGAAACTAGACCACTCTTACATGGCTGTTAGGATGGAAAATGGTACACCCACTCTGAAAAAATTTAACTGTTTCTTAACAAGTTAAACATGCAACTGCCATACAATCCAGTAACTGCACTCCTGAGCATTATCTCAGAAACATGAAGACTTATGTTCACACCAAACCTGTCCACAAATGTTCACAGCAGCTGCTTCATAATAGTCAAAAACTGGAAACTATTCAGATGTCCTTCAAGGAGTAGTTAACCAAAAAATGGTAAATGTCTACTATGGAATACTACTCTGCAATAAAAAGGAGTGAACTTTTTTTGTTTTTAAGATTTTTTTGCCATAGGGCATGTGCACTCACCAGGGAGAGAGAGAGAGGTAGAGAGAGTGAAAGTGAGAAATCACCCCCAAGAGGAGATGGCCATGCTGCAATCCCTGCTCCATTCTCCTCTCAGGAATTTGGGCATGCACACTGATGCGCCTGGTGTGATTTTCACGGACCAGTTCCAGGACTTGAATCATGGTCAGCCATGTGGGAATCTGGCACCTTAACCGTCATGCCACCTGCTGACTCCAGGAACTAACTATTGATACCACAGCATGAATAGTATAAACTCCAGAGGGCTATGCTGGATAACAGAAGCCAGTGTCATAGATTCTATTTATAGAACATTCCTGAAATGACATCATAGGAATGGAGATCATGAGTGGTTGTCAGGATGGAGAAGTATGAGTAGGAGGGAAGTGGGTGGGTTTGAAGGGCAACAGAAGGAATCCTGGGAAGTTCTGTACCTGAACTGCATCCCCATCAGGATCCTGGTGTGACACTAACTCTACTTGTGTGGGATGTTATCACTGGGACAATAAAGTGAAGGGCACTTAGAAGAGCTCTATTTACAAATGAATATGAACCTACAATCATTTCAAAGAGAAAACACATGCAGCATGCCCTGTATTTGATAGTGCCTACTGTTTTTTGTTTGTTTGTTTGTTTGTTTTGTTTGGCAAGATTTTTGCTATAGAGTGTGTATATTTGCCAGAGAGAAAGAGAAAGAAAGTGAGAAATTACCCCCCTACACACATCAAGGGGGATGGCCACATTGCAATCCCATCTCTGCCATTCTCTTGATTTTGGGCAAGCACACATCACATGGGCCCAGTGTGAGTTTCAAGCCACTGAGTCCAGGATTCATACCACGGTCAGCCCTGTGAGAGTCCAGTGCCCCAACCACTACACCACCTGTTGGTCCCAGCAACTACTCTCTTGGACAGTACATACCATGAGTGGAAAACTGCCTGACAAAGCACAGTGTGCTCACAGGCTTGGTGCAAAAGCAAATAGACCATGGTGCTCAGGTATATCCTTGGACTGCCTGGCTCAAGTTCCATTCTGCTGCCATGCTGCCAGCAGGCTTGCCATGGCAAGTTTTAAGCCACATACAATGGTTTTTGTTTTGTTTTGTTTTGTTTTGTTTTGTTTTGTTTTTGGAGAGATTTTCACTATAGGGCGCATGCACTTGCCAGACAGACAGAGAGAGAGACAGAGAGACAGAAAGTGAGAAATCACCCCCCAGGGGGGATGGCCACACCGCAATCCCTTCTCCTCCATTCTCCTCTCGGGATCTTGGGCATGCACGCACACGCATCCGGTGTGAGTTTTTTAATCCACCGGGTCCAGGACGCGAACCACGGTCGACTATGTGGGAGTCCAGAGACATAGCCATTACGCTAACTGCTGGTTCCCCCACATACAATGTTTTAAGTATAATCAACTTTATATATAGTGAGCTCTTTATATTTAAGGAAGAAACAACTATATATCAGTTGAGCAAGAAAATCTGAAGCCCAGCTTTCGTGGTCCACACTGTTAAGACTGCTCCACATGTTGGGACCACATGGTAAGTCCAGGATTGAGTCCCAGGCCAACCTAAAGCCAAGTATAGTGGTATATACCTGTAAGCCCAGGTGGGGGGTGCTGAGGCAGGAGGATCACGCACTTCAGGTTGGCTTGGGCAACATAGCAAGATCCTGGCTGAAAGAGATGGGTGTGGTGGTATGAGACTGTGGCCCCAGCTGAGAAGCTGAGGCAGGATGATTGTGACATGACAAAACCCTGTCTTGAAAAATAATTCATGTGGCCCAACCCCATAGCACAGCAGTTAGGGAGCCAGGTCTCAAGTGGCCAGCTGCATTCTGAATTCTGGCCCTGGCAGCTTCAAAAATGTTCCCCACACATGTGTGCATGCCCCAAATCCTGATGGGATGAGGAAATAGAGGAAAAAGGATTGCACTGTGACCGCGTCCCACTGAAGGGTGCTTTCTCTCTTCAGCAATAAAAATAACACAGCCACTCCTCATTTAACAACCTACCCATTTAATGAAAGCTCAGATTTATGACCAGTTTTCCAGCTCAGGAAATCCCTTCTCAGACTGTGTAAGTCTTGGGAATTCCTATTCTCAGTCTTTGTCTCACTCCAACAGTCGGTTGGTATTCAGTAGGAGAAGTGTTTGCCATTTTGTTTATAAAGTTTCACTTTATTGTACACACATAGTATTATTCAGAATAAATAAAAGCCATCACACCAGATTTATATTATTGTGTTCTAGTGTGTCACTTTCTGGCACTTATCTAGTGTATGCTTTTTGTGTGGATAGAATTCCATTATTCTAGGTTTGTGTCATGTGACACGTCCTGAAAAACACATGTCCTATGGAGCCACGACACACCATGAGACATGTGCCTTTAAGCCCTTTGCTTACCAACTAATTGACTTAACAAGCTAGTTGTAGGGACAGAACTTATTAAGTGGGAGGACCTATAATTTTTAATTTAAAAGAAATTTTTTAAAAAGAAAGAAAATCCGAGGTTCAACCTCGTTTTCTCTGGGTCTCAGAATGTTTTCTTCTCAGTCTAATGGGAGAAGTCAGTTCTTTCCTCATTCCTAGTATTGTGCCGGGTATCCTCCCTAACTGGGGTAGAGTTTTGACATACTCATTAAGGTTATGTGGGTCGCTCATTGACCATCCTACTCCTCAGAGAACCACAGCACTTGGCTATTTGTGTTGCTGAATAGAACCATGCCATATTTTTTCCATGCCTGAAAGAAGCAGAACAAAACTTTTGTTTGTTGGCAAGAATTGGCAAGACATACTGGTTTGGATGATGAAATGTTGGTTCTTGCTTCCTTTTCACTCTGAAGTAAGTTTACTTCTAGAGTTCAGAAGATGTGAGTATTTCAGAGTCCAAGTTAGGATAGTTCTCATTTCAGTTAACTGTGACTTGAGTTTTTAATCACTGAATGTTTCCAGAAGGAGATGAAGATCATTTGAGGCTTTTTATCTACTGTTTCTGCTCGACTTAGTTGTAGTATCCTTTTATTAAAAAAAAAAAGGGGGGAGGGAGACATGAAACCCAAAGAGGTTAAAGAATTTGTCAAAGTTAGGGATAGAAATGAGGTTCCTGGCCCTTGACTCTTTCTGCTCTGTGTAGCCCTGCCATCATGTGACCACACTGAATTAAGAGGCCAAACTTTAAAGGAAATGTATTTCCGTAACCTCAGAAGGTTCCCTAATAACTAGAGAGACTACCAAACAATTGCTCTGAAAGTTATCGGAAAAGCGGGGCCAGCAAGTGTCATGGTGTAAAGTGCTAGATTCCCACACGGCCAACTGTGGTTTAAGTCCCAGACCTAGCAACTTGCTTTCCCACTTTCTCTCTCTCTGGCTCTCTAGCAAGTGCATGTACCCTATGGTAAATTAAATAATAACAATAAATAAAATTAAATAAATAGTTCTTTTTAAAAAGTTATCAGAAAAGTGGGCCAGCAGGTGGTATGGTGGCTAAGGGTGCTGGACTCCCATGTGGCCAACCGCAGTTAGAGTCCCATGCCAGGTGGCTTGCTTTCTCACTTTATCTCTCACTTTCTTTCTCACTCTGTCCCTCTCTGGTCAAATTAAAGTAAGTGAATAAGTAAGTTAAATAAAATAATTCTTTAAAAAAGTTATCAGAAAAGTAATTTGCTTATCTTCCTATATCCTTTTGGACAAATGTGTATCTATTCCTAACAGTAACAATTATTCCCTAATCTGATAGCCTATGAGTCTTTATATTTTCATTGCAAAACTAGCCTATGTAATTAAGAGCTCATATAAGAGACACAGTCTAAAGAAAGTATTTCTACAGAAAGAGAAGGGGTGTAAAATCCTCTCTAGCAATTTTCAGACAGAATGCTAATATTTAAAAGGTGGTTTTTACTAGTTGACTTTCAGTGTTCTGTGATGTGATGTTAAACAAGAAAAGATAAAATTGGAAAAGTATCAGGAAGCTAGTAATATTCATAGAGACTTTTTGCCCAGGGATTTCTTTCATAATTGAGTTTTTCCTGGCTATAAGCTAACTGCTATTGAAGATGATGAGATACACTATTATGTTGTGTATTAGTCTCGTTGAGCTGCCGTAACAAAACATAGATTGTGTGACTTAAACTACAGACGTATATTTTCTCATCACTAAGATCGAGGTGCTATCAGGGCTGGTTCCTGGTGAGGGCTCTCTTCCTGGCTTGCAGACAGTGCCTTCTTGCTGTATCCTCACATGGCAAAGAGAGCTCTGGATCTCTTCCCATATGAACACTAATCCTACCGATTTGAGGCCTTACCCTTAGGAACTCATTTAACCTTAACTTACTTGTTCAAAGACACACTGGGGATTAGGGGTTCAATGTATGAATTTGGGGGACTACATACTTCGGCTCAAAAAGAACAGTAGTGCCAATGTCTTTAGATTTATGTTCAATAATATATAAAACACAAATTACAGAGTTTATAATGTATGCTTAGTTATAATTTTGTAATGCGTTAAAACTTGGAAAGACTTTAAAACATAAGCATAAGAGGAGCCAGCAGATGGCATAGTGGTTACATCACTAGACTCCCACATGGCTGACTGCAATTCGAGTCCTAGACTCGGTAGCTTAAAATATCACACCCGGTGCACATGCATGTGTGCCCAAGATCCCAGGAGGAGAATGGAGGAGAAGGGTTTGCAGCATGGCCATGTTCCCTAAGGGATGAGTTCTCACTTTCCCTCTCACTGTCTCTGTCTCTTGCTCTCTCCAGGGAGCACATATACCCTATGGCAAAAATCTCTTTAAAAAAAAGCATAAGCGGGACCAGCAGTTAGTGTAATGGCTATGTCACTGGACTCCCATATAGTCAACCGTGGTTCAAGTTCCAGACCCAGTGGCTTAAACTCTCGTCAGGCACGTGTGCATGACCAAGATGCTGAGAGGAGAATGGAGGAGAAAGGATTGCAGTATGGCCATTACCCACCCCGGGGGGGGATGTAATTTGTCACTTTCTGTCTCTCTGTCTTTCTGGCAAGTGCATGCGCCCTATAACAGAAACCTCCCCCACCAAAAAAAAAATCATAAGCATAAAAATCAGCAAATATTTATTGAATTCCAAATTTTGTTAAATACTATCAGCAATTTACTGGCCACTAATTGTGCATAAAACTTTTACTGTAGTTTATCCTGAGGTTCAAAGTGTTAGAGAATCAATCTCCAGATGCTGACTTTTAACAAACTTTTTATGACTGGCTTTAATTAGAAATCAAAGACAAGCATTAGAAATAGAAACTGGAACTTGAGGAAAAGAACCTCAAGATAAGAAATGGGACTCAAAGTCAGAGCTAGGGCTGGCCGTGCCCAGCAGGGTACAGTGAGCCCAAGGGCAGGATCTACCCCAAATAGGCCTGGGGCAGAATAAACATCTAACCCAAGGGTGGACATCAGAAGGCACATTGCAAGAAAGGAAGTCAATATCCCTATAGTTCCTGGACAACTCCCATACTGAACTGTTTCTTCACGTCTCACAGTAGCACTGCAAGCAGAGGATGCATTCTCTTTC
>NW_006159510.1:4321340-4335082 GCF_000334495.1 Tupaia belangeri chinensis
CCTGAGATGAAGAAATAGAGACTTGAAAGAGGAACAAGGCAGGGGCAAGCATAACAGCTGAGATTCAAATCCACACTGCCAATTCCAAGATTCACAGCCCCCATTTTTAAAATATAATTTATTAATTTAATTTTATTGTTATTATTTTAATTTGCTATGTGGCAAATACACTCACCAGAGAGATATGGGGGGGGGGGCAGTGAATGGGAGGAATGAGGAAGCAAGCCATCAGGTCTAAGACTCAAACCACAGACAGCCATGTGGGAGTCCAATGTCTTAACCACCATGTCACCTGCTGCCCACCCCCACCTTTTTTGAAGGACATGACCTAGTGGTGGTAAGCAAAGAGTTCCAAGTTTTCCTTGTAGTGAAAACCAATAATTATCTCCCAGGAAAAGAGGTTTGATTGGCTAAATTTTGATGCAACTGTATTTCATAAAAAATATTTAGTCTTCTCTACTTACAATCTAGGTAAGACTTGATGGACAAGTCTGACTGCAGAATTCAATGTCTCTCTGGTTCATCTCTTCCTAATTCACATTGGTTATATACCACATATTATTAATATTCTTCCTTATTTTCTGAGGCCTCAGACTTAATCGTGTATACACTTATCTCCCTCAGCCTCTTTGTTTCCCTCTCTCACCTCTTCGGTATGCTCTCCTCACCACAAATGCCAACCAGTCAACCCTTATTGGTACCATGAACCAACTTTTCCATTAGGGCTATATAACCCATATCCCATGGTTCTGAGTTCTAGTTGCTAAGATGAAACAGTGGTCCCTGGTATTACAGGGAGGCCAAAGGAAAGCTATGAAGCAAACACAATTACTACTCAAATGGTATTCCTTTCCCCAGGACCCCCTGACTTACAGATTTGAAATTTCAACACTCCATTACCCTCACTGTCACTTTCTCCTTTACAACTTTGTTTTAAAAAGTCTTTACACTCTATAATATCAAGCTTAGCAAAACCAATCACCTCTTATTGTAACAAAGAAAAAAGTCAACGGAAACAATACTCACTTAGAATGAGGCTGAAAACTGGCACCTGATTCATTCTCTTGCATGTGTTCAAAACACTTGTTCTCCCTGGAAAGAGCACCTACATGCATTTCAGTTTGTTAAAAATCATAGTGAAAAGTAGGAAGGAGGCTGGTTGAGTCTAACCCTTGGAATAATACAGAACAAGTAAAGGTCCAGTATAACACTGTGAATAGGAATCAGGAACTTAGAAGCAGCTTAGCTGGGTAGTTCTGACCCAGTTATTTAACAGGGGAATGGTCAAGAAGTCATCTTGGACTGTGGTTATCTGAAGACTCAACCACACTGCAAGGTTCACTTCAAAGCGGGCTCCGAAGCTGTGGCCAGGAGCCTCAGCTCCTCACATGAATCCTCCACGGGGCCCCAAAGTGAGAAATCCATAAGACAGGATCACAGTTCTAAAAGTGTCATTTAATCAAGAAATTATTGAGCTTCCTCTAGAGATTCCCCCATTGAGTAAAAGCTAAACTTCTTAGTAATGATGCTAATTAAAGTGGTATATCGTTGTTTTTTTTTTCTTTTTGAAAGTGAGATACAGTTATTCATCATTTTGTACACTTTGCAGAGGCTATTCCATCTGAAAGCAACCCAGCTTCCAGGTGAGAGGCTCTATGGACCTTCTGGCATGAGTCTGTACAAATGGGATGTTTGGAAAAGATCCTTGTTAAATTATTCCAGGGAAATGGGGCCCTAGAGAAAGAATCTGGCCTGGGAGAGAAGAAGAGGGGGAGGAGAGACACATGGAATCTGGTCTTGGAAGAAATGAGGAGCCAGGCTTCCAGGAAGGTCTAGCAATCAGGAATTTCCTTTTCTTCTACCTTTATCTTATTTCCCCTACTATGTCCTCCTATGCTCCTTAACATAATTATTTGCCCCTCTCTTCCATTTCTAATCTGTCTCCATCAGAAACTTTTTGTAATAAATCTGGGTCTAAACTGGTGACAGAAAATAGAAATGCTAGCAAACATATGAAAATGTGCACAAATGCTCTACTTAACATAGGGAATATAAATTAAAGCAAAAATAGATACCTCAGAGAATTTCCAACAGTGGAGGGATGTGGTTAAAATCTCTTCTAGGTTCAGCCTAGTGACAGTAGCAAAGCACACTGCAGTGCTGGAACCCACATTTGGAACCTGCTGGAAGTTCAGATTCCTGACATGGCCTGAAAACATGCTGGATGCCTGTGTGTGTGCCCAAGATCCTGGTAAGCTGGAGAACAACCCGGGGGGGGGGGGGAACTGTGGCATGAGAAGACTCTGTTGAATGCCTCTCTCTCTCTCTAGCACACACAAATATGCTATCATGAATGACATTTAAAACAATAAAAGTTAAAATGAATAAAATGTCTTCTAAACAAGGGTGCATTTGTTCTTCCTTTCTCCTCCATCGTAGTTCGTGAGGGCAACTCAGTTCCTTGCTATGTCTTTTCACAGGACTTTCAGAATCAGGTGGTTTCTGGCCAAGAAACAAATAGTCCCATTCCAATGGATTTTAATGAAAACTGTCATAAAATCAGGTATATCTCCAAGGGAGACCCTGGAGAAGAACCAAGCCAGGTCTATGAGGAACTGGACAGGAAATGGTCCGCATGTTTATGCTATATCAGGATCACTGTTGTCTTACCATATCAAGCTGAAAATGGTCACCACTGCCTGGATATATTGGGAAAAAATCATGTTTCATTTTGTTTCTATACTCTGCATTGGTAGGTTGGCTTAGTAATAAATATGCAAGATCTTTCGTTCAAAAAAAAAAGGGGGGGGTGCATTTGTTAGCCTCAAATTTTTAATCAAGGCATACTTTTCTTGGTATAGTTCAAGGCATACACAATTCAGATTCACAAAAAGAAGCATACTGAAATAACAGTATGACACATGGAAGGTGCTGCTGTGTCAGTACATGAGCATAACATGAAATAGCACCACCTCGACTGATTCTGCAATCATTTAAAAAGAATAGCCAAGTCTTGGAGAGTTGGGCATCTCCCTGTTCAACCATCTTAGAGGAGAGGGAGAAAAAGACTTCCATTATAATATGTGACAGTTTTGACGAGAGTTTGAGTAAGCAAGCAGAGTCCCTAACATCTATTCAAGAGACTGGACAGGGAAAAAGACATTGCCAGCATTTTCTTCCAAGCATGCTTGAGAGGCACTATTTTTTGTCTCTACCACTTAATGCTAAACTCATGCTACCCTTCCTGTTTCAAATACTTTCCCCTTTCTTTCATTTTAGAGTTTTTTTAAATTTTATTTTATTTGTTATTATTATGTTGTTAATTTGACCAGAAAGAAAAAGGGAAAAATGAGAAAGCAAACTGCCAGGTCTAGGACTCGAACTGTGGTCGGCCATGTGGGACTCTAGCACCTTAACCACCATGCCAACTTTCCTCTTTTTTTCCACCAAGAAAATTGTCATTCCTTAAGTTTTGATGCTGCTAAATTTCCTATATCCATAGCACTTAATTGTAATACAATATATTTTGTCTTTTTTTTTTTTTTTTTGAGAGGTTTTTGCTATAGGGCCCGTGCGCTCACCAGAAAGACAGAGAGAGACAGAGAGATGGAAAGTGAGAAATCACCCCCCGGGGGGGGGGAGGAATGGCCACGCTACAATCCCTTCTCCTCCATTCTCCTCTTGGGATCTTGGGCACACATGCACAGGCGCCTAGCATGAGTTTAAGCCATCAGGTCTGGGAAATCGAACCGCGGTCGACTACATGGGAGCCCAGCAACATAGCCATTACGCTAACTGCTGGTCCCATGTCTTCTGATTATTTAGTATTTTGTTACATATATTGTCTGGCTTATAAATGTTTTAACAGCCTCCAAATAATGTAACATCTTTGAGAATACATATCATATGTATTACTACACATATATGTATTATTTTCTTTTTTCTTTCTTTTTTTTTTTTGAGAGATTTTTGCTACAGGGCGTGTGCGTTCACCAGAAAGACAGAGACAGACAGAGAGACAGAGAGACAGAAAGCAAGAAATTACCCCCCAGGGGAGATGGCCATGCCGCAATCCCTTCTCCTCCATTCTCCTCTTGGGATCTTGGGCACTCATGCACACGCGCCAGGCGTGAGTTTAAACCACCAGGTCCAGGACTCGAACCACTGTTGACTATATGGGAGTCCAGCGACATAGCCATTACACCAACTGCTGGTCCCAATGTATTATTTCTTTTTAATACTTACAAAAAACAAGTATTAGGGCCAGCAGGTGGCATGGTGGTTAAGGGCGCTGGATTTCCACATGGCTGACAGTGGTTTGAGTCCCGGACCTGGTGGCTTGCTTTCTCCCCTTCCCTCTCTTTCTCTCTCTCACTCTGTCCCTCTTTGGTCAAATTAAGATAAGTAAATACACAAATAAAATAAAATAAAATAATTCTCAAAAAAAAGAGCAAATCTTCTGTTCTATAGCCCTTAACAAACACCATAGTGCTTGATATGAATATAGGCTTCATGGGAATTCAATGAAGAATCTTGGTTTTAATGGGAGGAGGTGGGAAGGGGGATGCATATCAAGATGAGCCACAATCACCTGAATTTAGGCAAATTCAAGTCTAGGATATGGTGACAGAATCAAGAGGATCTCAAGACTAGTGGAATTCTGATTTCCATTAGATTTAATATACCTCACATTTCAATTCACCAAAGGTTTTAGATCCAGTGCCAACCCACAAGGTAAGTTTTATGTCTACTAGTAGAATTGAAGCTATTCTCTCTGTCACAGAATGAACTTGATCAGAGAGTAATATATTACGTCTGGTTAATCTATACGGAAAGCTTTTGTTTTCCTCTTTGCTATATTGATCAAGGTATGTGATTAAAATAATCCACCGAGTGAAATCTAACATTTCCATACTGTGATAAAGCTTCCATTCTGCTGACAGAGAACACAAACCGTATCATTCTCTAGAGGAAAATGCACAGAATCTGGAATTGTGGTGTAGCTTTCTACTCATTAGCAAGGGAATCTTGGGCAAATTATTTTAGTCTTTGAGTTTCACTTTCCTTATCTATAAAATGATAACTTACGTTTCAGTTTCATTTTAGGAATATGAGATGCTACATGTGGAAAACATCTTGTAAATTCAAGTGGTAAAGAAATGGTATTCATAATTACCATTACGTGAACTAACTTTGGATGGCTGGTCTGTAAAAAATCCTATAATATTGGTAGAAACTACAAAGAACATTTCACACTATTAACATTGTTACTGGAATTAAACAATTAGATCTCAAAGCAGAGATATTATGGTTTTGCATTCTAAAGATGTCTTCTACACTCACTATGTACACTCATGTCTTTCACTAAATTAAAAAAAAAGGAAAAACAAAACAAAACAAAAAAACCTCTTTTTTTTTTGTCTTTTTTTAGGTTTTTGCCATTGGATGTATGTGCTTGCTGGAGAGAGACAGAGAGAAGGAAAGTGAGAAATCTCTTCCCCAGGGGGTCTGGCCATGCCACAATCTTTTCTCCTCCCTTCTCTTCTTGAGATTTTAGGTATGCATGTACACGTGCCTGGTGTAATTTCCAAGCCACCAGGTCTGGAACTTGAACCATGGTCAACCACGTGGGAGTCCAGGGCCTTAACCACCACATCACCTGCTGGTCTATAAAAATCCCTTATCCCATGTTTACTTCATAACAGTACTATTTCTTTCTCTTTTGTGTTCTTTATGGCCAAACTCTGTGAAACAGCTGTCTGTAACCTGGATCTCAAACTCAGGACTGTAGATCAAGTAAGTCCTTTTTTTATACACAATAGTTTGATCATTTTTTTCTCAATGGAATGTGATTGCCTACAGAATGAGCAAAGCCTCCTTATTTAGCCACAGACTCACTATTCCCTATTACCTCACTCCAGTCAGTTCACACACTGACATTAACTGTCTGGGCCCTAAAGGCATTTGAGTTTGTAATCCCAGAACTAAAGATAACAATATTAATCGACTTAATCACATACTTAAAAGTTTCAAATTAAGGAAGTAAAGATTTTAAATTAAGATATAATTAATTGACATATAATTAAGCTATTAATTCTACATATGGCTTCAAACTTGGCCTTCAAAAACAGGGAGTTGTACATACACATAACAGGGAATTATTAGCTTTGTTTTGGTCTTTGTTTAAAAAAAGAATTATTTTATTTAACTTTATTTATTTATTTTTAATTTGACCAGAGGGACAAAGTGAATGGGGGGCAGGGAGTGATTGGGCCAGCAGGTGGCATGGTGGTTAAGGGCACTGGACTCCCACATGGCCAACTGTAGTTCGAATCCCAGATCTGGCAGCTTGCTTTCTCACTTTCTCTCTCTTTCTCTCTGTCTCTCCTCTCTCTCATTCTCTCTCATTTTTGCTCTGTCCCTTAATGGTCAAATAAAAATAAGTAAATAAATAAAAGTAAATAAAATAATTACAAATAAATAAATAAATAAATAAATAAATAAAAGAGAGAAGGAAAGTGAGAAAGCAAGCTGCCAGGTCCAGGACTTGAACTGTGGTCAGCCATGTGAGAGTTCATCATCCTTAACCACCAAACTACCTGGTATCCCTTGTTTTGCTCACTTTTTAAATTATGTTTTTTAAATTCTTTGGAGAAGAGTTCAGTGAATGGTGTGTAATCAAGACAACAAGCTTTAGCATCCTCATCTTTCAGCTCAGCATTTCACCAACAGCAAGTTGTGACCACTGGTGAGCCATCAAATCAATTAAAAGGGTGGCAACTAGAATTACCAGAAATAAAACATAGTAAAGGTAAACTGCATAAAATAAAGGCAAATTTTATTTCATGAAACTCTTTTTTTTTAATTGAGGTAAAACAGGGGCCAGCAGGTGGCATGGTAGTTATAGTGCTGGATCTTATATGGCTGACTGCAAGGTTTGAGTCCTGAACCCAGTGGCTTGAAAAACATGCCAGGTGCATGTGCATGCATGCCCAAAACTCCAACCCCATCCCTCCTGGGGTGCTTTCTCACGTTCTAACTCTCACTCCAGTCAACAGATATGCCCTATAGTGAAAAACTTAGAAAGAAAAATAAAAAAAGGGATTGTGGTAAAACATACATTCAAAACACTACTTAAATCATTTTAAATGTATAATCCAGAGGTATTAAATATTACATTCAGACTATCATACAATCCTTCCTAAAATGAATGAGAAGGAATTGTGGCATGACCATCCCTCCTTGGGGGTGCTTTCTCCCCTTCCTTCTTTTTTTTTTTTTTTTTTTCTCTCTTTTCATCCACTGAGCACATGCACCCTACATCGAACATTTTTTTTAGGTAACCAGCAGTTAGTGTAATGGCTATGTCGCTGGACTCCCACGTAGTCGACCACGGTTTGCATCCCGGACCTGGTGGCTTAAAACTCACACCGGGTGTGTGCCCAAGATCCCGAGGGGAGAATGGAGGAGAAGGGACTGTGGCATGACCATCCCCCCTGGGGGTGATTTCTTGCTATCTGTCTCTGTGTCTCTCTCTGTCTGTCTGGCGAGCACACGCACCCTATAGCGAAAACCTCTCAAAAAAAAAAAAAAAGAAAAATATTTTTTAGAAAAGAGTGTATAATGAATTAGGTGATAAAAACAACAGCATGGGACCAAAGACTTGTCCATAGCAGTCAGTGCTGTGAAGAAGGAATATAAACAAAGGACAGCACAAGACCAGCCCAGGATAGATCAAGTGAGTATGTGGTTGGGAAGACTTCCCAGAGGGATATGTGTGTCTGAAGTAGTTGTAGTAGACAGCTGGCTAGGAAGGAAGAATGGGGCGGTCCAAGCAAGGAGACTGAGTGTGCGTGGGAAATGATGATTGGTTCCATGTTGGGGAAAGGAAAATGTGAAGGTCCATAGGGGCTTGCTGATGATGTTTAAAAATGGAACCTGCTAGCTCCATAATGGTGAAGCCACTTGGGAAGGTCCTGGGTTCTTGTCCTGAGGTCTTCCTGTACACACTGTGGGTATACATGCAGAACTGGCTGCGATTGGGGTGGATCATGAACATCTGGTTAGGGGTGCTTGTCTCCCACTCTTTTTCACAGAAAGAAAAAGGAATAAACTTTAAAATGGAACCTGTTGTTATTGAGAGGGGGTTTCTCCCTCCTAAAGTATCACCTATGAGCATCACTATTAGCAACTAACAGGTATATCCATTCCTTAAAGTAATGAGACAGATAACCCTATTCCCTAGGACAGACTTCAGGGAATAAGGAGGACCCACTTTTCAAGAGGCAGTGGGTTAGAAGGACCTGAGCCACTCTTGCTCCTGCCTGAAAGAGGCCCTTGGTCATGTTTCAGTTTGGGTGAGGTGAGGGTGCACAAAGTGAGAAGTGTATTGCATAGAGAAGCTGCAGGGGAGAAAACAGGAAGGAGAGCTGGTGATTGCATGAATAGTCTAGAACTGTAGAAATAGGGGATGAGGTCCAGACATGGACCTTCTTTCCCATTAGAGAACAACAGCATTTTTAAAGAAATTACATGTCTATGGATGTTGGATTAAAAATAACATCTACTTTGTCAGGTCTCCAGGAGCATAGAACTTTCTCAATGTAATCACTCACATCATGTTAAGAAGTCTGTTTTTGTTTGTTTGTTTATTTGTTACCTGAAACATCTGGTTCCACTGGAGAGACTCTCCCAAATCTTTTGTGTCTCATCAACTCCTTTCTGAGAGCTGAGAGCTGAGGCAGGCAATCCAGGTGAAAATGCAATCATTTCTAGGCCTAGAAAATAATTTTCTGCCTAAGTGTAGATGGGTACTATGTAGGTCAAATAATATCGGCAAGCAATAATATGAATAGGAGCTGCAGTCCCAAACAGACCAGAATGTGTTCCTTAAAAAACAAATGCAAATCCAACTTCAGAAGCCTTGACAAAAACAGTCTACATCTTTACTATGGGTTTCCATAAGGGGGCTGACCAGGGTATTACCAAGCACTCTGAAGTAAAAAGTTTCTCAGAAACTCTAATATGGTCCTTCTCTCCAAACTCCATGTTCATGCAAGACCTAAATCTCTCCTGCAGACCCTCATCTGCATGGTTTCCTCCTTTTATGCTACCTTCCTATCCCTGTGTCTGCCTTGCCTTGGGCTGATACTTGCCTGTTCAATTCTACTCCACCTCTTCTGGGCTTCCCAGGCTGCAGATCCAGAGATTCTGCCCTGGCTCCTCATTCCTCCTGCTACAATGTTGGAGAATCCTGGGAAAAGCATTCCTTCTCTTTGACTATCTTTTGTAATACATGTTCATAAACGATCAACAATGAATTAAAACCCTCCATCCCATGGTCATATTTGTATTATCATGAAAGGTTTAAAATGTGCAAATGCAGGGAGCATTTTACGAACGCCCATGCATCCATCATACCCAGCTTTGAGAATGTTCAAAATACCAGCTTGTCCATCATTTCTTATACTAACCACTTCTCTAGATTAACACTTAAATATGTATCTCTAAAAGATAACTCTCTATTTTGAAGAATTTCAAATTTAGAGACAAGTTGCAACCACTTATATATCCCACACCTAGATGTACCAATTAAGGTTTTGTCATTTTCTCTTTTTATACACACATATACACACACAGAGTAAATTATTTGAGAGAGACTTCAAGCTATCTTGACCCCTATCTCTAAATAATTGTTTATATATCCTAAGATCAAAGACATTCCCATACATAGCCATAAAACAATTACACATTTCAGGAGATTTAACCGTGATTATGAGACTGGTATACAGTACAAATTCAAATTCCAAGAATGTCCACTATAGCAAATTTTACTCTGATCTAGGGTCTGATTGAGGCCTACACATTACTTTGCAATGTCATTTCATTTGGAAAACCCTCAACTATTGATTTTCTTTTATGATATTGACATTTTCTAAGAGAGTTGGCTGATCATTTTGTGGAATGCCCCTCAATTTGTTTGTTTCTCATGATTGGTTTGTGTATTTTTGGCAGTAATACCAGCTAACTGAGGCAGTAACATGGTGGGGGGCGGGGGCTTGTGCATGATGTCAGTCAGGGTGCCATTTTTGGTGATGTTAACTTTGACTACTTGATTCAGATAGGGGTCCACCATATTTGTCCACTGTAAAAATAGCTTTTCCCCCTGTAATTAATAAGTAGCAAGCAATTAGCAAGCTTCAAAATAATGTACATACCCTGTACCTCACGACTTTTACCCAATTATTTTAGGATTCATAAAACAGTATTTAGTATTCATTGATGATTCTTGCCAGAATAAATTCTATGATCACTGTAACATGGTAACTTTTACAATTCCATCCTCATTTATCAGTCAGCATTCTATTATAGAGCTTTCCCTTTCTCGTGTCTTCATTTATTTACTTTTATGATTTATTTATATTTCTTGGTGTCTGTATAAGCTCACGCATTTTTCTTTAAATATTCTAATGTATCACTGTCATTCATTTTGATATTTCCACTTCATTTGACTAAACTAGTTCCTTACCATGTTTCTTTTTGGGTAGCTTTTGTGGTCTGAGATACTCCAGGGCAAAATTTCTATGGGCCCCTCTTGCCTCATAATAAAATCCTGACTCTAGCTATGACTAGCCTTTCTGACTTCCTGACCAGTGTTCCTTCTATGTAAGTTTGTGGGCAACCTCTTCACCTTTCGTCTCTGGTCCTGATTTAGTTATCACTCTTGGGCTTCTTCTCAAGCTGGCCTAGACTCCCCACCCAGCCACAATGGCTACCCTAGCATTCTGCACACCCATAACCTGTACCTTTTCAGTAATTACTGTTTACCAGCTTTCTCATCTGTGTTCTCCATTGCCTCCCCAGCCCTCAGCATAGTCCCTGAGGTAGAGTACCCTGGGGTACTCGGTGAATATTTATTTAATTCATGGAAAAATGAATAGTTCTAAATTGTTAGAAATACATTTTTGAGCACTGTGGTTAAATCATAGGTATGTTTGCTGACATATAGGTAAGGTGATTTTCAATGATAATAAATATAACGGAAAAAGTTTTACTTTTCACAGAAAATGCTGGGAGAAGAATAGATAATGCTCTCAAATGCTAGCTGAAATTTGGACCTTTGCCAAGGGAGTAATTAATGAATTCAACAGAAGCATCACGTCGGTACTATGTGATGTGCACATGGTGTCACAGAGATGGCTTACCTGTCTCTGCTCTTAAGGAACCATTTTGTTGGACCATAGAAAAATGTAAAATGTGATGAAGCTTGGTAGAGAGCAATACAAAGATACAGCATCCCCAATGGGGTATTGATGCCGTGATCCACTACAGCCTCAGACAACTAGGATCATGGGCACTCATGTGTCTGGTGTATTCAGAGAGGTGGCCAGATATACACCAGGAACCATGTGGGCTACTTCACAGAGTGTCCCATTTTATCACTGTGCCACTATCCCACTCAAGCCTGTATTTTATTCAAGTGTAGACACTATCACTGCCTCAATGTCTTAAAAATGTTTGATAAGCAAATGTGATAGAAGGTTAGGGTTTCTAACCCTGGGGGTTAAGAACTGAACTGAAGACAAGCTAATTGTGAAGGGCCTTCTTTTTATGAAATAGGACTTGGGCAGACAATAGGGGGCCAGAAGGTCTTTAATCAAACAGGATGGTGAAAAGGCTAAGGAAATGTCCTTGGCATTATGAATGATAGACTGTAGTGACACCTGCTACAATGCTATTAAATTAGCTGAGAGATAACAGCAGGCAAAACTATGTGTGAGAAGAAGAAAATAGTTTTTAGGTAGGTTTGATAGAACTTATTTTGGATTGTCAAAAAGTCATGACATATTTTTCTATGCAAAAATGCTTCACAACTTTTCCAATGACTCACTACTTGGCATGTGAAGTGAGAGAATATCTGATAACAGCTGAGAAATTTATAATAAATGTCTTTTTTAACATTTTTTTAAGTAGAAATGCCATGAAAAGGTATTTTCTGTTATAACTTCACATACCAATATGAAAGTGCATGGCTCTTTTAAAATATAGGTTATAAAAAAAAAAAATAAATAAAGCTAAATCGCTGTGGAACAAAAAGCCCAGTTCTCATTGTTCAGGAAGGATCAAACAACATGAATAGAAGATGTCATTCCAATATATTCTCTTATAATTTAGATGATTAATTTCTGTTGTAATTTGAAAATTTATCTGTATATCAAAAAGTCTCTCAGAATGAGGACCAGCAGATGGTGTAATGGTTACATTGCTGTACTCCAACTTAGTCAACTGCGGTTCAAGTTCCAGACCCGGCAGGTTAAAACTCCCATGTGTGCAAGAGGAGAGAAGAATGGAGAAGGGACTGCAGAATGGCTACCCCTCCGGCAGATGATTTCTCGCTTTCTAGTCTGTCTGTCTGTCTCTCTCTCTCTGTGTCTCCGGGAACACACAAATCCTATAGCAAAAATCTCTCCTAAAAAGAAAAAAAAATGTCAGAATGAAGACCAAAAATGAAAAAAGATGAATGTCTTACCAATTTGGAGGCAGAATTCTTAATCTTCCAAACAGTTCCTTCACATTACTGGTCTAGGAACTATGGGATAGGCCTGTATCAGGGGCCGTATTAAGGTTACACATGGAGAGAAACAGATACTGCGCCTAAGCACCAGCATTATAGCATACTGAGTAGAGTTTGTCTTTTTTTTTTTCCCCTGAACTACCTAGAACGTTGAATATTAAAGGAAGTCTCAGTCTTAGGTAATTACTATCTTTGAAAACATTACTGAGTGTAATTAACATGCACATTTTGACAAGCTAGGAAGTGACAAGGTATCACAAAGGGAAAACATCCAACATTGACGGCCATACATTATCTTCCCAACACATGGAAGTCTGTAAGGCTGTTTTCTAAAATATACACTTGTCAGCTCTGAATAGTCATAGCTATAGATATGTAGTGACCCAAAAGAGCCTTTACAATAGAGAAGAAATCCTAACATTTGGAATAATTCACATATATGCACGTATACTCAACCAGAGCAGGAAAAGAGGGAAACTAGGGAGTAAACTTAATGGAAATACAACATATTTGTTTTCTTTTTCCTCCCCATAAAATAAGTCAGGGTGAGTATGATATTCTTGTATTGGAAGCTGTTTCCTACTCGGGTCCAGAGACTTCATGGACTCTCCCTTAAAACTCCAAGGAATATACCGGCTCCACCAAGACGCTAAGGAGGGCACCGCCCCTTGCCCCAAACCCAGGGGGTGGCAGGGCGAGGGAGGAGTGAAGAAGGTGGGGATGTCTCACATCCACACATGGGCTCCACACATACGGACCCTCATTGCCAAAGAAAATCTGGGCGCCAAACATGCGGCCCCCAGTGTCCCGCCAACGAAACGGGAAGTGGGACCAAGCACAGGTCGCTCAGAGGTCAGCCTTTTTGACTTCCTCGCCGAGACAAGCGATCAAACCACGGCGGGACGCAAAGCAAAGATAGGAGAGCGGCTTGCGTGGGCCGGAGCGTGTGGCGTGCGCGGGTTGGGCGGGGCGGCATGCGCGCGCGCGCCAATCACAGGTGCCGCGGGAGGGGTGCGCGCGCAGGGAGGCCAGAGGAGGGGAGGGGGGTGGGCCGGGCGCCGCGCGCGTCCAATCAAGAAGCCGTGCTCCCATGACGTGAGGCTCTCCCAGACTCAGAGCACCAGTCGGTGAACCTGGCGGGTGAGTGCGCGAGGCCGGGCGCGAGGCC
>NW_006159510.1:4335298-4376227 GCF_000334495.1 Tupaia belangeri chinensis
TTCTTCCTCCTTCCTCCTCCTGCCCGCGCTCGAACCCGCGCCCTCCCGCCTGTCACTGGGCCGCCATCTTCCCGGAGGGACAAGGCCCGCGGCGGGCAGGGCAGGGCCGGGCCAGAGAGGACTGGGGAGGGCCACTTAGGGTAGGGCCGAGGAGGACCGAGAAGGACCGACTGGGTCGGGGAGGAGCGGGTAGAGCAGGGACCCGGGAGGACTGAGGCTGGAGAGGGCCGGGCAGGACTGGGAAAGACCGACAGGGCCGGGGCCGGGAAGGAGCAGGGAAGGAAGGGCTAGGGAGGAAGGGCTAGGGAGGACGGCCCCGGGTCGGGGCCCGAGGTGCGGGCCGGCCTCACCCCTGGGTCTGTCGTGCGGGCGAGGATGGCATTCAGAGCCGCACATTCCTGCAGAACCAGGAAGTGGGGACCCTGCTGCTATGTTGTATGTTTGGATTCTCTGGCCTCCTGGTAGACGTTTAGCAGACGCAGATTTTAAAGAGAGAAAACAAGAGCCAAACTTGGAGATTCCTATGTTGACCGTGGGTCGCAAGGAGAGGGTTAGGCAGTTGGTACACCTGCTTCTCTGGTGTGCGAGACAGTAGGGTCGTGTGTTGCAACTTTTCGTTCATGTAGTCTCGCTTTCCTCTCATTTTTACGTAAAACGGTTTTAAATTTTGGCTGGAATGAAACTCGAGAAAATTATCTCCTACATGGCTTCCGTTTGAGACTGGCCACACGGTAACTTGTCTTAATCATAAAATGGAAATTTGAACTGAAAAACTGGGAGGATTTATCTTGACTGCAGTGGACTTAACTTGTAAGTATAAACTGAAGTATAAGGTTCTTTACCCTGGGGAACGACTTAAGGTGAATATTTTAAGTAAACGTATTTCCCTTATGTAATTTTTTTTTTCCTCTTAGGCTATTTAGCTGCTGATTTGTTTTCAGTTGTGTTGAATATTTAAGTGCATACTAAATCGATTCTAAGTTGTAGTTGGTGAGACTACAAACAAGGGGGAAGAGCGATGTTCACTTTTTTGGTGATCAGATGGTATGTGCAGTGTGCAATTTCCATTTCCCCAACCTGCCTGGACTCCCTCAAATTTACAGTCAGATTGATTTACAGAAGTTAAAATGGCTGTGGCTTTTCAGTATTTCTCTGTATTTAATATACTGAAAGACAATTTTGTAATCAAGCTATATAAGAAATAGCTCAGTAGAGGTTTGCTTGAGTTGCTAAAGTGAATTACTTTCTGCAAGGCATCAAATTAACAAGTTTATTATTCAGCCATAAATTTGATTTGTATGCCGGCTTTTGAAACTTGCATTAGTTAGAAGTCGACTTCATTGTGTATTTTGAGAAATACAAATGTGAGTTGAGCTGACTTACATGAGAAAATGTCATGGCTTATTCATTAGCAATTACCCTCCTTGGTTCTTGAGTTTTCACATCAACAGAGGGCCATGATGGTAATATCCACTTCAAAGAACTGTTGTCACACAGATGCTTAGATGTAGGGCTTGTCTTGCTATTACTGAATTACTATTTTAAATATTCTACCTGTAGCTGTCAACTTTAAATTATTAGCAGATAGGGCTGGCAGGTGACATGGTGGTTAAGGCACTGGACTCCTACATGGGTGACTATGATTTGAACCCTGGACCTGGTGGCTTGCTTTCTCACTGCCCCCCTGGTCAAATTAAAATAATGATGATGATGAATAAAATTAAATAATTCTTTTAAAAATTTATTAGCAGCAGATAGTATTTATTTATTTAGCTGGGTTATGTGTATTTGGGCAGATTCTGAGGCCCTGTCCTGGGACTGTTCTGAGGACAGCCTATATTTGGGGAAATTATTATTTTAATACAGAGCAGACAGAAAACAGTAATATGAGTACAGAAGTTTCTTCGTATTCTTTTTGCTCCGTTGCAGTAGCATAGGTGAAATTAAGTGGCTGCAAATTCAGAGAGATTTTATTTAATGTTTCTGGGGACTGATTGTTTTTCAAAAAATGAGAATTTATCAAAATTAACACAGTTTCTATAAATATAAATTTTGGTGAATAATTTAAACCCTGGAAACAATTATTTTACTTAGTTTTGATGACTCAGTCTTCATAAATCCTAAAACATATCTAGGGGCCAGCAGGTGGCAAGGTGGTTGAGGTGCTGGTCTCCCACATAGCCCGCTGCTGTTTCAGTCCAGACCTGGCAACTTGCTTTCTCATTTTCCTCTCTGTCTCTCTCTGTCTCGCTAATAAGTGCACGTGCCTTTCAGCAAACTTAATAATAATAAACAAAATTAAATAATTCTTTTAAAAAAATCTAAAATTTGCTCAAGTGGGACATAAAGTTATTAATGGTGATTACAATAAACAGTGCCTCAAGTAGCCACAATCACTCTACGTGGATTTGCAACAGTATTTACAAGTTTTTGTAGTGATAGACTTGTGGTAGGTGCTACTAATCAAGAAGAGGGTAAAAATAAATAAATAAATAAAATAAAAATAAAAGAGGGTGATAAATTACTTCCACTATTATTTCAAAGTGTCATGCCAGAATTCATACTTTACATCAAAATAGTAATAGCTAGATTTATAATCTAGGCCTTCCAATTTTAGTAATGTGTTACCTCTGTGATGATCTCTTGAGGTTGTAAATAAGCTGTGTATGTTACTTTAAATTTTATTTATTCTTATCACAGTGTTAAAGGAACTAATTTAAGCGTGCTTTTATACATATGATACAAGGATACTGCTTTCATATTGATAAGTGCAAGAAATTCTCAAAAAATGTAATTTCTCATAAAACTATGAAAATGACATTTTTCTAATGGTCAGAAGAAAATAAATGCTGAAATTGTGTTTGTGCAAAATATAGTATTAGAATGGATATTGTCACAGGGGTTTGCTTGCTTATGCTCTTTTGTAGAACTTCATTCATTTGAAGGGTTCTCCTTTTTCTGTAAGACCTAATTTTAGAGTACACAGTAAAGTAGGGACTGATTGTTTTATTTATTTATTTTTTTTTTTGGAGAGATTTTCACTGTAGGGCGCGTGCGCTCGCCAGACAGAGAGAGACATAGAGACAGAAAGCAAGAAATCACCCCCCACGGGGGATGGTCACACCGCAATCCCTTCTCTTCTCGGGATCTTGGGCACGCACGCACACGCGCCCGGCGTGAGTTTTAAGCCACCGGGTCCGGGACACGAACCGCGGTCGACTACGTGGGAGTACAGCGACATAGCCATTACGTTAACTGCTGGTTCCCGGGACTGATTGTTTTCTGAGAAGGCTAAATTCACCAGACCTGAGTTTAGTTAAACTTTTTGCTCTTAATTGTTTTAATTGTTGGTATCTTTGGAGCTCCTCTACTTCTCTGGGTATTATTTTAATTAGAAAAATGAATTTCCTGGGGGCAGTAGGTGGCCTGGTAGTTGGGGTGCTGGACTCCCACATGGCTGATTTCTGTTTGCATCCTGGATCTGGTGGTGGCTTGCTTTCTCACTTCGCGGTCTCTGGTCAAATTAAAAATTAATTAATAATCAATAAAAATAAGTAAATCTAAAAAAATTTTCTTAAAAGAAAATGAATTTTCTTATTATAACATGGAATTACAATGTAGAAAGTCATTAAGTTCTCTTATTAAAAGAAGGAAGATAAATTTCAACTCATATTTTTCCTCCTAATGTTCTAATGCTTTGTTTTCCTCATATATAAGTGTCTTTCTTAAGAACAGGACAGATTTATTAACTCAGCTGTGCTTCTATCCCTTTTCCTTCTGTACTTTATGTTTTTGCCCTTTAAAATCCTTTGTAAATTGTCTTTTCACCACTTTTTTTTTTTTTAGAGGTTTTTGCTATAGGGCACATGTGCTAGCCAGACAGAGAGGCAGATAGAAAGTGAGAAACCACCCCCCAGGGGGGATAACCACACCACAATCCCTTCTTCTCCATTCTCCTTTCAGGATCTTGGGCACGCACACACATGCGCCTGGCGTGAGTTTAAGCCACCGGGTCCGGGATGCAAACTGGGGTCGACTACGTGGGAGTCCAGCAGCATAGCCATTATGCTAACTGCTGGTCCCTTTTCACCACTTTTCTGGTGAAACTGTCATGGTTCTATTTCAGTCCTGAAAGAGTTGTATTTGAGTGATGCCACTGGTTGTACAACTTTGACAGTCTTGTTCTTTTTTCCCCATCAGCCCCACCAGCCCTGCCATAGAGTGCATTGTAATATTGAAAATATTTTATATTTAACAAATTTAAATTCATGCTGCTTTATGTTTTTCCAGTTTGATAATCATTGAGGTGAGACTTAAGTCTTCACTGAAAATATTCTTATAAAAGTGTCTGATGTGCATAAATTTTGGCTTAAAAAGTGATAAATTAGATATTTATTTGCCTGATAAAGATATTTTTATTTACATAAATTATATTAGTCACACTGTAGCCAGAGAATACCTTAAAGGCATACCTGATCAGCCTCTCTCTTTGGATTCATTAGAACTGTCTTAGATATTGAGCACGGCATGCCCTGCCTCAGACCCTAACCAGGCCAACTCTGCTTTTTCTCTCTGTCATCTTCCTGTTTAGTGCTGCCCTAGCTCTTGTCCCGCATAACAACCCCTAACCCTGTGATGCTGCAAATGTTGTTGCCTTTGCCATTGGTGGTTCCATCGTGTGAAAGTGAATGTCTCCTTCCTTTTTAAAAAATGTAAGATTTTACAAAATTTACTTAGCTACTTAACCCATCATTTCAAAAGTGTCACAGGAGTCTTAAAGCAATCCTTGCCTGAATTTATGCAGTTAACCTGAGTGCTTCTCTGTTTCCATAGCCCCTAAATGTACCTTTCTGTTATTTAGCATGTAATTAATGTAAGCTTCTTGTAGAAGAGAGCCTCTTTTATGCTTATAACCTCTTTGCCCTCCTGGGATCTGGTATACTGTAGATGTTTAGTAAAATTAATTCAACTGGAGGAGGGATCAAAGCATGCCTGAAGACATTTCCCACCTCAGTTTTAGAGGAATCGTTTACTCATCATATATTTCCATGCTTCTGTAATAAACAAATATCTTTGTTAGAAAGTTTGTTCTAGAACATAAAAGTTATATTTACAAAATGTTAACTGACTGTTTATAGCTACTTGAGTGCACAGTGTTTTGGGTGGAGTAATTTAAACTATGTGACTGTTAAGATTATAATGTTTCTCAGTCTTTAAAAATGTATCCTCTTGTGATAGGTGTAAGAATATCCTATCTTCTTTATTTTACTTTAAAATGAAAACAAATTATATTAATTATAATAATTAATTAAATCATAGCAATTATAATAGTGGAAATGTATATTTAATGGATCCTTCAATGGATTCTTCCATTTTTTTATTTCCTATTAATCACTGCTACAGGGCCTGATACAGAGGAGTGCCATTGAGGCAGAAGAAGAGGGTTCATTCCTATATGTTGTAGGTTCTTTCGACCAATTGGACATTAGAGATAGAAAGATAAAAGATAACCACACTTTCTGTATGTCTCATAGTCTAGACATAATTAGGGAAGTTTATCATTCTGCTTAAAGTCATACAGACTGACACTTGAATGCTGATGGTTCTTAGTTCCATGCTTCCTTGTTAGTCTGAGGATAACAGTCCCTTTTATTATGACATCCTACCCCAGCCCCTGCTTTATTCTTCATAGTATTTATGGCATTTTAACATTCCAAGTAATTTACTTACTTTATTTATGCGTGTGTCTTCTCATACTCGAATGTAAACTCTGAGGTTAAGGATTTTTGTTTTGTTCATTTATATGGACCTAGACTCTATATAGTACTTGGTATGTAGTATATATTAAATAACTTAGGAATGAATCTCAATGTTAGAATGGTGAGCAAAGGGATAAACTGCCCTCTTCCCCCCCCCCCTTTTGAGCTTGCAGTCTATTAAGTCAGGCTATCACATAATCAAATATACTAAGGGTCCCTGGAAAGACTAGAGAACTCCTCTGTGGAAGTGGTGTTGGTACTGAGATTGGGAAGGCTGAGGTGAGGTGGAAGAATAGCCTTCACAGAGTGAGTTATGGAGGAGTGAAACATTTTTGAAGAACTAACTGCAGGCAAGGCTGTGTGAAGGGGAAAGGTAGATGCCAGCTTGACTTCATGGGGGTCTCCATGTATGTTTAGAGTTTTTCCTCTCTATTATAACAATAGTGAGAAGCAGTTTTTTGTTGTTGTTGTTGTTTTTGAGAGGTTTTCGCTATAGGGCGCGTGCGCTCGCCAGACAGACAGAGACATAGAGACAGAAAGCGAGAAATCACCCCCCAGGGGGGATGGTCACGCCTCAATCCCTTCTCCTCCATTCTCCTCTTGGGATCTTGGGCATGCACGCACACGTGCCCGGCGTGAGTTTTAAGCTACCGGGTCCAGGAAGCGAACCGTGGTTGACTACGTGGGAGTCCAGCGACATAGCCATTATGCTAACTGCTGGTTCCCGAGAAGCAGTTTTGAACTGGATCATCACATGATCAGAATTGCCTTACTAAAAGTTCATTCTTCTTTATGTCTCTATCTGAAGAGGCAGCAAAGTGGAGAGCCCTCTTTCTTCTAATCCATGCTTCTCTTCATCATGGTTGAAAAGGCCAAACCACAGTCTAAATGAAGAATACTTTGCTTAGAACTTTAACTTGTTAAACATGATCGTGTATGTTTAAAAATAGCTTTAAAAATATGCCTTAAATCTGCTTGCATTTGTCAGTTGTTTAAAGTATATTTATTGGGGCCAGCAGGTGGCATGGTGGCTATGGTGCTGGACTTTCATGTTGCTGGATTCAAGTCCCAGATATGGTGGCTTGCTTTCTCACTCACTTTTTCTCTCTCTCTCCCTCTCTCCCCCTCTCTCTGTTGAGCACATGTGCCGTATAGCAAATTTTTTTTTGAGAGGTTTTTGCTATAGGGTGCATGCGTTTACCAGAAAAACAGAGAGAGCAGAGAGACAGAAAGCGAGAAGTCACCCCCCAGGGGGGATGGCCACACCACAATCCCTTCTCTTCCATTCTCCTCTTGGGATCTTGGGCACACGCACACACGCGCCCGGTGTGAGTTTAAGCCACCGGGTCCAGGACGTGAACCGTGTCGACTATGTGGGAGTCCAGGGACAGAGCCATTATACTAACTGCTGGTCCCCCTATAGCAAATTAAAAATAAATAATAGTAATAAGTAAAATTAATTGAATCTTTAAAAAAATAAAGTATGTTTGTTATTTCAGATTTTATTAAGGCAAACTGACAGATTCCTTTTCTAGGAATCATCTCTGAAAAATGGAACATCTTGTTTTCATATTTGTGAAAGCTTTGTTTTTATTGTCAGTACTTAAAATATAGGTATTAAAACCTCTAGTGTCCAATTTGATGAAGCTTTAAAAGATGACTCAATGGGGACCAGCAGATGGGTGTAATGGTTATGTTGCTGGACTCTCATGTATTCGACTGCGGTTCGAGTCCCAGATCTGGTGACTTAAAATACATGCCAGGCGCGTGTGTGTGCCCAAGATCCCGCGGGGAGAATGAAAGAGAAGGGATTGTGGTGTGGCCATCCCTCAAGGGGGTGATTTCTCGCTTTCTGTCTGTCTGTCTCTCCAGCAAGCACACGTACCCTATAGCAAAAATTTCTCTTGGGGAAAAATAAAAAAGAGATGACTCAATGATTGTTACCTTTCTCTGAACATGTTAAACATTCTCTTTTAAAAAATCCCTTAAAATCGTCAAAGATTTCATACTTTTAAAAATACTATCTTTTTTCTCCTTGTTGATTATATCTTTGTATTTCATTGTTGAAACTTTATCATGTGGAATTTCTGCCTTATCACCCCAAGTGAAAGCTGTGTGTGTATATGTATGTGTGTCTATCTCCATATAAATTGTGTATATCACTGCAAATCCATTGCTTCCTAGTATATCAATATTTCCTGTAGTCACAGAGTACTAGTAACCTTTAGGAATCTTGTGGAGTATGTGTTAATACTGTGTATAGTACTGCAAATCCATTGCTTCCTAGTTTATTGATACTTCCTATAGTCAGTACCAATAACCTTTAGGAATCTTGTGGAGTATGTTTTTTACTAGATCCATAAAGAGAAAGTTTAGTCAGTTGGAGGAACATATACATTTTCTTCCTTAGAGGCAATGCCAGACTCAACCTGGTAATGTGTTAATAGAGTTCCTATCCAAAGGAAAGACAGCATAAGTCAAAAGGATTCAAACCTGTATGGGGAAACCCAATTTATTGACCATAGATTTAGTCACTTAGTCCTGACCACTTGGTCCAGTAACCTCTATCAGTAGATTTGAAATACCTATTGAAAGTTACCTTTTATAGATCCAGACATTTGGGATCAGCAGATGGTGTAATGGTTAGGTTGCTGGACTTCCATGCAGTCGATCACAGTTCAAGTTCCAGACCCAGTGGCTTAAAACTCACACCAGGCATGTGCGTGTGTGCGTGCGTGCCCAAGTTCCCTAGAGGAGAATGGAGGAGAAGGGATTGCAGTGTGGCCATCTCCCCAAGGGAGTGATTTCTCACTTTCTGTCTCTGTCTGTCTCTGTTCGACAAGCACACACGCCCTATAGCAAAAGACACTAGCCATTAATAGAAAAAAAACTCTTCAAAAAAAAAAAAAAAAAAAAAAAAAAAAAACCTCTTTAAAAAAATCCAGACATTTGGAAAGCTAAAAGCATTCTCTCTCCCTCTCTCTAAAGAGGTTTTTGCCTTAGGGTATGTGTGCTTGCCAGAGAGAGAGGACAGAGACAGTGAAAGGGAAAGGGAAAGTGAAAAATCACCCCCTGAGGGACTGGCCACATTGCAGTCCCTTCTCATTCTCTTCCCTGAGTCTTGGGCATGCATGCACACATGCCCAGTGTGTGTTTCAAGCCATTGGGCCCAGGACTCAAACTACAGTCAGCCATGTGGGAATCCAGCAACGTAACCACTACGCCATCTGCCGGCCCTAGCATTTTCTTTGTATGTTTGTAGATTCAAACATTGCAGTAGAATTGATGATAGGCTAATTTTTCATTTAGTACATTTCTTGAGCACTCCAGATGCAGAAGCTTGTGTGAAAGTCTTTTTGAATGAGATATTGCCTGGCATGATTGTACATTCTGTGTTCCTCTACAGTTAATGTGTGAGTTCTAGTGCTATTTGTTAACAAATTACAAAGCTAGTTCAGGTCACTATGGAGTACAGGCAGAACATTGTGCAAATGAATAATTGATGGGTCAGTAATATTTGCTTTTTCCCCCTCAACTGTCTAAGGAGGGGGAGAGCCATCAGTGAAGACCAAAGGAAAGGATGCTTGAAGTCCTTTCAACCATTCAGTGTTGTATGTACATATATCTTTCAGGTTTTCCTGACTCTTCCCCATTTCTTTTTCTTTTTTTTTTTTTTTTTTTCCTGGCTCTTCCCCTTTCTTTTTCCTTTTTTTTTTTTTTTTTTAAGATTTATTTATTTATTTCCATTTGTTATTGTTTTTTTTTTCTTTCTTTCTTTCTTTTTTTTTTTTTAATGAGAGAGAGAGAGAGAAAAGGAAAGTGAGAAAGCAAGACACCAGGTCCGGGGCTTGAACCATGGTTGGCCATGTGGGAATCCAGCGCCCTTATCCACCACACCACCTGCTGGCCCCCCATTTCTTTTTATGTATTAATGAATTTCATCTCTTCTGTGGAAGTCGTTATCTTTTAGGGTTCAGTGCAGGAGAGTTAAACCCTACTCACTAAAGGACGAGAAGTAGAAAATAGAAATTACCAAGCTGAACTGCAGAAGCATTTTGATATGTAGAATTTCAAAGTCTCAGTGATCTGAGGAAATTCTGGTTACAAGTAAACTGTTTTCTTGTAGCGTGCCCTGCAATTCTGAGTGAGTGTTAAGTTTAATAGCTTTCAGTCAAGTCCATTTGGTATTCTTTTTTTTTTTTTTTTTAAGAATTATTTAATATTTATTTATTTATTTTAATTTGACCAGAGATGGGCAGAGTGAGAGAGAGGGAAGGAAAGTGAGAAAGTAGCCGCCAGGTCCGGGACTTAACTGCCGTCAGTCATGTGCGAATTCAGTGACCTTAGCCACTATGCCACCTACTGGCTCCAAGTTCATGGATACTCTTAGTATAAGTAGGCTTGATTATCATTTTGGTAGTTTTTAATCTGTATTAAGTATAAGTTTTTCATGAAATCACATGAGATTATAGTTCAAGATTAAAAAAAACCTATAGCTCAGATTTTTCATTATATGACCACAAGTTGTATTACTACATAATTTTATGAACAGGACAAATAAATATTTGATCATTAACTTGCAGTTTATAATTTGGTGTGTGTGAATGTGCTTATGAAAGTATTGTAAGGAATAAGTTTATATATATTTAGTAATAAGAATTAGCAGAACATTCCATAAGCCTGAATCCGGTTGCATGGAGTATTTTCTTTCATAAGTGCCTTTGTTAGCTGTCTGGAAGTACCAGTCAGAGAAGGGAACTTCTTTCTTTTTGAGTATTTATATGTTGGATATGAATGAAATAACTTTGGAGTAGGATGGTCATTTTCTGCAATTTTGAGGGTTGTTTATTTCTGTTTCTAATTTTGCCAGAGGGAGAGCGAGATCTGAAAGGGGGGTTGAGAAAGCATGCCACATACGTGATGGTCAGGCCACAGTCCCTCCCCTGTTTTTTTTTTTTTTCTCTTTTGGAAATTTTAAGGGCCCACCCACACCCAACCACCACCACCCACACACACACACACACACACACACACACAGAGCATGTTTTTAAAGCCACTAAGTCTGGGAATCAAACTACAGTTGGCCATATGGGATCCAGCTGCCTTTAACCATCACACCACTGGTTGACCCAAAACTTTGAGTTTTGATCTACATTATTTTTGTCAACTGAAATTTGGTAACTAGTTTCTGAAAACAACTGCCACTAAAACAATGTGCTATTTCACTTGCAGTCTTTGTATTTTAGAGCTCTAGAAACTGTGAAACTGAAACCCACAGAGATAAAGTGAATTAGGAAAACAGCTAGCTAGTTGCTGGCAGAACTAGGACTATAACCAGCCTCCTCTCTAAAATCAGGATCCCATTGCACTGTCATTGCAGAACTCACTCAGGACATACTCAAGACACGTTTACAACAGTGGGACCTCAAAGGGACCACTGAAGTCAATGAATTAACTTATGTATGTTACAGAACTTTTTGTTCTTTTTGTTTTTAATGCCAAAGAGAGCATGTGCTTGCATGCAAGAGAGAGTGAGTGAACATGTACCTGCACCGCACACTGGGGCCTGATCAAGGTCTCTGTCTTTTCCTCTCATTTCTTCACCTCATCAGGATCCTGTGTGTGCACACATGGCTGGCAGGAAGCTAGCAGGGCTAGAACTCAAACTGGGATCTGGCTTCCTTTGCACAGTGCCTAATCAACTGTGCCATAGATCTGGCCCTTATTTTATTTTATTTTATTATTTTTTTTAAAGAAGCTATTGTGTTTCTTTCGTTGTTTTTTGTTTTTGTTTTTGTTTTGAAGGTTTCTGCCATGGGGTATGTGGGCTTGCCGAGAGAGATGATGAAAGGAAAAGTGAGAAATCATCCTCTGGGGGGATGGCCTTGCCGCTCTCTTCTCCTCCATTCTCCTTCTGGGATTTTGGGCACACTTGCACACACGCCTGGTATGATTTTCAAGGTGCTAGGTCCAAGAGTTGAATTGTGGTCAGCCATGTGGGAGTTCCTCTCACTCACTCTCTCCAGTGAGTGCACACACCCTATGGCAAAAACCTTACAAATAAATAAAAATTCTATCTTTTTTCAATTAACAATGTTAGGGAATATTCATTATATTTTAATATTAAACAGTTTGGTTTTTTTTGGAAAACTTGAAAGTATTTGCAATCGTAATACCTACTATTTGAAGATCATAGTTATAGTCTGCGATGGGGTTCAGTGGCTGTGACTTTCTCAGCAATTTGGAATTTCATAGCTTCCCTGGGGCTGACTTTTAGCTCTTAATCATAGTTTTGACCAGGTGTTCTTAGGCTTGTGCTGTTGGCCATACACTATGCTCTCTGCTTAAGGTGTCTTAAGATGTCCTCACAAAATTACTGGAAGCAAATGATGAGGGAGATGGGTATCAGCATCTGGCAAGATGTGGAGGTGTCAGACTCCTGACCCCATATCTTAATTTCCTCTTCAGCTGTTTTGATACATTATACATAGATGGGCTTTGAAGGAGTTCTTAAACTTCTCAATTTATATTTAAAGTTTTTATTATATATCTGCTTTTTTCAAGTGCAAAGATTCATAGCTTCCAGATTTTCAAAAGAATTGTTGAATGTTTGACCTCTTTCTCAATAAAGACAATTATTATCTACCATTTAGGAACAATGTCAGTGATTTGTTGTTGTCTTAATAATTGAATTTTAAAAGTTCTCTTAGTTTATTTTATGCTGTCATTAGCAGGATACCTGAGACTGTAATTTATAAAGAATAGAGATCTATTCCTTACAATTCTGGAGACTGGGAAGTGCATGATTGAGTGGTGAGGGCTTTGTGCTGTGTCATCCTATGTCAGAAATTATAAGGACAAGAGAGTGTGAATGTACATATGAGAGAACGGGACTGAACTAGTTCTTTTAATAGGAACCAGCTCCTGCATTAATGTCATTAATCCTTTCATGAGGGCAGAGCCATTATGACCTAATCACCTTGTAAAGGTCCCTCCTCTCAACACTTGCTGTGGGAATTAAGTTTCTAATGCATGAGCTTTGGTGGGACATAGTCAAACCATTTCAAATGTCAGTATCACTTTGTATTTAACTCTTCTGTATATTTAGATCCTAAGTGCATACTTACATGCATATGTATGTTTATATGTATATATTTACCTGCACATGCATATATAATATATAAAATCAAGAATATTTAAAGTAAAATGAAAGGGAAAATGAACTCAAAATAATTTTTTAGAGAATTATTTATTTACTTAATTCCATTTGTTATTATTATTTTTAAAATTTGACCAGAGAGAGAAAGAGAGAGAGAAAGGAAAAGCGAGAAAGCAAGCCGCCAGGTCCGTTACTCGAACTGTGGTCGACCATGTGGGAATCCCGTGCCTTTAACTACCACACCACTTGCCAGCTCCAACTCAAAGTAATTTTTACCTAATCTGTAAAGTCTGCCTTTTCCTATGTTAACACATCATTTGGGATGTGCAGCAACAAATGTTTTTACTGGGAATCATCTCATTTTCTGAATTTTGCATTTTAAACGCTAGGAAATTCTTAACCACCTTTTTATTGGCAAAAGAGAATAAATTGATGAACATGTATTTACTGAGATTCTGCTTTTTTAGGTACCATGGCAGGAATACAGTGGTAGATAGGATAGATATATTTCTGCTTTCCCAGTGATGAAATCCTAGAGTTGGTGAGACAATGGTAATTGGATGTCCTTTGTATCTGGGTACATAGAGATTTTGGGAGAGAGCACTTAGAATTCCCAGCCTTGACTTTGGGGAAAAGGGGTCCTGGGGCAATTTAATAGCCATGTTTATTTTCACTTTGTTTTGAGTGCAGCTATTTGGGCTTCAGATGAGAGATGATGAGATGAGTTTCACACTTTAGGAGGGTAAATCTGGATAAATCAGAATTTGGGGACACAGGAAAAAGGAAGACTATTTAAGAGGTTAGGATAGTAATTAATCTCAGAGATGGTTTTCTGAACAAAATAGTGACAATAACAATGGGGCAATAGAAACTTAATTGAGAAGAGGTTAAAATGTATTTGCAGGTTCTAGCTTGGGCAGCCCAGTAGGTAATATGTCTTTCCTTGAGATAGGAGGGATTGGTTATCAATTTTGGCTTACTTTGAATGAGAAGTGGGGGGTGGAAATGGCTTTAAAAAATTGATTTTGAGGAGTCGAGTCATAAAATGTTCAAGGTTTGTGTGGATACACTGAAAATCAGCATATGATTGTGAATTAAAGCCATGAAAAGCTAAGAATATAAGAGAATAACTCCAAGGAGACTATGATATAGAACCCAGTCACCAGATTTGACACATGTAGGTTCCAGTACCTCAGCTGGGAGGCTCCTTTCTTTTTTATACTTACCGAAACCAGTACAGTGTGCTTCCAAACTTGTTCATGTTGGTTATACTCATCAGTGCAGTTACATAATTTAACTAATGTAAGCTGATAAAAATAGCACAAAAATAGTTACTCATTTGAAAACTTTGGAGTATATCAAAAACAAATCATGAAGAAGGCTGTTGTTGGATTTAAGTATATGAATAAAATGACCAAAAAACTAGAGAATAATCATTCTGGAAGCATTGTGCCGTTTCTATTATTTTTCACATAGCTCAGTTGTACTCTGAAGAAACAAAAATCTTACGTGATACATAGTAGTTGTGGTTTATGTGAAAAAGAAATATGAACATCAGATAACTGAATCTAGGAGAAAGGCCTATGTGAAAGAGCTTAAGTTAAAATGGTTAAGTATTGGGAACCAGCAGTTAGCGTAATGGCTATGTCGCTGGACTCCCACGTAGTCGACCACGGTTCGTGTCCCGGACCCAGTGACTTAAAACTCACGCCGGGCGCGTGTGCGTGCGTGCCCAAGATCCCGAGAGGAGAATGAAGGAGAAGGGGTTGCGGCGTGACCATCCCCCCTGGGGGGTGATTTCTTGCTTTCGTCTCTATGTCTCTCTCTCTGTCTGGCGAGCGCACGCGCCCTACAGTGAAAATCTCTCCAAAAAAAAAAAAAAAGGTTAAGTATTCATGTATTCATTATGACGACTGCCTACTTAATTTACTTTCACAGTTTGTTCCCATCACAAAGGCAAGGGAGCTTTTTACTTTACTCAAAGGAAAAACTCTCCAGGGTGCAGGTCAGGGAATTCCCTCCTGAAAGGGAGAAAGCCAGGAGGTTATGGCTTTTCTCCTCTCCTGCCTGTGTCACCTGCTCACTCTCCAACCTTCTCTCTTTCTATCTTTTCAGACATCATGAGCTTGGGCACATTTAAACAGTGACAGGGAGGAAGGAGGCAGGGAAGATTGGAGAGAACAGAAAGGGAAGAGCATATTTGAAAAGGTGAGAGGAAATGGAATCCAGACCACACATAGAGGGACTCATGCTGCACAAGACCAGTGCTCCTTAAATTGATAGTTGCTTTTTTCTCTAAACTTTTTATGTAGAAACTACTGAGAAATAAAACTCATTCACTTTCGTGAAGTTTTTTAGAGTTGTCTTGTGTCCAGGCTATTTTTAGTTACCTTTTCTTGACTTGTGAGGTGTGATTTTCCAGAGCTATATATAGGATTATAATTGTTATGGAATGTTACCCTTTCTTTCACTGAAGTGCTAAGGAATATATATCAAGAATATTAAATTCAAAAAAGGAAGGCTGCACTTTATTTCTTGAAAGAAGGCTTTTTTAAAATTTTGGCTATTGAATATACATGCTCACCAGAATGAGAGAGAGAGAAAGCACTCCCAGAGTGGATGGCCACAAGCAATCTCTTCTTTTTTATTCCCTTCTCCGGATTTTGGGCATGTGTACACACACACACATACATATATACACATACGTATACTCACACAAACACCTGGCATGTTTTTTGGTTACTGGTTCTGGGATTTGAACTGCATAGTTGGCCATATGCCATCCAACTACTCCAGCCACTGCACCATTGGCTGGCCGGAAATAAAGCATATTTGAATAATTACTTAGAATGCTGTTTAAATGGCTTTTAATTTTTAAGAAAGGTGATTTGCATGTTCAGATAACAAGGCTTTAGGGAATTCTGTAAGGCAATATAAGGCAGTAGTAAGGATGTGAGCAAGCTAGGATGCCTTTTTTGTAACTACTACCTGTTTTGTCATCATCAAACAGCTATTTACTATTTTAGAACTCTGTAGACCCTTTGGAATTTCTTCATGGGTCACTGAATTTCATTAGCCATCATTTGGAGAAATGTATATTCAAGATACTCTTCCTTTGTTCTGATTTGTGGTTGATTAACATAGATCAGAAGTATCATTTCCCCAAAACAAATGTTTTCTCTTAATTTAACCTACGGGAAAATGATATGATTGTACTGCTTTTAGAAATTGGTCTAGGTTCAGTTGTGACTAGCTTTGTCAGGGAGCTGTGTGGTCCATTCGAGAGGGCTTGACTTGGTTCGTGATTAGCAGGATCTTCGTATTAACTGACAGGTCAAAATGCAGATCTTTTTGAAGACCCGACAAGCAAGACCATCACCCTCGAGGTGGAACCCAGTGACATCATTGAGAATGTGAAGGCCAAGATCCAGGATAAAGAAGGTATCCTTCCTGACCAGCAGAGGCGCATCTTTGCAGGCAAGCAGCTCAAAGATGACCAGACTCTTTTTGACTGCAACATCCAGAAAGAAAGAGTCCATGCTGCCTCTAGTCCTGTGCCTGAGAGGTGATATGAAGATCTTCATGAAGATCCTGACTTGTAAGACCATCACCCTTGAGGTGGAACCCAATGACACCATCGAGAATGTAAAGGCCAAGATCCAGGATAAAGAAGATATTTCTCCATATGGGCAGAGGCTCAGCTTTGCAGGCAAGCAGCTGGAAGATGGCCACACTCTTTGTGACTGCAACATTCAGGAAGAGTCTACTCTGCACCTGGTCTCTGTCAGAAGGGTGGCTGTTAATTCTTCACTCTTGAATTCACAGTGCCCAATGATGGCATTACTCTGTACTATAACCATTTGCCCCACTTAATTTTAGAAATTACCCAGTTTCAATAATAGGTGAACCTGTTCAAAATGTCTTGGTTTTGTTGCATGGTAGCAAAGAGAAAAAAAGAAATTGGTCTATTAGGGAGAAAGGAGTGAAAATATTCTTCCAGAGACCAGGAGGTGGTGTGGTTAAGGTGCTGGACACTCACATGGCTGATCCCACAGTTCAAGACCTGGCAGCTTGCTTTCTCATTTACCTCTCTCTCTCTGTGTCACTCTCTCTGGTCAAATTAAAATAAATGAATGAATAAATAAAAATAAATAAAAAATAATTCTTTTAAAAAAAGAAAATATTCTGTCAGTATCAGGTGTAAAGTTTTTTTTTTGTTTGTTTTGTTTTGGGTATTTGTTTGTTACTAAATCAAGTTAGTAACATTTAACATTTTAAACAGCTTATACTGTAGAAATTGGATGTGTTTTTTTCCTACCAGAGAAGAGTCAGGAACTATGGGCTCTTGTAGCTCTCTAACTCCAATCTTGGGATAAAGCTGGGCCCAGTTTAAGCAGCACAGTGTTAAAGCAGTTCTGCACTGAACTGCTGGTTTGCCATAGTGGGCATTCTTCACAACTTTTTGTATAGTGTATAATAAATTACATATTGAATCAGGCAGTTTTACTCTTTCTTTAAAAGTTAATATGACGTGTTGGGAACCAGCAGTTAGCGTAATGGCTATGCTGCTGGACTCCCACGTAGTCGACCGCTGTTCTCGTCCCGGACCCGGTGGCTTAAAACTCATGTCGGGCGCGTGTGCGTGCGTGCCCAAGATCCCAAGAGGAGAATGGAGGAGAAGGGATTGCGGCGTGACCATCCCCCCTTGGGGGGTGATTTCTCGCTTTCTGTCTCTATGTCTCTCTCTCTCTGCCTGGCGAGCGCACGCGTCCTATAGCGAAAAACCTCTCCCAAAGGAAAAAAAAAAGTTAATATGACGTTTGAAATATCAGTAATGAGTAGTTTTTTTCCTACCTGTGGGCTCTAGCATGTCTCGTTTGCCATCAACAGAGTTCATGTACAGCTAAGTAAAAACAGCAGAGATGCAGGGAGTTCAGCCGTAAGTCCATTTGTAGCAAATGAACAGACTGGTGTAGAAGGTGCGGGGGGAGGATGTGGGGGGAGGGTGTGTTAGAAAAGGTTTAATAGGGCTCCCAATATGATATACTGTTAGGTTAGATGACAGATCTGGCACAACCATGGTTGACATTCTCATCATAGGAGGCAGTCCTTAATGAAAAAAACTGCTGATAAACAGAAAAATGAAGGTTGAAATATCTTCTAAACAGCCTAGGCTCAAGAGACAACCACCTACCTTTTCAACTATGGGATTTTTTTTTTTTTTTTTTGAGAGGTTTTTTTTTTTTTTTTTTTTTTTTTTTTTTGGTGTGGGGGGTGTGTCCCCGACAGAATTTCGCTATAGGGCGTGTGCGCTCGCCAGACAGACAGAGACAGAAAGCGAGAAACCACCCCCCCAGGGGGGATGGTCACGCCGCAATCCCTTCTCCTCCATTCTCCTCTCGGGATCTTGGGCACGCACGCACACATGCCTGAGTGAGTTTTAAGCCACCGGGTCCGGGACGAGAACCGCGGTCGACTACGTGGGAGTCCAGCGACATAGCCATTATGCTAACTGCTGGGTTACCTCAACTATGGGATTTAAAGTCCTTATTAAAATGACTTTTTTTTGTGTGTATACTCCTATTTTAGGTTAAATGAAGTAAATATATACCCTAGAGAGGCTGCAAGTTCTGGGTTTAGTACTTTGGGGAAGTGTTCAGTATGTGACCAAGGAAGATAGACATGCAAGTTATCTAGACTTGCATCCTCGAAACATAACCTTAATGTAGTTGTCAACCTTTTTATTTGCTTTTCTCTATGGTTGAAAGTCTGAAAACTTGTGGAAATGTTTCAGAAAATGTTCTTTGCTGGGAAAGGCTTGAACAGGATAAGAGCAAGGGTTGCACTTTGAGAGCAGAAGGGGCATCTCAAGGCTCTGGTTCACCAAGTCCTGTAGCTTTGTATTTATGCAGAATAATGTTCTGTTCATGGTACATTTGAATTTCATTACAACACATACAAAGTGAGAGAGGATTTTTTTTTTTTTTATCTCCTTCATTTGTTTCACTTGGATCAAATATTTTTAGGCTTCTTTAAAACCCAGTATTGGAGTGGTGGTTTAGAGTTTGTCAAAAGCTTAATGAGTAACATACTTCTCTCTTAGCCAGAGGTTAATAAAGATCTGAACTCTGTTTTGTATTGTGTTTTAATAAGAATGCTAGCCAAATGATCTTTTCAAAAAATTGTCCTCTTCAGTAGCTTATATGTCATAGAAATAATTACAGGTCTGAAAGCTGGAGGGGACTTTTTTCTTTTCTTTTAATTTTTTTGGTATGGAATTACTAAGTTCTGAATTAAAATCTCTTGGTGGAAGATTTAAAATGTGTGATTTTATTTGGTATATTTCTCATCTGGATACCTTTCTAGTCAGATCTGGCTAAGAAATAACTCTGCATTTTGTGTCTGATTTTATGCCCTCCCTAGGAACAGAACCTACTCAAAATATAAAAAGAAGTCACCTTTTACATTATTGGTATGTGTGTACACATATAAAAAGAAAAAATTTTGTAAGTTAACCTTAAAAGTTTGTTAGCAGCATCTGCTTAGAAATACTTCAGTGATGGTACCAGCTTAAATGTATAGTTAAACAACTCTGCTGAGATTGGATTCATTCATCTGTCAGTGCCTTTGAGTGACTCACTCACTGTAAGAACATGCAGTGAAAAGAATGAGCTATCACAGAGATACAAATCTTAGAAAACAAACAACTCTTGATAGAATTCAGTCTTCTGCTCTGTGTATGTTCCTACTGTTCAGTCAAGCCTACAAATTCATTTGATATAGTCTCTGCAAGGTGGGTAGAAAGAACATATGACTTGCCCTAAGGTACTCTAAAATTATTCTGCTGTAAGATAAGGTGCATTTTAGATACCATGTAGTAATACCAGCAGCTGTGAGATAAGCAATATAATCGAACTAATAGCACAAGACTACTGAATGAGGAGCTATAATACCTATTACAATGTTTTGTTCTCTTAGGCATCTCTGATTAGAGATAGGCATATAGAGTCATAAAAGAAACTTTCTAGTGCTTTTCTTTCAATTCCATAATGCCATGATTGTGCTTTATGATTATTTGATTTAGCTGTTTTGACCATTTCTGTTTTTTTTTTTAATTTTTTTTAATGAATTCATTTAGTTTTTGTTTTTGTTTTTGTTTTGGAGAGTTTTTTGCTTTAGAGCGCATGTGCTCTCCAGAAAGATAGAGACACAGAGACAGAAAGCAAGATATCACCCCCCAGGGGCGATGGCCATGCTGCAGTCCCTTCTCCTCCTTTCTCTTGGGATCTTGGGCACATACTCACACGCACCCGGCATGAGTTTTAAGCCACTGGGTCCGGGACTCATGGTTGACTACATGGGAGTCCAGCAACGTAGCCATTATGCCATCTGCTGGTCCTGAATTCATTTAGTTTTTTTTTTTTTTTGAACGGTTTTGCTATAGGGCATGTACGCTAGCCAGAAAGACAGAGACAGAGAGATAGAAAGTGAGAAATCACCCCCCAGGGGGGATGGCCATGCCACAATCCACAATCCCTTCTCCTCCATTCTCTTCCTGGGATCCTGGGCACGCACGCACACATGCCCGGTGTGAGTTTAAGCCGCTGGGTCCGGGACTTGAACCGCTTTCAACTACGTGGGAGTCCAGCAATATAGCTATTACGCTAACTGCTGGTCCCCTGAATTCATTTAGTTTTGAAGGAATAAAAGTCTGGTTGTAACTGTCTTTGTACAAATATGTTTTGATATGAAAAGTAATAGATTTTGACTTTTCTAATTGATTACCAAAGGGAGCATTGCAAGTTCTCAATTAGGGCAATCTCTAAAGTCTTAACAGCCCATTTTCCTTACATAGGTAAAGCTATTTACTTATCAAGTCAAATATTCACTTACTATATTTCTGAAATGGTCTTCATGGTTGGAATTTTGGGAACATTTGTCTGGATATTAACATCTTGTACTAGCCATCTCATTTTCTCTTGCTTCATCCCTTAAGTCATTGTTTCAGATTATATAATGACAGAACAAACCTTAGCAAACTTCATGCATTTTGTGGTTGCAAATAAAGAAGTGAATTTGGACAACACTAATAAAACCATTTTTATTTGAGCGTTACTAACAAAAGGGAGATGGCTGAGGTGGGCTGTAATATATTGTTGGTGAGATATGTATTTCTGTCATTATCTAACCATCTCTGTGTGCTATGCATAAAAAGAGGAAACAGTAATACCTTTGAGAAACTAGCACAGTAGTATGTCAGGCACAGGTGTCATCCTCAGGGCCCTGAAGAGCAGAGAATGCTGTGAGTTGGGGGGGGGCAGGGATCGAGACCATTGGAAGGACAACTTGGAAAAAGAGGATTCTAGGGAGAGGAAATAGAATGTGCACAGTTTGTCAAATAGAATAGAAAGAAATTTGTGTAAATGGAAGGTTCATGACTTCAGAATAATGTTTTTAGATTTGGCAGAGGGTTTTTATATTTGGTTCGCATATAGTGGAATCACATGTGAAGTGTACATTATAAGGCGAATTCATAGTTCAAAAATTATCAGTGTACTTAAAAATCCTGTAGTAAGATGTAATCTGTTATCTCTTTTTTTGAGAATTATTTTTTATTATTTAACTTTATTTATTTATTTTAATTTGACCAGAAAAAGAGAGTGAGAAGGATAGAAGCAAGCCACCAGGTCCAGAACTTGAACCATAGTCAGCCATGTAGGCGTCCATGCCACTATGCCTTCTGCCAGCCCCTGTAATCTGCCATCTCTTAACAGTGAGTTTTTAATTCATGCAATGAATCTGATAGCTGTTTTTGTTATATAAAACGATAAAGTGCTTATCAGGGCCAGCAGGTGTTGTGGTGGTTGGGGTGCTGGACTCCACATGGTCAACCATAGTTTGAGTCCCAGACCTGGCAGCTTGCTTTCTTACTTTGTCTCTCTCTGTCTCTCCCTGGTTAAATAAAATACTACTACTAATAATAAATAAAATTAAGTGAAATAATTCTTTTTAAAAAGTGCTTATTGTTACATGCTAAAATCATGATCTGTTTGTGGGTACCATGAATATCACAATAATAATAAAGAAGGAATGAGGATGGCCAGCTAAGCAAACTCTAGATACACTTCTCTGAAGTTATGTTGCAGTGGAATACACATTCATTGGCAGGGATCGACAAGTTGAATTGCCTACACTACTAAAATGATCTCTAGGCACCTAAAGTTGAATAACGAAATTATATGTACGTAATTATACATACAGTTTAACTTCACTGAATTTACCACATCTATGACTTTTGACTCAGTTATCTTTCAATTTAGGTTCCCACCCTGCTAAGTGAACATAAGACCTAAGTAAAAGAATTAAAATTAATTTGGTGCTATTTCAGGCCAGCAGGAGGCTAAGGTGCTGATGGCCAACCGTGGTTCTAGTCCTGAACCTAGTGGCTTGAAATTAACACTGGGTGCATGCATGCGTGTGTGCATGTGTGTGTGCATTCCCAAAATCCCAAGAGAAGAATGGAGGAGAAGGGTTTATGGCATGGCCATCTCCACTGGGGGATGATTTCTCACTTTCCTTCTCACTGTCTCTCTCTGGCAAGCGTGCATACCACATATCAAAAACCTTAAAAAAAATTTTTTTAAAGAATAATTTTATAACAGGAATCCAAATACTTGTCCTTTTACTTTCAAGATTTATGATCCAGAAACAAATTATCTTTTCCTACCAAGAAAAGAATTTCATGCAGTTTTGGAGAATATTTTGATTTAGAAATTATCAAGGTCTAAAATGATTCTGGCATTGTCAATAACAGTCCACTGATGTATGTCAGGCACGTGTGCGAAAGAGAAACTCTTAAGCACTAATAGTTTATTCTTTGTGTTGCTTCCACTTTTTGGCTATTATGAATAATGTTGCTATAAATATTCATATATGTGTATATGTGGACTATGTCTTTTCAGTTCTCTTAGATATGTGCTCCAGTAGTGCTGGGTCATATGTTACTGGGTCATATGTTAACTATGTTTAACATCTTGAGAAACTGCTAAACTGTTTCCCAAAGTGGCTGCACCAATACACCAGTAATGTACAAATACTCCAGTTTCTTTATATCCTTACCAACACTTGTATTTTTTTTGTTGTTGTTATAGTTATTCCAGTGGGTGTAAAGTAGTATCTTGTGTTTTGCTTGCATTTCCCTGATAACGAAAGGTGTCAAGTTTTTGTTTTGTTTTTGCCATGGAGCACATGTGCTTCCCAGAGAAAAACAGTGATAGGGAAGGTAAGAAATCATCACCCCGGAGGATGGCCACACCACAATCTCCTGTTCTCCATTCTCCTTCTGGGATTTTTGGCATGCATGCACATGTGCCCAGCATGTTCAGGCCTCTGGGTTGGGAACTCAAACTGCAGTCAGTCATGTAGGAATCCAGCACTTTAACCACTATGGCACCTGCTGGCCCCTAGAGCACATTTTTATGTGTTTACTGGCTGTTTGTATCTTATTAGGAAAAAGGTCTATTCGTGTTCCTTTTAATTTTTTAGTTGAGATGTCTCTGATTATTGGGTTTTAGGAATTCTTTATATATTCTAGGTATTTGTCCCTTATCAGATATATGATTTGCAGTGTTTTCACCCATACTATGAGATATCTTTTTCTTTTTCTTCATGACATGCTTTGAAGCAGAAAAGTTTTTTATTTAGTGAAGTCAGATTTATTTTTCCTTTTGTTTGTGCTTTTGGTATCCTGTGTAAGAAACTCTTGCCTCATTCAAGTTCACACAGACTTGTTGCTGTTTTTTTCCTGGGTTTTACAGTTTTAGCGCTTGTGCTTGTTTTACAGTTTTAGCTCTTATACTGAGGCTTTTGGTCCATTTTGAGTTAATTTTTCTGGATTGTGAGGTAAGCATCTAGCTTCCTTTCTTTGAATGTGGCTATTCAGTTGTCTCAGCACCATTTTTTATTTGTTGAAAAGACTATTCTTTTCCTGTTAAATGGTCTTGACACCTTTGTTAAAAGTCAGTTGCCCATAAATGTAAGGGGTTATTTCTGTACTTTTATTTCTGTTTCATGGATCTATATGTCTATCCTTTGTCAGTACAATGCTGAGTTGGTTACTCTAGCTTTGTAGTAAGATTTGGAAATCAGAAAGTGTGAGATTTCCAATTTTGTTCTTTTTCAAGGTTGTTTTGGAGTTTTGGGGTTGCAGCTTCGTAGACATTTTAAGATAAGTTCATCAATTTCTGCAAAAACAAAATTTCTAGGGAAAAAAAATGAGGATTTTTATAAGGATTGCATTGGGGGTTGCTGAACCCTTTAACAATATCATCCTCCCATTCATGAACATGGTATGTTTTTTCATGCATGAACATGCCTCTGTCCATAAGAACTAAGTTTTGTCCTAGAGCAGTCTCAAACTTTTGGTCCAAAAACCTCTTTACACTTTCACACAAAGTCTCCTAGGAGCTTTAGTTTAGTATCATTTATCTCTGTCTATATTTACTATGTTAGGAATTAAGACTCACTTAAATTAATATTAACAAACTTACTACATGTAACATAAACAGTTGTTTATGAAAGATAGCAATAGTTTCCAAACCAAAAATAATTTAGTGGAAAAAGTGGCATTGTTTTTTCATTTTTGTAAATCTTTAATATCTAACTTAATAGAATCTCAGTTGGATTCTCCTCTCCTTTTGCATTCTACCTATTAGTAATGTGTTATTTTGGTTGAAGTATGTGAAGGAAATCAGGTTTCACACAGATAGGCGGGTGGAAAATTAAAATGTGATATTGTATTCTTTTTATATGACATTGAATATTCTTTGATGGTATACCCAAATCCATTATACTTACTTGAGAAGAGAATGAAAATGAGAAAGCAAATAACATCTTGGCATTATTTTGATATAGTTTGACATCATAGCCCCACTGAAAGGATCTCTGTGACCCTTGCCTATGCTCACATCACATTTGAGAACCACTTTCTTAGAGAACAGGACTCAGAGTGTAGTTCTACAAGAAAATGTGCTATTTCAATGATAGCTTTGTTAATCATTATTGAAAAACAACTGCAGAGTGACTTAGATTCTTGTGCTTGAACAACATCTGGTCTTTCTGTAGGAAGCATAGTGGGGCACCTTAAAAGATTAGGTGTGGTATCTGCAAGTGAAAGGTTTCATTAAGTTTTTAAATTAAAAATTAAGTCATTCTGCAACCAGCAGAGGGTGTAATGTTTATGTTGCTGGACCCTCACATAGTTGACCGTAGTTCAAATTCCAGACCTGACCAGCTTAAAACTCATGTCAGGTGTGTGTGCACCCAAAATCCCAAGAGAGAATGAAAGAGAAAAGGTTGCTGCATGGTCACTCCCTCTGGGGGTGGGAGTGATTTCTCACTTTCTGTCTCTGTCTCTCTCTGTCTCTCCAGTGAGCACACATGCCCTATATCAAAAATCTTTTTTTTGAAAAAAAGTATAGTTGTAAATTAATGCTTTTTTACTTCATGTGATCTCTGAATATCTTAAAAATTGTAGGATTACGTTAGTTTCTGCTTTTGTAAAATGCTTTTGTTTCCCCTTTTTTTTTTTTTTTTTTTTTTTTTTTTTTTTGCTAACCCAGCACAAACGTGCATGGTTCATAAAATGTTTTACATTAGTACAGAGCTTAAATAGAGATAAACATAGGGAGTTTTAAGTATAAATTGATAATACAGGTTGAGTGTTCTTCATTTGAAATTCTTGGTACTAGAGGTGTTTTGGATATCAGATTTTGGAATATATGCATATGTATAATGAAATATCTTGGAGATGGGGTTGACATTTAAACACAGAATTCATTTATGTTTTATGTAGACCTTAATTACACGTAGCCTGATTGTAATTTTAAGAATATTTTTGTATCGCAGCTTTTGATGGCAACCAATCACTTGAGCTCAGGTGTAGAATTTTCCACTCATGGTGTCATGTTGACAATCAAAAGTTTCAGATTTTGGAGACTTTTTATTTCTGATTAGGTATGTATACCCTAGAATCCAAGTTAGATGTTCTTTTTACTATTTTTAAAGTTTTATTTATTTCTTTATGAGTGAGACAGATTGATTTTTTTAATTATTATTTTTTTTTAGCTTTTATTTTTGACAGGATCTTGCCTTGTTATTATCTTCCTACCCTGGCTAAGACTACTGGTATGCACCACCATACCCAACCTATCTAGATTGGGCTGGGAACTGAACTTGAGCCTCCTCTGTGACCTTAACCTCCTTTGAGCAGCAATATCTTAGCAGTGTGAGGACTGTAGGACTGAACCTTTACTTTCTATAATGGACAATATTAAAGACACAAAAATAGAGAAAGATACTATAGTGATCCTTAATTTACTTATCATCTAGTTTCAGGCATCAACTTGCTGCCATTCGTATGTTTTTGTTTCTTCTATGCCCTTATTAAAATTATTAACATTGGGAACCAACAGATGGTGTAATGGCTATGTTGCTAGACTCCTGTGCAGTCGACTGCGGTTCGAGTCCCAGACCCGGTGGCTTAAACTCACACCAGGTGCATGTACGTGCATTCTCAAGATCTCAAGAGGAGAATGGAGGAAAATGGATTGCAGCGTGGCCATCCCTCCCGGGGGGTGACTTCTCACTTTCTGTCTCTCTGTCTTTGTGGCGATTGCACACATCCTATTGCAAAAACCTCATCAAAAAAAAAAAAATTATTGACATATTAGGCAGACTATAGATGTGTAAGTTCATCAATAGTATTTTAAGTTATATCTCATCTATGAAACCTTTTATTTAAAAAAATTTTATGTAAAAACTGTAAGGTGTTTATTATTATAAGAAATATTCAACTAGGAGTGATATCCAAACCAGCATCTTGAGTTTCCATAAAAATAAAATCTTCTGTCTCAGCAAAAGAAATATTGACAACAGCACCAGAATCCCCTATTTCTAAATGTGAAGGATTTTCCTGTTCATAACTCAGGTTTGAACTGTCTTTTGTCTGAATCTCTTGCTCTTCCAACTCCAGAGGTTTATTAGAGACTGAAGCTACTTACAGCTTCATCTTCATTTTCAGATAGAAAACTATACATCATGTTGGGTCTGGAGGGAAAATTGTTATCCTTGATTTGCAGCCATTCCACACCACCTATGTTTTCTTCTCCTTCCTTCTTTTTTATAAGAAGAGTTCTTGTCATGCTTAGCTTGTTCATTGTATGGCATTTATATCTTAACACTGTTTTATTATTGCTTTCTGCATCCGCATGTTCAACATTTTCTTCAAATATAACAGAAGTTCCAGGAGTATCTTCATACTTCCCAGCAAAAATATAGTTTTCCACTTGCAGAATTGACCTCTCAGTGTTAGTTCCCAAAATCTTGCATTTATTATCACATTTTGAGATAAAGTCTGAGTCAGTAATTTCCGAAAATTCCATCGAAACCAACTGCTCCTCCTCTTCCTTCTCTTCATCAACCTCCCAAATCCGCTTCTCCCCAGCCATTATGGTCCCACAACCTGTTTGTATTCTCCTGAGGCCTTTTAAAATAAACATAACTACACCTTGAGTACACTCAATAAAGTTAATTATTATTCTGTAAGTGTTCTTCATTACCTAGACAATGTTCAGTTTTTTCTGGTGTCAAAAATACGTTTTAAGGGACCAGCAGTTAGCGTAATGGCTATGTCGCTGGACTCCCATGTAGTCGACTGCGGTTTGAGTCCCAGACCTGGTGGCTTAAAATTCACACCAGGTGCGTATGCGTGTGTGTATTTGCCCAAGATCCCAAGAGGAGAATGGAGGAGAATGGATTGCGGCAGGGCCAACTCCCCCGGGGGGGGGGGGGGGGGGGGGGGGGTCCCCTGGTGGTGGTGGTGGGGGGGAGGGGCTGATTTCTTGCTTTCTGTTTCTGTCTCTTTCTGTCTGTCTGGCAAGTGCACACGCCCTATAGCAAAAATCTCTCAAAAAAAAATGTTTTAAAAGGAAGAATGTTAACTTTCTTATGTGTTGGATAGTGGTACAATGGATTCCAAAATAATGTTTAGGCAAGTACCCATTAAAATCTTCTAAATCTTATTTTAAATTTAATTCATTATTTCAGTATCCGAACACAGTTCTCACTTTAGGTTATTTTGGTTAAAGCTTTTGTATTTTATAGCAATAAAGATCTCTCACCCTTTAAAAATTTGTCTTTTATTTGCTGTACAAATGAAGCCTACTGTCTTGCTTCACATTTTGGATTTAGGTGATGGCCTTGTGATAATGGTATTTCCTTTAAATTGGGACTAAGACCTAGAAAAATGACTAAGTATTGGTTTTGGGTTTATTTGTTTTGGCAAGAATACTTTCAGCACATAAAGAAGAATGTAATGCCTAGAGTTCCAGTTTTACTGGATAAGACTGAAAATTAGTGTCTTATCTGATCTATTGCTTTATAAAGTCTTCTTCAGTTTTTCACTTGATCAGTGTTTCATTAAGTGTTGGAATATTTTGATTTTTAATTCTGTCATTCATTTTCCATTTACTGTTGTGCTCGCCCTGATTAGCTGTTTGTTTTTCTGAAATACAGTTTTCCACGGCACAACATAAACTCTATGAGTAGAAAGCCAGACCCTGCATGACTGACTGCAGTTCAAATCCTGGCCTGGCAGCTTGAAAAACATGCCTGATACATGTACTTGACAGGGTAGAGAAATGGAGGAAAAAGGATTGTGGCCATGCCCTCTTTTGGGATATTTACTTTCTTTCTCTGGCTCATATTCCCTTTGACAAGAAACAAACATAACCCCAACATCATTATCACATCTAAGAAAACAGTAATACTTTAGTATAGTCAAATATTCTATCAGTGCTATTTCTCTGATTTTCTTTTCTTTTTTTAATAATTTGCTTGACTTGTTTACAGAAAGCCATAGTTCGGCTAGCCGGTGTGTGTCTTCAGTTTACTTTTGTGTGGAAGAACCCAGGTTGCTTGTCCAGTAACTCCCCACTGTATAAAACTTCATGATTTTTCTTTGCACCTTTTATTTGCTACAAATTTGTAGTAAGGTTTAAGAATATGATCATATTCTGTTTTTTGTTGGGGTTGTTTTTTCAAGACCATCTCATGTGGTACTGTAGGCATTTCTATCTGGAGGTACATAATTTCTGATTGTCTGAAAGCATATAGTCAGCATAATAGTAAAGAACTCCTCTAGTTGATTCTTCTTTCCCTTTTTGCTATTACATGATGTTTTCAAATTAAAGGGTATCCTTAACAAACTTTTTTTCTTTCAGAATATTAAAATCTGGAAGTTAATATTGGCAAAAACATCTACATCACCCTCTAATTTGTTAGTCTGGGCACTAATCTCAGTCTTTATTTTCTGGATTTGATGGTTTTGTGAGAATTACCTTTTTTTTTTTTTTAACGAAACTTAAATCCATCCTGTTTTGTAAGAAGCACCCTCAGAGAGTAGGAGCTACTCTCCCTGCTTGTTACTTCAACATTGCTGTGTTGAAGGGCGGGGGAGTTGATAGGTGTTTCAGAATTGTCTACATAGCTTTTACATATGTCTGAATTCTAAACTACAAGTATACAGTTTCTTTCAGTGATTCTTCAGTTCATCTGAGTGACCTAGAATCTCAGAACCAAATAGATGTTCCTTGGAAATGAAAGATAATGTGTGGTTACCTAGAGATTCTTTCTTGGCCACTTTCAGAAAGCAGTGCACACAACTTTTTGGATACATAAAGTAGAATTTCTAGATCATATGGTAGTATGGTGGTTCTTTGGGGGGAGCGGAGTCATCGGGCACTTGGGCTCACCAGAGAGACAGACAGTGAGAGCAAAAGTAAGAAATCTCCCCCAGGAGAGATGGTCATGCAGCAGTCCCGTTCTACATTCTCCTGGGATTTGGGGCATGCACACACACGTGCTCAGTGTGATTTTCAGGCCAACAAATCTGGGACTGAGACTACAGTAGGCCATGTGGGAGTCCAGCACCTTAACTACCACACTTCCGGCATTTAACATTTTTTGAGGAATGTCCATATAATTTTTCATAACGACCATACCAGTTTATATTCTTAATGTACAAGGGTTTTCTATTCTCCATACTTGACCAACATTTGTCATCTTCTGTCTTTTTTATAATAGCCTCATTGTGGTTTTGATTTGTGTTTCCCTCATTAGTGATGTTGAGCACGTATATCTGTTGGCCATTTGGTGTCGTTTTTTGGAAAAATGTCTGTTCATGTCCTTTGGCTATATTTTTTCCCATTACTAAAGAGAGCATGTGCTTCTGAGAGTACACTCCAAAAGGGTATGATCATCCAACCTTCTTATTATCTCCATCTTGTAATTTTGGCTACGCGTGCACATGTGCCCTGCATGTTTCTCAAGCCACCAGGGCAGGGATTTAAACTGGGTTCAACCATATGGGATCCTCTTCCTTAACCACTAGGCTATAGGACCAGCCCCTTTGGCTATTTTTTAATCAAATGATAAATTTTGGTATTGAATGCCATGATTTTCTGGTATATCTTGGTTATGTCCTTAAATTTCTGCTTTTAAAGATATAATGTGTTTTTAGGTGTGAGTGAGTTTCTGTATGTTACTAGCACTTGGTTTCTAAGGTTTCCAATATTATCATGGTCACTAAATTGATGTGAAGGAGACATATTTAGAAAGCAAGCATTGCTTCTTGGTGAGAAAGGTGAACATTATAGGCAGGCTTCGTTAAACTACTTAGAATCCAGAGGGATAAACACATGTTCTGGACAACTCAAGGGGTTTATGACTTTTCTTTTTAATAATTATTTAACTTTCTTTCTTTCTTTCTTTCTTTCTTTCTTTCTTTCTTTCTTTCTTTTAATTTGATTGGAGAAGGACAGAGAGAGAGAGAAAGTGAAAAGGTTTTTTTGATTTCTTAGTAATTTCATTTTGACAGTTGGTCACACTGTAACCTTTAAATGACCTATGTGATATCTTTCTCATTTTACAGCATCCTGAGGTTAGCATTAATCTCCAGTGGAGCCCATGACTTCTGATCAGGACGCTAAAGTTGTGGCTGAAACGCAGGGCGCGTGTGGCGGAACCGCAGGCGCAGCGAGTCCAGGAGGGCAAGGACAGCTCTCATCTGGTAGGTGCCTGGGAAGGGAAGGCTGGGAAGGCTGTTTGGCTTTTCTATGATAAAGAAACTCTACCAGGGATTTTTTATTTATTTATTTATTTTTAAATTACCAGAAGGTACCGTGTGCTTACCAGAGACACGGAGAGGGAGAAAACGCCCCCCTCAATGGGATGTGGTTATACCACAGTCCCTCTCCCTGTCTCCATCCTGTTTGGATTTGGGACATGTACACACACACAGACCTGGCATGTTTCTGAACTACCAAGGCTGAGCTTTGAACCTAGGTTGGTCAGCCACATGTGATCCTTCCTGCTCCCCAGCCACTACACTACAAACCTGGCCTTCTTCATAGAATTTAACAAGATTTAAGCAGTAACATTGTAGTTTCTTAGTATCTATGTATAGATATTGTGGGCTTATAGGGGATAAAAGATTTCTCACCCATCTGAGGTTTGTGGCTGAAACCCCATGAGAAGACAGATTAATGAGAAAAGCATACACATTTATTTAGAAATAACTTTTATGTGATATAGGAGCCTTCAGAAATGAAAATCCAAAGAAGTAGGGAAAACTATTTTATGTTGACTCTGAAGGAGAGTGAGTAGAAGTGGAGATGCATGATTGGACAAAAGAGACGATGCTCTGTGGAGAACTTGGCAAGGCTGTTCATATTTTTCTTAGTATCTTGTGTGACATTGCTCTCTTCCTGGTATACAGAAGAATGCCTCTGGGTCAGCTAGGTTTTACGGCTCGCTTTCTTTGTAGTTTCTAGGACTTGATTCTGCTGTTTCCTCAAATGCCAAGCTGCTGTGTTTTATACAATGTCCTGAACCCTGTCAGACTATGAAAATGTATGGGTAGTTTAGTAGAGGAAACTGTAGATACTAGATGATAAAGGAAACAAAATAATTATAGCTCTAAATGTATGAAGGCTTTATTTATTTATTTATTTTAGTTTTTTAGGGTGCGTGCATTCACTAGAGAGAGAGAGAAAGGGAAAGTGAGAAATCATCCCCTAGGAGGGATGACCACACTACAGTCTTTTCCTCTGTTCTTCTCTTGGGATTTTGGGTACACATGCACACATGCCCAGAGTGATTTTCAAGCTGCTGGGTCCGGGAACAGTGCTTGGCCATGTGGAAGTTCAGTGCCTTAATCACCATGCCACCTTTTGGCCCTTAAAGCCTTGTATATTAAATTGGGAAAATGCAGTGATTTATAAATATTATAACAACATTATAGCTCAGCATAGTAGAATATATTTAAAGAGTTAAATAAGATTGTAATGTAAATTTTAAAATTTTGACTACTGTCATTAATTATAAAATAATAATATGTGAAGCAATAACATTTAAAATTTCTAAATGGCTTTTAGGAAAGCAGCTTTCATTAATTTTTCCCACTGAAACCATAAGGAGTTTTATTTATGTATCAGAATTTCAAAATTGTAAACATAGGGCTCCCACTTAAAATAAGCCAGATATCCTGGTCCATCAGATGGTGTAATGGTTATGTCACTGGATTCCTCCATAGTTAACCATGGTTCAAGTCCAGACCCAGTGGCTTAAAACTCACACGTGTGCATGTATGCCCAAAATACCAAGAGGAGAATGGAGGAAAAGGGATTGCAATGTGGCCATCCCCCTGGGAAGTGATTTCTTGCTTTCTATCTCTCTGTCTCTCCAGCGAATACACGCACCCTACAGCAAAAATCTCTCAAAAAAAATTAGCTAGCTAATCTTAAGAATTCATGAATTTTCTAGAATAAAAATGCACATTTCTCATTGGATTTGTTTTTGCCTAATTATTATAGTTCAAAAATATGTTTTAGTTACATTGTAATGATGGTGTCTTTAATGTTTCAATTTTACAGATGAATGGTCCTATATCTCAAACCACTTCTCAGACAAGTTCCATCCCAGCTTTGAGTCAGGTAAATCGATTCTGAGATTAATCATGATTGTTTAATCATACCAAAGCTCACTAGTATTTCATTATGATATGTGCTTGCTGTAAGAAAACAATTAGAAAATGTAGAGAGACCCATTCAACCCTGTACCTCTTAGGTACAATAAATGTCAATAACAGTATGTTCTTTCCTAGTTTATGTGTGGGTGTGTGTTGTATGAATAGCAATGTGCCACATGTATTAGCTTATCATGGAATATTTATCATATTTAACACACTATTTTTAATGTTTCATTGATAATCACTTGTGTGTACATGATTAACCTTACACTTCACTAGCCTAGGTTGTATTCTTTAAAACACACAAGCCAAATAGTAGACTTTTACTGATAAATTTGTTTCACACTTTAGCTGTGATTAATAAAACAATAAGGAAATAAAAATCCATGAATTTTGAAATCCTACTTTTTATCATTTGCATATGTGCACAAAAAGTACATTTGGACCTACTGCAAATATGGCTTTATAATCCAAGAATCTTAAAGATATTATATTTAAAAATTTATTTTTTAAAGTTTGAAAATAATTTCACGGGAACCAGCAGTTAGCATAATGGCTATGTTGCTGGACTCCCACGTAGTCAACCGTGGTTCGCGTCCTGGACCCAGTGGCTTAAAACTCACGCCAGGCACGTGTGCGTGCGTGCCCAAGATTCCAAGAGGAGAATGGAGGAGAAGGGATTGCGGTGTGGCCATCCCCCTTGGGGGGTGATTTCTCGCTTTCTGTCTCTCTCTCTCTGGCGAGCGCACGCACCCTATGGCAAAAACCTCTCAAAAAAAAATAATAATTTCACAAAATTTATAGTTGGGACCAGCAGTTAGCATAAAGGCTATGTCGCTGGACTCTCACGTAGTCGACCACGGTTCGCGTCCCGGACCCAGTGGCTTAAACTCACACTGGGCGAATGTGCGTGCGTGCCCAAGATCACGGGAGGAGAAGGGATTGCGATGTGGCTATTGCCCCTAGGGGGGCGATTTCTCACTTTCTATCTCTCTGTCTCTTTCTCTCTATCTGGCCAGTGCACGTGCCCTATAGCAAAAACCTCTAAAAAAAAAAATTATAGTAAACGTCATATATTACCCCAAGTTATGAGTAGTTCATGAAGAAATTAAAGGAAGAATTGGGTTGTTGATCTACTTTTAATAAGATGGAATTTTAAAAAATAAGATTCCTTCTAAACTTATTGTTTAAGTAGGATTTTTATTTGTGTTATTTTTGCATTGATTTTTCTAGATGAATTTTATAATTCATCAATTTTAAAGTTATTTAAAATCCAAGTATAAGATCTTTGATAAGAGGAAATTCTGCAAAGAAATAGACATTGCTTGAATGTACAGATCTTTGGAGGTCTTATTGTTTGTTTTAACAAATTCCTGGCCTCCCCATGGTCGATTAGCAGCTCAGCATAATATTTAGACATCTTTAAAAACCCATTATAGGACTCAGAGTTAGATTTTAGATTCTTAGATTTTTTTTTTATTTACTTGCTTTAATTGCTTTAGTGGTTAGAATCAAAATGAGATTTATCTAGTAAAAATTGAAACCCTTGAAGTAGAATTCAGTATATAATTTCTGTGGAGATATATAATCTGTTCTGCCTGCAACCTACTACCATTGGCCTTTCTAACACCACAGAATGCGGCCAGTCACAGCCCTGTTCTCAAAGTCTCTGTGGTTTGGGCAGACTTCATCTTTGACAACACTTGGCTGTAACATGCAAATATGATAGTTGCCAGTTTTACAGGATTTTATGCACATTAGGTGTTCATAGGACCCTGAAATACTGGAGCTGAACATCTGGGCTTATTAAGTGTGCCCTTTGAATCTTGATGCAATTTTATGATCATAACAGAAAATAAAAATCTATAAAATAAAAGAGCTCAAACCACAAGGTTGGCTACTAGCACCTGGCTGCCTTCACCAGACCATTGAACTGGCCCTTTTCTTTAAATAGATTGCCAATGAGAAGGTGGCAAAAACCTGCAGAAAAATTTAATCTGCAAGATAACTGTAAGAGCAGGTAGATGTCATCTGCATCCAAAAACTTTGTTAACTACATCCCTGTTGAAATACAGTACACATAGAAATGTGTGCAGATCATATGGCAGCCTTCAGTAGGCACTCACATTCTTACATATATGTATTGAAGTGTAGTACATATAGAAATGTGTGTTGATCATCAGTGAATGATTGTGAAGTAAACAAATCTAGGGAATCAACAATCTCAGTCCTGAAATATACCTTAAACCCTCAGGGTTTTGGCTCCAGTCTTAAAACACATTGTGATTATAGAAATTATAAGACTATGAGAGAGATGGGACCAGCAGTTAGCGTAATGGCTATGTCGCTGAACTCCCATGTAGTCGACCATGGTTTGAGTCCCGGATCCGGTGGCTTAAACTCACGCCAATTGCATATGCGTGCGTGCCCAAGATCTCAAGAGGAGAATGAAGGAGAAGGGATTGCAGTGTGGCTATCCTCCCTGGGGGATGATTTCTTGCTTTCTATCTCTCTGTCTTTTTGGCAAGCACATGCACCCTATTGCAAAAACCTCTCCCCAGAAAAAGAAAGGGACCAGCAGTTAGTGTAATGGCTATGTCGCTGGACTCCCATGTAGTTGACCGTGGTTCGAGTCCCGGACCGAGTGGCTTAAACTCAAGCTAGGCGCATGTGCGTGCGCGCCCAGGATCTTAAGAGGAGAATGGAGGAAAAGGGATTGCAGCGTGGCCATTCCCCCGGGGGGGGGGTGATTTCTCGCTTTCTGTCTCTCTCTGTCTGTCTGGCAAGCGCACGTGCCCTATAGCAAAAACAACAACAACAATAACAAAAAACTATGAAAGAGATCATCTTTGAATCAGCGAACTTTTGCAATCAAATACTTCAGAAAGTCTCATCAGAAGGATTGACTTATAAAGCTCAGTTTCTCAGATGATCAGGCTGTTTGGGGCTTCTCATTCCCATGAAGGTAGTGCCTCTCACTGCATTACCCCAGTTATCTCCTCATTGGTGCCTTTTGAGGATCCCTGTGCAAAGGCTCCATCAGAACTCATCACTCCTTTGCTCAAAAATAAGTCAGCACTAAGTCCTAACAGGGCCATGGCCCTCCCTAGTTTGGCACATGCCCCCTCCTGACCTCGTAGCCCTCTAGCTCTCCCCACATACTCTACCATAGTTCCACTGGGCTCCTTGTTCCTGTGCCATTCCACTAGTACCCTACTATGGGACTCCCTGTCTTGGCTGATCCTGTTGTACTCCTTTCCCAAGAGTCTGCAATGCTTGATCTCTTTTATAGATTTTGGCTTGTGTCTTACTTTCCTAGTGAGCCTTATCCACGTCAACTTCCTTTCTGTTGGTCTGCCCCAGTCTCCTCTTCCTGTACCATTTAACATATAATAACATGGTTAGGTGTTTATTTTGTTCGGTGTCTGTCTTGGAGTAGAATGCAAGTTCCATCAAAGCTGGTGTTTGGTTTTGTTTATTAGTGTGTCTCACTTTCTACCTGGCAGTCTAGGTGCTCAGTTAAGTGTCTCCTAAATGAAAAAAATAAATAGCATACTTTTATGGTACTGATGATGTATCATGTAGTATTCTAACACTTAACATTTATTAATATTAATTCATTTACTCCTATTAGCTTTGTTCCTAAGTACTGTTATCCCCATTTTACAAACAAGGAAACCAAAGCACAAAGAGGCTTCAGTAATGATCCCCAAGGTTTCTGAATAAATAAGTGGCAGAACCAGGATTTGAACCCATATAATCTGGCTTCAGAGTCTAAACTCAAGAGAAAATACTTTTTCTTTGGCATCTGTTAACACATTTAAAAAGAGAAATGAGAAAAATAACAAAACCCAGCTTTTACCTGTCATTTGACAGCTGCATGTATTCTTTCTCAGTGATTAAAAGCCTGAGATAAAACTGAAGGATATTTGGTGGGAAATAGCATGTTTGTGTTTTGTTTGTTTGTTTGTCTTTAAACATTTTTTTTCCAGAGTGCACCTGTTTGCCACAGAGAGACAAGAGGGAAGTGGGAGAAAGCACCTCCCAATGGAACATGGTCATGCTGCAATTCCTTTTCCTCTTTTTTCCAGCCTTTCAGGATCTTAGGCACACAGACATGCACACCCAGCACGTTTATCAAATCTCAGGACTGGGATTTGAATCATATGGTTATGTGGGATACAGCTCCCTTAGTCACTTGACCATGGGGCTGGCCCATGACTTATATTTAAGAAAGATTATTTTGACTTCATTATGTTAAGAAAGTGGATTAAAGTGGGTCAAGAAGGAAAGCAAAACAAAATAAAACCCAAACCTAAAAAAACTACTAAGTAACGATAATGAGAAATGATGGAGGCTTACATTAGGAATGAATGAAATTCAGATTTATCCAATTCACAAGTTAGTGGATTGGATATGAAGTGAGGGATAACTGAACCACCTGATCGATGATAAGTTTATTTATTTTGAGTTGAAGTAAAAGTTTGTAGAGGGAAACTGCACCTGGTAGAAATCCAAGCAAATGGTAAAGTGGACAGTGAGATCCAAGTTAGATCTCAGTAGAAAGATAAGAATTTGAGGTTATTAGAAAACAGATTGATGTTTCGGTATATGAATATAGAAATGACAGTTAAAACTACTACTTGAATATATGACTTAAGAGTGTACAATTATAAAGTATCAAGAGTTGATATTTACAATAAAATTAATTGTACTACTTTTTTGTTCCATGTAACTTTGTGCCATTATATTATCTTCATTGATTAATCTTTTTCCTAGTCACCTATATTATTTCCTATACAGATATTTGGAATTGGTTTATTTAAGAGGTTACATATTATATGATTTCAGATGTATGCATTTTATCTTGGGGAGCTTTAAGACCCATGATGGAGGCTTAATGGCAGAAATATGTTGATACTTCTTTGCAAGACATACTGTGCTAAATTGTAAATAAATTTTATTTGTATTGAAATGGCATGATTGATCGGTTAGTCATTTATTCTAAAAACTTACCTTTATATATATATATATGATACATAGATATACTGATAATGCATCATTTAATGACATGAATACGTTCTGAGAACTGCATTGCTAGGCAGTTTTATTGTTGTGCAGTTATAGAGTATACTTAAATTTGGACCAAAATGTTGTTACATGGTTGGTAACTACATGTCTTTGTAGTTACTCTGGTGATTACATATAACATTTAAAAGTTATTACTATTAAATTAATGTAAACTTAACTTCAGTAGCATATAAAAACTTTACTCTTGTAGTTTCTTTGCCCTCTCATATGCTATACTTATGCCACAGCTTGTGTCTTTATTATTGTGCACCCAGTAATTTATAATTATTTTCATCCATTTATCTTTTAAATCCTGTAAGAAATGACTGGCACTATAAATCATTATTATAGTATTAAAATTATTTGTGTCATTTCCTTTCCTAATGATCCTTATTTCTTTATACAACTTTGAGTTACTGTCTAGTTTCTTTTTTTTTGGGAGAGGTTTTTGCTGTAGGGCACATGCGCTGGCCAGAAAGACAGAGAGATAGAAAGCAAGAAATCACCCCCCAGGGAAGATAGCCACACTGTAATGCATTCTCCTTTTGGGATCTTGGGCACACATGCACATGTGTGAGTTTAAGCCACTGGGTCTGGGACTCAAACCACAGTCAAATACATGAGAGTCCAGCACCACAGCCATTACACCAACTACTGGTCCCTATCTAGTATTTTTTTATTTCAACTGCAGAACTCCCTTTACCATTCTTGCAGGACAGGGCTACTCATAAGAATTCCCTAAGCCTTTGTTTAGCTGGGAATGTCTTAATTCTTGAAGGACAGTTTTGCCTCCTACCTGATAGGATTTCTGATGAAAAATTAGCTGATGGTCTTATTGAGAATCTTGAATGTGATGACTCTTTTTTCTTTTTCTTTTTTTTTTTTTTTTTTTTTTTTAGGGTCTAGGGTTTTTTTTTTTTGCTATAGGGCGCATGGGCTCACCAGAAAGACAGAGAGATAGAGAGATAGAAAGTGAGAAATCACCCCCCACGGGGGATGGCCACGCCTCAATCCCTTCTCCTCCATTCTCCTCTTGGGATCCTGGGCACGCATACACACACACCTGGCATGAGTTTCAAGCCACCGGGTCCAGGACACAAACCGTGGTCGACTACATGGTAGTCCAGCGACATAGCCATTACGTTAACTGCTGGTCCCATGGAGTCTCTTATGTTTATCCTTCTTAGAGTTTGTTGAGCTCTTGGATTTGTAGGTTTGTGTACTTCATCAAATTGGGAAGTTTGTAACTTTTATTCTTTAAATATTCTCTCTCCCTTTTCTCCCTTTCCTTTTTCTGGGGTGGCAAGAAATGTGTTGGTCCATTTAATAATGTTATCTCACAGATCCCTTAGACTCTGTTTATTTTTCATTTTTTTTCTGTCCCTCAGGTTCAAAATTTTCAGTGGTCTTATCTTCAAGTTCTTTTTCCTGTCTGCTAAAATCTGCCCTCTAACGAATTTTTCATTTTAGTTATTGTACTTTCAGTTTTACCATTTGTTTCATTCTTTTTTAATAATTTCTATTTCTTTGTTGATACTCTGTTTTCATATCATTTTCCTGATTTCCTTTATTTGTGTCTTCCCTTTGCTCTTTGGCATATTTAAGGGGTTGTTTTAAAGATTTTGCCCAGTAGGTCTCATGTCGACTTCACTCGGAGATGGTTTCTACCATTTATTTTGTTCCTTTGAATGAGCTGTAGTTTCTTGTTTCTTTGTATGCCTTGTGATTTTTTTTAATTGAAAATTGAGTATTTAATTATTATAATGTGGTAACGCTAGATATCAGATTCTCCTCTTGCTCAGAGTTTTCTGTTTTGTTGTTATTGTTCTTGCTGTCTTTGAAGGCTGTAGTAATGCCTTATTCTGAGACTTTTTCAAACTGTTTAATTTAAACTGCTCCTGGTCATATGTGCTCATTGAATATATTAGCTTACACTCAGCTACTCAGCTAATATTTTGACCAAGATTTCCCTGAATTGTCTTGAGCTAAAACAATCAATCAGACAAAACAAAAAACCAAGGAACAGAGTGAAACTCTTCCCACTGCTTATAGACTTGGCCTGTGTTGATGCTGACCTTTATGAATTAGCATATCTTGTTTTGAGCCCAGAGATCATCCTGAAGTGAAAACCTAAAATTGACTCAGAACTGGGGGCAGCAGGTGGCATGGTAGTTAAGGCACCGGATCTCCCACATGGATGACTATGGTTCGAGTCCCAGACCTGGTGGCTTGCTTTCTCACTTTCCCTCCTCCTCCCCACCCCTCCCACCTACCCTCCACCCCACTCTCTCTGGTCAAATTAAGATAATAATAAATGAATAAAATTAAATAATTATTTTAAAAACAAATCTCAGAATCTTGGTGGATAATGTGCCTTTCCCCGAGGTGGCTTTCTAAAGTCCCTGGTTTTGAATGTCCTAATTTCCCAGAGTTTCACCCCAGTATCTCTGCGTCTTCGATGACCACTTGTATGCTTTCACCAGAACCTTTTGCCCTGAACTTATGTGGGCTTGTATCCCACTTGTAGCTTTTTTTTTTTTTTTTTTTTGAGAAGTTTTTGCTAGGGGGCCGGGGAATCACCAGAGAGACAGAAAGCGGGAAATCACCCCCCGGGGGATGGCCATGCCGCCTTCCCTATTCCTCCATTCTCCTCTCGGGATCTTGGGCACGCATGCACACGTGTGAGTTTAATCCAGGACTCTAACCATGGTCAACTACATGGGAGTCCAGCAACATAGCCATTACACTAACTGCTGGTCCCCCCACTTGTAGCTTTTGAGTGCAGTGCCCACTACTTACTGCATTTTCATTGAATTATATGAGACAGAAATAAGCAAGCCAGTCCTTCAGGAATG
>NW_006159510.1:4376244-4404360 GCF_000334495.1 Tupaia belangeri chinensis
AATGCCTGGCTGGTATAGAACAACAGATATACACACTAATTTGCAAATAACCTCTCCTTTGCTCCCTCTGGTTTAAGGAGTGAAACTGGGAACCCGGCTGCTACCACTCCAGCTCAAGACCAGGTCACATCATGTGCAAGATGCTGCCTTTCCTTGATTGGGTGTTTGCTATTGCTTGACTGTGTCTTCCTGAAATTTCATATGCTGATATTTGATTGCTACTTTGATGGTATTAAGAGTGTTGAAATTTAGACTGTATTAAGAGGTGACGTCTTTTGGAGGTAATTAGGATTAGATGAGATCATCAGAGTGAGGCCCTCATAACTGAATCCTGATGGCTTTATAAAAGAAGGACAGAGACCAGAGTTGCTCTCTCACCATGTGATGCCCTGTACCATCTTGGGATTCTGCAGAGAGCAGTGCAGCCCCTTTACTTTAGACCTCTGTTACTGTGAGCTGAACAAACCTTTATTCTTTTTTAAAATTTTATAATTTCTTATTTACATGTAATTATTGTACATCTTTATGGTATACGATATATTTTTTTGAAGCATGTGTGTGGTATGTCATCATCAAATCAGGGATATTACCATATACATAATTTTCAGCAGAGAACTATGACATTTACAAATCTGTTAAATGTTTTGTCCCCAAGCCACTCCCTCTCACCCTCTACTGTCCACCCTCTTCCTATACAGTCTTTGGTATCTATTCTTGCCCTCCCTACTGTTATATCTTCAAATCTTTCCACTTCTGTCATAAAGTACAGACATTCAGTATATATTGAACGAGGATATGCAGTGTTTGTCTTTCACAGTCTTCCTTGTTTTACTTAGTATTTAATCTTTATATTCATCCATTTTATATCAGACGTCAGGATCTCATTGTTCTCTATGGCTGAGTAGTAGTCCATAGTTTATAGGTGCCACATTTTTTCAATCCAGTCATCAGTTCTTACGCATTGATTCCTTATGGCATGCATGAGCTCCATTTCAGTTTCATTGTTCCTCTTGGGTGGGGAGTGCTGGAATCCATGGTGGGAGTCTGAGGTTCAGAATTTTAAAAAAGAGTTTCTCTTGCTTTCTCTCTTCAAAGTGATATAAGGGGTAAGGGACTTACCAGCTTCAGGCTGTTGACTTTTTACTCTTCCAGGCCACAACTGTGAACTAGAAGTTCTTGCCAGTTTCTTCTTGCACTTTATCAGTGTCACCCAACTCCTCTTTCCTAGGGGTCCATGCACAGATGATAGCCACTGCCCATATGCCCCTGGACTGCGGACCTGGCAGTGGCCGACTCTCCTCAGGCAGTAGCCATATTCAAACTATATTCTTTTAACCTTTATAAATTACCCAGTGTATGGAATTCAGTTATGGCAACAGAAAAACAGACTGAAACACTGTTCAGTTGTGTAAACCTTTGATTGTCATCTGGAGTTCCCAGGCCATTGGTCAAAAGCTTTTTTGATGTTTCTTTTGGGGAGATGAAAATTTAGAGCTTCTTAGTTCATTATTTTGTTTGATTCTTGTAATACTCTTTGTAACTAGGAACATTTTCTGGTCATCATTGTTGATTTAAATTGTCTTTCTAATAGAATAACTAATGAACTCCTCATGCATGTAATTCTTACATAGATATTAAACCTGATTGTCCCAATCCATAAAATGCACATAAATGACATTTATTTAGTCTGGCAAGTGAGGTTTTGCTGAAACTAAAGCTTTTTTTCCATAGAATTTCTATGAATTTACCAATAACCATTGAACATCATGTGGGCAGTTTCCTATAACTTTTTTTTAAAGAATTATTTTATTTAATGCTATTCATTTACTTATTTTAATTTCACCAGAAATGAACAGAGTGAGAGTGAGAGAGGGAGAGAAAGCGAGAAAGCAAGCCACCAGGTCTGGGACATGAACCACAGTTGGCCATGTAGGAGTCCAGTGCCTTCAACCACCACGCCACCTGCCGGCCCCCTATAACTTTTGTGGATATTCTTTGGCACACTTTGATACCAAGCCCTCACTGGGCATGGATGGATTTAGGCCAACTCTCTTCTCATTAGAGTAAATCATCTTAAGTGGTATCACATGATGTCATTGCACACACAACTTAATGTGCAAACATGGACATGTCTTTTAAGTTTTGTGTTTACATTTTTTAATTCTTTAGAAAGCTTGGAGGTTGGTAGGGGACTGCAGACACCAGTTTGAGAACCTGCTGGTTCGGACACAAGATTTGCTGTTAGAACGCTTTTCTAGAGGTCTTAGAGCAAAGAAAGTGTGAAGATAGGGCAGTAACTTGGCAAAATAAATGGGTAAACTTCACAAAGGATCTTAAAGCCTGGAAAGCAGGGGAAGAGGGCTTCAGAAAGAAAATGGTTTGAGCAGTCAGTGTTTGCTGAGGTTGTTAAGTTGGTTTTTGTATGAAATAGCGAAGGTGGGGAAGATGGCTTCTTAGAGAGGAGATGATATGGGGCCCGGTGGTGGCACAGTGTGGCACAGCTGGTCCCATATGGGATGGGGGATATCTCTAGTTCACGTCCCAGGACTTTCCTTTGATTACCAATCTCATGTGTGTCCATGATCAGGCTGGCTGGGATAGATCACAGTACCTTGCTGAGGTGCCTTTCTGTCTCTGTCTTGCTCATGGAGGAAATTAATGGATGAACTAAAAAAAAAAAAAAGTATAGATTATAGAGCGAGGCTAAGTTCACATTTGGGGGACTTTGAAGCAATATTGGGTTTTATGGTAAGGACTTTCTTATTTTAAATGTTCACAGTAACTCTGAAATATACATGGGTATGTATTGGCTTCCATTTTATGGATAAGAAAAGCGAGACCAAAAAGTTAAATAATTTGCCGAAGGTTATATCTGTAATATAAACAGAATGTGATTCAAACATAAGCAGCTAAAATCATGAGTTTTGTCTCTCTTTACTGTTCCATTTAAGTCTACAGCACAAGCACATATTTTATATTCTGAGTGAAGGCAGTTTTTTCAAATGGAGATCTAGAGAGCAGTTTAACATTGTAGTTAACTGTACCACTCTACTGCCTGAGTGTCTTTGCTTGTCTGAAGCTCTTTATTTATGCTGTTAGTGCTTAATTTTCCTAATGGGGTTAATTGTGTCTACTTCAGGGTTGTTGAGAGTGTGAACTAACATGTATATTGAAATGAAAATATTTATGTAGGAAACATTCTCTAATACATGGTGCTATATAAAGTGTTTTTACTATCCTTATCACCGTCATTGTTACTGGCTGTAGTTTCAGTACCTGAATTTAATACACTCATAAGTGTTCCTGTTATTTTCATGTTTAATTAAGTATAATTTCTAAAATCATAAAATATTAATGTTTTCTAAAAATTAAACAATAATAGTACACTAGCTATAACTTGTAGATTAAATAGCAAAATGTCTTATAGAGGAATTAACAGAATTTTTAAAATTATTTATTTAATTTTTATTTATTCATTCATTTATTTTAATTTGACCAGAGAACGACACAGAGAAAAAGGGAAAGTGAGAAAGCAAGCCATCTGCTCTGGGACTCAAACTGTGGTCAGCCGTGTGGGAGTGTCCAGTGCCTTAACCACCATGCCACCTGCTGGCCCTCAGAATTATTTTGTTTTTTAAATAGCATGTTAGAGCTATAATAAAAAGAATTGCTTGTATTAAGAATAAAACATTAAAAATGTCAACATAAGACAAGACCAGTTCTGTGTGTCAGCAGGCAGGGGCCACATATAAATGCAGAAGCAACTTGGTTAGTTTTCGACAACTTGTCTTTATCAAGAAAAAAAATGGGAGACTTCCTAGTATTGGTACCAGCACACAAAGATTTTTGTTCTTTCTTGTTTTCCCTTGTGCTTTTATTTCTGAAGTAGAATTTTCAGACATCTGCAGAAATAGAGTACTATAACCCCAGTGTACCATCAAAACCTTGAACTACCCATCTTTACATCTGTCCTTGTCTTATCTTTTTATTCATGCTACACACAGTTGTTTAAAATTCTATGGTGTATATGTGTGTACAAGTGTGTGTGTGCACGTGTGTGTGCGCGCATTATACTATATTTATTTGCTGGAGTATTTTAAAACAAATCCTAGAAAATGTGTCATTTCATCATAAATACTTCAACAGGCATCTCACACACATTCCATTTTCATGACTGATATAATTAGTAGTACTTTTTTAATGCCTGCAGACTTTATTTCTTGGTTCTAGCATGTTAGAGACAACCATAAGTAACTAAATTTTAAGGAACAATTTTTTTATACTGTTTTCTATTTGAGGAATTTACAAAATCATTTCTTTACTTGCCACTATTCTATAAAATATAATTTGGAAAATACTGAAACACTACAGAAAATCCAGGAGACTGAGATTTCTTCTTCTGCCTAGAATAATTTTAGTTAATTTTCTTTTCTTCCATTTTCTTGTTATGTTTATGAGAATATAAAAAATAATACTCAGCAATTTTGTGCTTCTGAAACTTAGTACTTTATGTGCTGTTTAGATTTCAGCACACGGAGAATGATGGTTGTCAGGCAGGGCAGGGCTCTGTTGTCTTGGAATTTGGCTTTGAGTGACAGGGACATGTGACCGCTGTGCAAGGGGTTATTTTTGGTGACTGGGTGTTGGCTTCTCCTCAGAAATCATAGCAAGTTAGTGTGAGATGTGTTTGTGGAGGTTCGGAAAACAACAAGCATTGTAATGTGAGTTTTTGAACTTTCAAACATGGGTTGTTGCTTCAGCAAAGAATTAAGTAGTGACAGTGACACTGAAACAACTGGCCTCTTACAAAAATCTGTGGAGCAGAAGGAACCAGAGAACAAGATAAGTAAAACTTTATCTTTATTATTTGATCCGCTTGAAGGTGAGAAGCTTCACAATGTTGGAAATGGAGCCAGCAGAGCAGCTGCTGACATTAATACGTGGACTAGAATCTTTGTGAGGCCTGGGCGCAAGGAGGGTCCTAGACCAAAGCAGTCATTGAATGCTATTTCCTCTTCAATGTGTAACTTCTTAACTACGTGTGAAAATTTAGATGAGATCAACAAGAATTCAGATATTGTTGTTACTGAGCAGAATCCTAAGAGTGTCTGCGATGCTCCATGTGTGGGTCATGGCAGTCGACAGGGTTGTTCTGAAGATGATGGTCTTCTCCCACATGTACCAGTGCGTTCTGAGCAGGGCCTGCAGGAGGAAGCTTTCGTACATAACCATCCATGTTATTACCTGGACACTTGTAAAAATTCTTTAATAGAGAAAGAAATCATGGTAAATGTTCAGATCAGTAGTTTTAGTAACCCTTTAGATGTGTCCAACAGGAAGATAAACAATGAAAATCCTATTGTTGTCAGTCATAAACAGTGTCAGAATTCAAGAGAGAGCGAGTTTTATAGTATTTGTGTTGTAGATCCTGACTGCCTGAACATAGAAGAGGAACTGTGCACTGCCATGTGTGGAGCAGCTGTAGAAGAATGTCATTCAGCTGTTACCTCTGAGGGAATGCACAAAGTGGAGTGGCCTCTAGATAACAAGAAAGAATGTTCAGTCTCTCCTGCCATGCAAGGGACAAGAGACTTAAAGCCACAGCAGAAAGAACAATCATCCCAGGGCATGTTGGACCCAAATGAAAGGAAGGAAGTATTTAGTGAGAAAACCAAACCCTGGGCTGAGATCTTGACAGACTGCAATTCCACTTGTAAAGCAGACACTGATCACTTACAGACTGAATCTTCTCACATAGAAGCTTACACCAAATTTCTTAAAGACAATACAGAAAGTAGTGCATCTCATGATATTGGTCTACTCCCTGGATTAAATATTAACATAGACGCTGACTCACCATTAGGCATGTGTACCATCCCTGAAAAAAGAAAGAGCCACAGTTCAGGAATAGGAATTCAGATGGATCATTCACCTATTAATTTACGTAATGACATTTTATTTATGGAGGGAAACAACGAACCTAAGAATGTAACAGTTAGTGTTGGTCAGAGTTTAGACTCTAAAAAGGTAGAAGAAAATAACTCTGTGAAACCATTAAAAGACAGTGATTTTTTCCAGTTTGTTGTTAGCAGACCAGATAGTATCCTTCCTGTTGGTGTAGATGGAATTAATTTAAGTCCTAAAAGGTTTATCACTTCAGTGAGCTTTGAAAGTGAGTGCCTTCCAGTTCATTCTCGTCTCCAAGAAGTAACCTCAAACAGACTAGATAATGGCCCCAGACCTGAACACCTCTTGGGGCCAACATTAGCAGAGGAGCAGCAGGTGGGAGACAACTGTCTGGAAGCCAGGACCCTCCCATTGGTAAGCAAGGTAGAGTCGTCCCTGCAGTCTGACAATAGCATCTCACATCAAGATGAGGACAGGTGTCAGGCAGACCTGCATGTAGCTAGTAGGGCACAGGCCTATGATTTAACTCTAATGGAGAGTGAGATTGATTTGGAGGGGGTGGGTCAGAGGATAGACCACCTGAGACTTAGATTTTCAAAAGCGGTATTCCCAAATGATGAGTTTCATGGCCACTCCAGATCTTGTCAGAGTAACTTAATATCCTCTACATACATTTTCACCTCTAATGATGAAGCAGAAAGAGTAATAGGCCTGAATGGTAAAACAGAAGGTGAAATACACATGAAGACTTCATTCAGTGGGTTACACAACCAACTTAGTGATCCTAATAAATTAGAAGACACTGAAAAAGAATTACTAAAAGCCAATTGTAGAGATTCAAGTGAGGATGACATAGAAAATGTCAAGTCAGAGTCTAAAACAACCTGTGACTGGCAAACAGGTACATTGGAACACAAGGCATTGCCTGGCCAGGATGTGCTAATTTGTGTTAGTTCTGTTATAACAGAAAACCCTGATCTTGAAAGTAATCAAATAGGAAAGAAGGATGAAATAGGTAAAGTGAGTAACTACAAAGATCTTAATGCTGGGCCACTTCTAAGCCAAAGTTTAAGTTCAGTTGTACAGAAGTCAGAGTTGGCAGAATGTAGTTCCAGTAAAGATCATGAGGATAGCCTAGAGCTGGAGTATATCTCCTCTGAGTCAACCAAAGAAAGTTCTGGTGCTTTTGGTAATAGTATGTCAGGCATGGATAAAACAAAGCTAACACATAAAGAAGAGGAAGAGAGACTTTATTTGGAGAAAGACAGTATCAACCCTAACATCATTAACTGCTTAAGTCCATGTAAGACAAATGGGCATGCATACCATCACACAGAGAGAAGTGCCACAGCCACAGTCAAAGAATCCACATTAAATGGTGACACAGATTTTGTGGGAAATTCGGAGGTGATTTTTGAAAAAGTAGGGTTATGTGACACTTCTGATGCATATTCCTGTTTGGTTGGTGTTGGTCCCACCCAAGTGGACAGATACATGGCTGTTCCTTATGATGCACCCCTAAATCGTGCCATCTCCATTGACAGCAAAGAAATTGTAGTACCAAGCTGTGACCATGTTTTAACACTTACAGAAGATACCTTAAATATGTCTGAAAATCCCTCAAGAATGGATTGGCAGAGTTTCCCAGAGGAATTCTCCCATTTTTTGAATGAATTTTCCTGTTACCGAATGGGAGGGTTTACAAGTCAGATATTTTCTGAAAAACTAGCAAACAGTTGCATTGGATGTCAAGTGGGCTGTCTCTGGACTGATACAATCATAAAAGATGCAATAGAAGATGAACAAATATTTAGTGAGGATCTACTTAGTAAGCCACATGATTTAGAAATTGCTTCGCTTCCACTGGAACGGAATCATTATCAGCTACCAGTGTCAGAAGATGGTATTATTTGGAGATGGCAAAGTAGAGGTGGACAGTTAGTAAGTACGCTTTTTAAGTGTCTATCATTTTGCTGTGATGTGCTCGTATTTACACTTTGATTGCTTTTAACCTTACATTAATGAAGATTTATTCTAAACATGGGCTGTTTGAATGCTTCAGTGGGCTGTGAATTACTACATCTTACACTTAACCATTTCCAGATTGAAGACTGTGAATCCCCCGATGAGTATATTAATATCAGAATTTGTGTGCAGACTCTTGTTAGCACTATAGCATGTCCTGCTAACCATCCCACGCAGCTTTAGGCAGACCAGATCGTTTTCCTTTTGTGAATGTTGCTAGCTGTTCTCTTTTCCCTTACAGCAGTGCAGTTAAGAGCTTCTTTAAGGGATCTTGTCACATGGACAGTGTAGTGTGCTTCAAGAGATTTTTGAGCCTATTGAATGGGGAAGTTAACACTTGCTGGATATAAACTTATATAAAATCTGTGCTTTTTGCTACTTGTGCATTGTGTGTGTCTGTGGCAGGTAAAAATCCACTGCTTTCAACTGTTTTGAATCGTGGTTCAGTCTTCTTTCAGTCAGAATTACCATGAAGTTCTCTCTGATCCTTGAGATGGCGCTGTCCTCTCTGGTTTAGAAGGAGCTTCACAGATGATTCTATGGGCTGCTGGTTTGACCGTCTTTCCAGAAATTCTGTAGTAAATGCAAGCATTAATGGTAATAGGAAATTAGTCTTGCTCATAAAACAGACATAAATCAAAGTAACATGATTGAAAGGACTTACTTAGAAGAGCAAAATCTCATTTATTCAGCCAGTAATTTATTATTGGTGATTTTTGTGACATTAGGCAAGAAAAACTATTGATAATATTAAGGAGATAGACATGGCTCAAATGCTAGTAATACCTATTATATGAGAATGAATAAGTAGAAATCCTGTTCTACAGTTTAAGAAATTAGACATTGACTTCCTTTTTTTTTTCTTTCATGATCACATTTAGGAGTTTAACTAGAAGTTCAAGTTCACCAGTTTTGTTCCTTAAATAATTATCGAGACAAAATACTATAAAATTAGGCCTTTAAAATAATGTGCATAAAACCTCATACATAAATGGTTATAATTTTAAGTTGACTACTAATGCCACTGGATGGTATATCAATATAGACAGTGCAAACAATTCCTATTACTGTCTTTATCTGCATGGCTTTAAGTGAAATATATGCTCACTGTTTTAAATTAACTTTTTACTTAGGAAATAGGTCCAAACAATATTCTAATTGGAGGTATCTCCATATTTAATACTTATGCCTTGCTTTCCAAAACTCCAGCTTTCATTGTGTTGTTACAGACATCTTTTTTTATACTAAGACATATAACAGCTATTATACGATTTCACAGTTAAAGAGTCAGAGGCTAATGCTTGCATGGCTGTGTAGTCAGTGAATTGCTCTGCATTAGTAAGCTTTTGTCAGTGCAACTGCAGGAATGGTAAGTTTTAACCTGGAGTGCTTCTTCCCCTTATTTCATCTATAGTATATCCTCTCTATACGCTTAACTGATAACTTTCTCTGACATTAGTTTATGAATCAATGCGCTTTTTTTTTTAAATAAGAGCATCAGAACATGTTCCACTCTCCAAAGAGAAGACTATAAAATCATTTCAGGGACCAGCAGTTGGTGTAATGGCTATGTTGCTGGACTCACATGTAGTCAACCACGGTTTGAGTCCTGGACCTGGCAGCTTCAACTCACACTGGGTGCATGTGCGTGCGTGCCCAAGATCCCGAGAGGAGAATGGAGAAGGCCATTGTGGCGTGGCCATCTCACCCGGGGGGGTGGCGGGGATTTCTCTCTTTTTGTCTCTCTGTCTCGCACACGTGCCCTATAGCAAAAAACTCTCAAAAAAAAATTATTTCAGAACATGGATGGTAAGGTCCATTTGCTTCTTGTTTTAATAACTACTGCTTAACTATAAATTTTCCATTGAAAAGGAAGACATATATATCAAGCAGATGAAACTAGATTTCTTGATAATCATTTAGAATTTCATATGACAAGAGAATAAACATGTTTTACAGTTATGGAGGTAGATTTAGATCTTAAATGGAAGCTATTTCTCATGTGGATTATGAGACGTTAATGAACTCTTGATAAATGTTTTGTTTTTGCTGATATTAGAATGTGGTTTTCTTGGGACCAGCAGATGACATAATGGTTGCATCATCACCCCTCGTGCCAATCACGGTTTGAGTACAGACCCAGAGGTTTGAAACTCATGCCGGGCATGTGTGTATATGCGCCCAAAATCGCAAGAGGAGAATGGAGGAGAAGGAGCAGTGTGGCCATTCCCCTGGGGGGTGATTTCTCTCTATCTCTTTGTCTCTCTCTCTCTCCAGCAAGCATGCATGCCCTATAGCAAAAATCTCTTTAAAAAAAAAAAAAAAGTGCACTTTTTCTTTTTCTCTTTTTTTTTCCTTTTTTTTTTTAAGGTTTTTGATATAGGGTGTGTATACTTGCCAGGAAGAGCCAGAGAGAGACAGAGGAAAAGTGAGAAATCACACCACAATGGGGATGGCCACATTGCAGTCCCTTTTCCATTCTCCTCCTGGGATTTTTAGGCACACAATACACACACATCTGGCGTGATTTTCAAGCTGCCAATCCCAGACTGTGACTGTCCAACACCTTGACCACTGTACTACCTGCTGGCTCCTAAAATGCGGTTTTCTAATCACCATCATTTTTTTTTTCTTTTATCTGGAGAGGTTTTTTGCTGTAGGGCGTGTGCGCTCGCCAGCCAGCCAGAGAGAGACAGAGAGATAGAAAGCAAGAAATCACCCCCCCAGGGGGGATGGCCATGCCACAATCCCTTCTCCTCTTGGGATCTTGGGCACACGTGCACACGCGCCCGGCGTGAGTTTAAGCCACCGGGTCCGGGTCCGGGACGCGAACCACAGTCGACTTCTTTGGGAGTCCAACAACATAGCCATCACGCTAACTGCTGGTCCCTAATCACCATAATTTTTGTGGGCAAGTTACTTAACCTTTCTCTACCTTGATTTTCTTATTTGTGAAATGGGAATAGTAATGATTACCTTGTAGGTTTATTTGGAATCAGTACAGGTAATTGCATAGAATATGCCCAACACATATTTATCTCTCAAATGTTAGCTGTCATGTTATTGGGTCACTGGGAAATTCATGACACATTTTTGCATAGAAAAATACATTATGTATTTTGCAATGATTTAGTAGTTCTCAGATAGATATCTCCGTCCTTTTATCCTTGTTCACATCTCTTATGTCAGGGTATTTATTGAATATTGATTAACCACCTAAAGTTGTTCTAGATTCTTCATACTTGATTTGGATGTGTTTACTACTTAAGAGTTAGCAGTTGCTCTAGGGTACGATCCTATTCCTTTATGGCATAAAACCTTGCATAGTTTCTCAAATAATAGAAATGAAAATTTCTGTATTATCACTTTATTAAATGTTAATTCGACACATTTCTTAAGCATCTCCCTGCTAAGTTCAGGACTATACTGAGTCTTAGTGATACAGTCATAGGAAAGCTTGATTGTATGTCATTGGGTTATAGAAAAAAACTGGGTCCAATTTAAAAAGACAGCTTACATAATTATTAGAGCAGGAAGGTGAAAAGAGAAGTGAATTTTTTAAACCAGCCAGACAGGTCAAAAGGTACAAATGGTAACAAAGGTAGTAAGGTTTATGAAATATGGAGTGTCTTCTGCACCTCTCACTTTGCTCCATTCTGTTCACCATCACATCCTTATTGCATTGCACTGTGCCTGGCAGGCATTCTAGTGATCATGTAGGCTATATTTGCTGAATAGATGAGATAGGTGAGAGAGAAGAGAGAAGCTAAAGAAGCAGAAGCCGAAAACAAACTGGAGGTTTAGATAGAAAATCAGGATGTAATTGAAGAAGCAGTGTTTAATATTCTCGAAAGAGAAGGGAAACCCTATTCTTTATCAGTACTTTAAAAGATAAAAATAATTCCAAACAGTAGTTAACTCACATAAGCCTCTGGTTTTGTGATCATGGTGTGTAGTTATTATTGAGTAATGACTACTAAGAGCCCAAAATAAGGGTTGTCCTATGAGCAAAGTGTGTACTATAGCATTATCCACATCAGCCTTTTACTCTCAGTTTCAGAAATAGTTTTGTTTTGGATCAGCAAGTGGTGTGGTGGTTAAGGCACTGGATCCCCACGTGGCTGACCACGGTTCCATCCCAAATCCTGCAGCTTGCCTTCTCACTCACTTCCCCTGGTTAATTTATTTTTTTAAATAACAGTGAATAAATCATTCTTTTTTAAAGAAAGAAATAGGTTTTTCTTTTTTTTTCTTTTTTTTAATTGCCAGCCTCATCATCTGAGCAGTATGGGCTTAGTCTTTTTTTTTTTCTTCTTTATTAAGGTTTTTGCCATAGGGTGCATGTGCACTCTGGAGAGAGACAGGGAAGGACAGTAAGAAATCACCCCTCAGAGGGGATCACCGTACTGCAATCCCTTCTCCACTATTCTCCTCGCAGGATTTTTGGCATGGATGTATCCACACACACCTAGCATGATTTTCAAACCTCTGGGTCTAGCACTTGAACTGCTTTGGCCATGTGGGAGTCTAGCACTTTAACCACCACACCACCTACTGGCCCGTATTCTATCTTTTTATAATTGTTCATCTACATACTGTTTCCTTAGTGGTTCATTATGGTGTTTCTTGACCTTTTTCATAGTAACTGGCAGGACCTGTGCTGTACCCTAGGGTAGCAGAGACAAGACCTTATTCCTTCCTTAGAAAGCTTTGACTTCCTGCCCCTTGTGAAGGCTGGTATTACATTTGAAAAGGTAGATACTTTGTCTGGGTTTATTAAAGGATCGTGGTGACAGAACTGGAGTTAGTGCTGCCACTGAGAAGTGTGGCTTTACTGTAGACCTTGGAAAGCAGTTCAGGGTGTGTAAGCAATGGAAACATGGCTTATATCAGAAAACAGGAATGGGGCACACCCATGTCACAAGAACTATTATGGGCTTTGTAAGGTGTATCTAGAAAGACCACCCATCCCCTAAGGAAATGAAGGAGCAAACCTTGAGGCTATCTAGGAAATGTGTTCTGTGCAGCCAGGACAGAAAGAATAATCTTGCTGAACTGTTTAGCAAAGAGACCAGGAGGACTAGAAATGAGCAAGACTGAGGGTAGTGATCCCGTGATACAGCATTTGGCCACAGGAAGGACACCATTCTACTCTGTGTGAACAGAGGACTGCCATAGTCTCACTCATTGAACACCCTTTATTGTAATAACCACCTGCAAATTCCCAGTTTCAGAAGTGCCCAGGACATAACAGGCACCAAGCTGGGTGCTTGAAGTGTACTCTTGCAGCAACTCTATAAGATAGTAACTACAAAACCCACTTCCCAGGTGAGGTTTTCAGGGGTCACAGCCCCAAATGAAACAGCTGTTTATGTCCAAACTGGGCACAGGCCCAGTGATCTGAGAGCCCCCACTTCCCAGGTGAGGTTTTCAGGGGTCACAGCCCCAAATGAAACAGCTGTTTATGTCCAAACTGGGCACAGGCCCGGTGATCTGAGAGCCCATGCCTAGAACACTAGACTAATAGTATCAGAACCACTTGTAGATTCTGCTTCAGTAAGACTGGGAATTTGTGTTTCGAAAAAGCTCCGAAGGTGATGTTGAAACTTTCTGCTGAAAATAGGAGATATTCTGTCTTCTTACTCAGCATATGCTCTAGTTCTCTCTGATATTAATATTAGTTCCAATGACCTGTCAGACCTTTGCTCCTAGAAGGAATTTTGATTTTATACAACTTTTGCTAATGTGTTTGAAGTTTTATAGTTAAAATCTATTCTATTCTCCATTGTATTTGAATTTGAGTTGTGACTGTATCATTAGGAATCTTAGGAAATCATAATGCGTACCAGTTACAGTTTGTGGGACATTGAAATCCCTGTGAAGGAAGGGGAATCTGTCATTCCCCAGCTTCTAAAGAAGCTAATTTCTAAGCTTATGCTTAGAAATTCAGAACTTAAGAATCTAATATTGAATTGACTAGAGTTCTGACTAAATCAGATTTTGTTACTTTTTTACCTGATTTCATCCCAAAGGTAAGTATCAATAAACATAGCCTTTTAAACCTGGATTCTCTTAACAAAAAAAGCTTTTTAATTTTTGCATTAGCATGTAAAATTGCATTTGGTTGAAATTTTGGCACAAATGTATATATCACATTTTTTCCTAGGTTCCAACTACTAAGGTTTCAGAGCTAAACCCTAATGCAAAAGTATGGGGCACGCATATGTTACATCTGGATGCGAGTAGTGCTGCTGAAACTGTGAGTGCCACGTGGGAGCAAGCACCCAGCCATCACACAGACCGTGGCCAACAGGGTAAGTTGTGAGCAGGCATGGACAAGGAGCTGCTCTACTCTCTGGTGGCTTGAGTCCATCTTCGTCAGTCTTTAAGGAGCGACTGATACTTAATGTGTTTTCTGATTGTTGTAGTACTTAAGAGCTTGGAGATCTTTTGTAGTCCAGCTCGACTCTGAGTAACTTTGAGAGCTTTGTTTTGTTTTCAACGGTTATTCTTCTAACCCTGTCTTTTGGGCTCAAACTCCTGATTACAGGACTGGATGCCAATGGTAGTGGAGACAAGCAGCATGAGAATGCAGCATTACCAGATTTACAGGACTCAGACCAGACACACATGAACACTTTGGCTCTGGATCACTCTGAATATGAATCTCTGCCTGAAAATAGTGAAACCGGTAAGGCTATTTTATACACCTATTTTCAACAGAGTACGGGCTTTTAAAATTTTATTTTAGTTTTTAAATATAGATTATATTTTTCTCTAAACCATCAGTGTACCTTTCATGGCTTTCTATTAATTCTGTTTTAAACTCACTTTTATGTTGATGCTGAGATAAGAGGCCCTGATTAGAAAAGGTGTCACAGAGAATGTACAATCCAAGTAGCTCCTAAAAAGTTAATCATATCAGGGACCAGCAGTTAGCGTAATGGCTATGTTGCTGGACTCCCACGTAGTCAACTGTGGTTCGAGTCCTGGACCCGGTGGCTTAAACTCACGCCAGGCGCGTGTGCATGTGTGCCCAAGATCCTGAGAGGAGAATGGAGAAGGGATTGCAGCGTGACCATCCCCCCTGGGGGGTGATTTCTTGCTTTCTGTCTCTCTCTGTCTGTCTGACAAGCGCACGCGCCTTATAGCAAAAACCTCTCCAAAAAAAAAAAAAAAAAGTTAATCATATCTATTTGGGTGGAGCAGAAGAGGGTTTATAGGATGAAGTGTTGGTAAAAGTACAGAGATAGGTCATTAATGCTGGAGTTGAAAGTAAGACAGTCTGGAAAGAGGGAGAGGTGAAGAGGGCTAAAATGTGGACATGGGCAGTGAGGGCCATATTTGAGAATCTTAGAAGCTAGGAGGATTTAAACTTTATCCCTGCTGAAGATGGAATGAGTGACTTGGAGATGATAAAATAAATATGCAAGTGTGAAACAATGGCTTAGAGAAAAGAAAGCCTAAGAACAGGTCAGACAGGAAACTCTGTTATTCTCATGTAAGGTTGTAAGGACCTCACCATGGAGTAGTAGCCATGAAAGTGGACAAGGAGTGAGTAAATGAAAAAAGGTTTGTGGACCAGTTACATGAGGTGTCAGATGTCATTGGCAATGGGACTGCAAAAGCAAACCTATTGGGAAAATAATTTTCGTTTTTATTTTTATTATCATACCATGTAATTATGGTCTTAGTGTTCTTAACCAGGTTCTGTGCTCTCACTCCACCCCACTTGCCAAGGCCATTTGGAACTGTGGGGAAGCATTTGGTCATCACAGTGACCACGAAATGCAGTTCGTCAGGAATGCTAGACCTCTAATGGTATAAGGCACAGCATGCACAGTAACTTTGTTGTCAAAATATGGCAAAATCAGAAATAGCTACTTAACTGGGAAAATAAAGAGGTATTCCATAACGGAATTCACTTTTATCCTTTGATGGAGCTTACTGCTTTAAATAATTCTTTGGCAAAAAGGAATCGAGCAAGTATTTATAAAGGAAAAAAAGCCAAGTCATGTCTGTTTTCTTGTAACTAAATATTAAATTTGCCACCTTGAATTTGCTTGAAGTGAATTTCTCCTCTCTAAAAGCCATTTTCTAAACCTAAATGAAGAATACTGGTTTACAACAATTTCATTTGGTTAGTTCTTCTTTGTTAACCCAACAATAACTGGCTAGTGGCTTGGAAATGACCAAACACTGGAAAAAATTGGAGTGGTACTGGAGTCCATTGGATTTCATGGTGGCAAGAGGAATATTAGTCATTTAAAACCGATTTCTGAAAAAAATAAAAATTAGATGTTTTATCGAAGGAATAAGAATCCTCCTAATGACAAAAAGTAAAGGTATCCAAAGCAAACAATTTGAATTTCAAATTCAGTTTAAATGATCTAAATCTTGTACTGATGGTAGACTTTATACAAAAGATAGTAGATATGTAACATCCAAAATAATGTCTGTAAAGTTTAATTTTAGGAGAAATTGGTTCTTTGTAAAAGGGGCATTTAAAGCTATTTAAAAAAAAAAAAAAAGAATACTCACCCTGTCCTCAGGACTCCAGCATTCTCCTCCTCCTCCTCCCTCTTCCATAAAACATTAGTGAGGCATAATTGATGTCCAGTAAACACCACATATGTAAGTATACCCCAGCTTTTCTGTGAGTTTTATTTCCCTTCAATTAAAAAGAGTTAAGGGAATAATCATTACATTATAGAATTGTTTTGCTGACTTATCCATTCCTCATTGATTTCCCTACTCAGTTCGATGAGTTGTGTATTGCTCATAACAGGGTAATGAGCATTCCCATAACCAAGAAGTGCTTCCTGTGCTTTCCCTGGTGCCCTCTTCTTTTCCTAGGCAAACACTGATATGTTAGGTCTTTGGGAAAGCCATGATGCATTTTTCTATGTTTTTCTATGCAGAAATGCTTATGACTTTCCCAATGACCCAAAACTATCTTTCACTAGTTGCATTTTCTAGAATTAACTATAAAACCATCAAATTTGGGAACCAGCAGTTAGCGTAATGGCTATGTCGCTGGACTCCCACGTAGTCGACCGCGGTTCGCGTCTCGGACCCGGTGGCTTAAATCTCACGCCAGGCGTGTGTGCGTGCGTGCCCAAGATCCCGAGAGGAGAATGGAGGAGAAGGGATTGCGGCGTGACCATCCCCCCTGGGGGGTGATTTCTCGCTTTCTGTCTCTATGTCTCTGTCTGTCTGGCGAGCGCACGCGCCCTATAGCGAAAACCTCTCCAAAAAAAAAAAAAACCATCAAATTTGACATTGATTCATCTGGTAGGCGTATGTTTTTCTTTCCAAAATAGTGGTACCACTTTATAGTATCATCAGTAGTGAATCAAAGCTCCAGTTGTTCTATATCCTCATCAACACTTGTTATGATTGATCTTTATCATTTTAGTCATTCTGAAAGGTAGATAGTGGAATCTTATTGTAGTTTTAACTTGTATTTCCCTAATGACTAATGATATCAGCCATTTTTTAAAGCTTTATATAAAAAAAAAAAAACCACAGTTTTAGATTCACAGCAAAATTGAACAAGAAGTACAGAGCCAGTGGCATGGTGGTTAAGGCAGCTGGATCCCACATGGCCAACTGTGTAGTTCTGGAATTCCCATATATCCTTTGCCCCACCCCCGACTAGCCCCCCCCCCCCATTATTAGAATCCCTTACCTTACCAGAGTTGTACAATTGTTACAGTTGAACACATCATTATCACCCAGAGTTCATTATTTTTAACATTAGGATTCACTCTTGATGTACATTTTATGAACTTGGATAAATGTATAATGGCATATATTTATCATTATAGTAGCATACAGAATAATGGCTAGGGTTGATATCTTAACAACAGTAAATTTATTTTTCTTTTTCCAGTCATTTACTTTTAATCTATATGTCTCTTTATATTTAAAGTGGCCTTCTTCTAGATGACGTATAGTTGGGTGTTTTTTCCTTTTAATCCACTCTTGACAATCTCTGTTTTTATATATTCATCCATTCGTTCATTCATTTTAATTGTTAGAGGGTTTGCACTTGGCTGAGAGACAGAGTGCAGGGGAGAAAGTTCCCTCTCCCCCATGGGGCATGTTCATGCTACAGTCCCTTCTCCTTCACTTCTCTATCCTATTGGGATTTGGGGCATGCACGCACACCTGACATGTCTCTCAAGCTGCCAGAGCCAGGATTTGAACTGTGGTCAACCATGTGGCATATGGCTCCCCTAACCACAAGGATACGGGGTGGAGGGGAAGGGGTGGTCTAATCTCTGTCTTTAGTTTGTACATTTAGACCACTGACATTCAAAGTGATTATTGATACAGTTAGGTAAATATCTGTTGGATCATTGGGAAAGTTGTGACACATTTTTGCATAGAGAACACAGTCATGACTTTTCCTGTGACCCAATACTGTATTTATGGATACTGTTTTCAATTTGTTGCCCTTGTTCTTTGTTCCTGTTTTGTCTTTTATTCTTTATCTGACTTATACAGATTTTTGTTGTTGTTGTTTTAGGTTTTTGTCTTAGGGCCCATGTGTTCTCCAGAGAGAGACAAAATTAGTGAGAGGGAAAGTGAGAAATCACCCCCCAGTGGGGATAGCCACATTGCAGTCCCTTCTCTGTAGGGACACATGCATACAGACCTGGCATGATTTTCAAGCTGCCAGATCTGGACTCAAACTGTGATTGGCCACAAGGGAGTCTAGTGCCTTAACCACTGTGGCCCCAACTTTTACTGTTTTAATTGAGCATTTTATATGACTCTTTTCTCTTTTCTTGTAATACTAGCTACACTTCTTTTTTCATTTTTTTTTATTGGATGACCTTGAGTTTGTCATATACATTTTCAACTAATCCATCCAAGTTCATTTTCAGATAAAACAAACTATTCACAAGTAATGTGAATAACTTACAATAACAAAACTTAATTCCTTCCTTTTGTTCCTGCTATCATTGATATCATTTGTTTCACTTTACATATATGCATGCATGCATACACATATATACATAATAAAATACATTGCTGCTATTAAAATAAACTATTACCTATTTAGATCTATTAAAAATCAGAAGAAATTATTTTACCTTATTCCCTTGATGCACATCCTTTCTTTATGCAGAGCAGATTTTCTGACCTGTGTAATCTTCTCTCTAAAGAACTTTTAATATTTCTTACAAGGCAAGTCTACTGGCAAATAAATTCCTTCGATTGTGTGTGTGTGTGTGTGTGTGTGTGTGTGTGTGTGTGTGTGTGTCTTAGAAAATTATTTCTCCACATTTTCAGGATAATTTTTCATGGTAAAGAATCTCTTAACACTTTACTCCACTCTTTTCTTGGTTACACGGTTTATAAGAAGTCAGATGTAATTACTTGCTTTTCCGTAGGTAAGAGATTTTTTTTGCCTTGGCTTATGATAGTTGGTTTTGTGTGTGTGTGTGTGTGTGTAAATCTTTGATGTTCAGTAACTTAAAAATGATATGCCTAGGTGTTTTTTGTTTGTTTTGTTTGTTCTGTTTTCTTCGTTTTTGATATTTCTCCTGCTTGCCTCTGAGCTTCTCAAATTGTGGTTTGGAATTTGGAAGAAATTCTCAATCATTATTATTTCAGATATTTCTTCTGTTTCTTCTTCTTCTCCTTCTGGTTTTCCCATTAAGTGTATGTATGTTAACATCTTTTGTAGTTATCCACAGTCTTTGGATATTCTGTTCTTTCTTATAGCGTTTGTTCTCTTTACTTCTCAGTTTTGGATCTTTTACTAATAAATTCTCAGGTCGAGATTCTTTCCTCAACTATGTCCAGTCTACTAAAAAGACTATCAAAGACATTCTTCATTTCTACTATAGTGCTTTTGATCTCTAGCAAATTTCTCTTTGATTCTTAGAATTTTCATCTCACTGCTTACATTTTCCATCTATTTTTGCATGTTGTTTACTTTATCAAGTAGAGTCTTAGTATATGAATCATAGTCGTTTACATTCCCTGTAATTCTAACATGCCGTACCGTGACTGGCTCTGATGCTTGCTCTGACTCTTCACATTGTCTTTGCCTTTTGGTATACCTTGTAAATTTTTGTATACAGCTGGATATGATGCATTGGGTTAAAGGAACTCCTATACACAGGCCTTTCTTGATGTGTTGATTTTGTGTGGGGAGAGGGGAAGCCTTCTGTAGTGCTATAATTAGATCTGTCTATAGTGGTCCTATGCCCTGGACCATAAACTTCACAGAGCTTCTCAGATTTTCTCCTCTCTTGGGTGGGACGGATGATAGAGGGAGCTGGAGTTGGGTGTTTCCCTTCCTTCAGGTGGTTTAGGCTTGCAGGGTAGGGTCTGGTTACCTAGTTTCTGCTAAGAGCAGGCAGTTATGTTAACAGAATGTGGGGCTAACAGGTGGCACAGTGGTTAAGGCTCTGGACTCCCACAGGGCTGACTGCAGTTTAAGACCTGGACCCAGCAGGCTTGAAACTCATGCCAGGCACATGTGGAAGTATGCCCAAAATCCCGTGAGTAGAATGGAGGAGAAGGGATTGTGATGTGGCCACCCCATCATGGGGGTGATTTCTCACTCTCCATCTCTTTCCAAATGTGTGCACTCTGTAGCCAAAAATCGCTCATAAATAAATAAGATAGACAGACAGACAGAATGCTCTCGTGTATTTCAGAGTGGTTCCTTTTCCCCTCCTTCTTCCAGAAACCCAAAAGGGATTTTTCTCTAATACTCATGGTGTGGACCTGGTTGAGATGCAGAAATAAAACTCACAAAAGTATGAGGCCTATTTCTCCGTAACTGGGTCCTCCCATAGTTTTTAACTTTAGTCTTGTTTGCCTTTAGCCTCTAGCAGTTCATTAAAAACCAGGTTTTTCTAACTGAGTTCTCTTTCCTGGGGATATTAATGCTTGGTAAGTTGCAATTCCCAATTCTCTATTCCCTGGTCTTTCTCTCCAATTTTGGGAGGAGTTGTTTGCCCTGTGATCTTGCTTCTTTTAGAGATCTAGAAAGAATTGTTAACTTTGCAGTTTTTTAGCTTTATTACTTGTTAGGATAAGATGTTGACTGGGAAGCTTTTCATATGGGGAACCTGAAATTCAGACATCTTTTTTTTTTTAAGAATTATTTTATTTAACTTTATTTATTTTATTTGCTTATTTATTTTAATTTGACCAGAGAGAGAAAGAGAAAGTGAGAAAGTAAGCCACCAGGTCCAGGACTCGAAGTGCAGTCGCCCATGTGGGAGTCCAGCGCCCTTAACCACCATGCCACCTGCCAGCCCCACAGACATCTTTTTATTAGCCTTTATCATCTTTGGTGTTGTGTTATTTGCACATTTTCTTGGTTGTTTTGGATACCAGTCCTTATTAGATATGTGATTTACAAATACATTCTCTTAGTCTGTAGCTTGTCTTTTTCTCCTAACAATATCATTTGACTTTTGTTTTGGTTTTTATTTTTATGTATTTATTTTTTATGTCAAAAAGTACATGTGCAGAGACAGAGAAAGCACTCCAACAGGATCTGCTCATTACTGCAATACTAATTCCAATTAGTAGTCTGGTCATGATCCCAGGCATGCCTGCACATCTAGGATGTTATGGTTTTGTTTTTTAAGGGTGTGTGCATTCACTGGAGAGAACCACAGGAGAGAAAAAAAAAAAAAAATCACCCCTCCAGGGGAAGTGGCCACACTATAATATCTTTCTTCCATTCGCCTCTCAGGATGTTGGATACACGTACACATGTACCTTGCATATTTTTCAAGCCACTGAGACCAGAACTCAAACCATGCAGTCGGCCATGCAGGATCCAGCTGCCTTAACTTCCTGGTCAACTTTTGGCCCCTCAGAGTGTTTTTCAAATCCACGGGACAGGCAGGCACTAAATCTTGTCAGCCATTTGGGATCTGGCTTCCTTTGCACAGCACCTAAACCCTACACTACAGGGCAGGTATCTTTATTTTTGAAATGTAGAAATTATATTTTATTTAATGTAGTCCATTTTATCAGTTTTTAATTCTTTTATCATGCTTCCTTTTGGTATTTATTTTGTTTTAACCCAGGGTCACAATGGTATCTCTTGTAAGTTTTGTTGTTCCAGTTTTTAATATTTTTAGGTCCATGGGCCATTATAAGCTTTATATTTGGTATGATATATTGATCAAACTTATTTTTAATTTTTGCACATGGTTATGCAACCATTCCACCACCTTGTTGAAAAGACTTTTTTTTTTTTTTAAGAGGTTTTCGCTATAGGGCGCATGCACTCGCCAGACAGACAGAGACAGAGAGACAGAAAGCGAGAAATCACCCCCCGGGGGGATGGCCACGCTGCAATCCCTTCTCCTCCATTCTCCTCTCGGGATCTTGGGTACGCACACACATGCGCCCGGCGTGAGTTTTAAGCCACCAGGTCCAGGATGCAAACCGTGGTTGACTACGTGGGAGTTTAGCGACATAGCCATTACGCTAACTGCTGGTTCCCAAAAGACTTCTGTCTTCACTACATTGCCTTTGCATCTTTCTCAGAAATTATTTACCCATACATGTGCAAATTATTTCTAGACAGTCTTCTCTTCCGTCAGTCAGTTAGTATTTTGACTCCAGTGTTCCACTATTTTGTTCATTGTAAATATTTCTTGAAATTAGTAATAGCCTTCTACTTTTGTTATTTTTCAGTTATTTTTGTTATCCTAGTTCCTTTTGATTTTTTTTTTTCCCTTTGGAGAGGTTTTTCGCTATAGGGCGCGTGTGCTCGCCAGACAGAGAGAGAGACACAGATACAGAAAGCGAGAAATCACCCCCCAGGGGGGATGGTCACACTGCAATCCCTTCTCCTCCATTCTCCTCTCGGGATCTTGGGTACGCACACACATGCGCCCGGCGTGAGTTTTAAGCCACCGGGTCCGGGACGTGAACCGCGGTGGACTACGTGGGAGTCCAGCGACATAGCCATTACGCTAACTGCTGGTTCCCAGTTCCTTTTGATTTTTGTGCCAGATTTTTAATGTCTACAAAAGTCTACAAAATGCTCAGTTTGGTGGGCCGGTTATTGATCTAAAGATTGACTAGGGAAAATGGCATCTTAACAATACCTATGAACAAGGTTTTTCTCTTTCTTGTTTAGGTTTTCAGTTTCTCATTTGTTTGTTTGCTATAGAATGTTTGCACTTGCTGGAAAGAGATGGGTGGGGGTAGTGAGAAATGAATGGCCATGCTGCAGTCCTTTGGTACTCCATCCTCTTTGGATTTTGGGCAAGCTTGCATATATACCCTGAGTGTTTTTCAAGCCACCTTATTGGGACTTGAACCATGTAGTTGGCAGGATCCAGCCACCTTAACCTCCATGCCACCTACTGGCCCCTTTAATTTCTCTTGATGGTAAATTTGGTTTTCAGTATGTTGGTCTTTCACATCTTTTGTCAGATTAGTGTTTTATGTTTTTAGATGATATCGATTTTTGCTTTCGCTTTTTTTTTTTTTTAAGTAATTTATTTACTTATGTCTTCCATGGCAGAGACAGACAGGCACTGCCAGCAGGTCTTCAGACCACAATGCAAAGAGCTATGGGTGCAAACCCAGGCGTGTTTTTTGTTTCTAATTTTTTTTTAAGGGGCTTTTACCTTAAAGTGTGCACACTAGCCAGAGCAAGAGAGACAGTGAGAGGGAAAGTGAAAAATTATCTTCTGGGAGAATGGCCACGCTGTAATCCCTTCTCCATTTTTCCTCCTGGGTCTTGGGCAGACATGCACACGTGCCTGGCATGAGTCTAGCCACTGGGTCTGGGACTCAAACTGTGGTTGGCCACATGGGAATTGGCTAAATAATGGCTACACCATCTGCTAGCCCCACCAGAACTTTTTCAGTGTTGATCTGTTTGTACTACCACTGCACCACTCCATTCCCCTGATTTAAAAAAAAAATTAGTTGCAATTTTTTGTTACTATCGTATTGAGATATAGTTAAATTTTGTATATTTCTCTTATACTCTGAAAAGTTCACTTATTAGTTTTAGGGACACTTTTGTAGCTTCCACTGAGTTTCTCCACAGGTGATCAGATCATCTTTGGATTGGATAAAGACATTTTGACTTCTATCTGATCTGATTTCCTTTTATTTCACTATCTTGCCCAACTGTACTTGATAGATCCTTCAACACCAAGGTGAATGGGAGTGATGAGAACAAACATCTGACTTGTCTTTGATCTTAGGGGGAACATTCACTGTTTCATCTCTGTATATCTGTATATTTGTGCCTCTGTCACATTGACAAGGGACTCTTGTAGTCCCAGTTTGCTGAGAGATGTTATAAGGAATGGTTGGTTGTTGGAATTTGTTGTGTATAGGAACAATCATGTATTTCTTTTGAGTGGGTTAAAACAAATTACTTGATTTTCATTACTAAACCAATCTTAAATTTCTGAGATGAACTTTTGTAGATCATAATGTGATATAATAAACTTTGGAACTTTTGTGAACGTAATAAACTATGTGATTATATTTGCCTAACTTCTGCTTAGAAGTTTTGTGCCTGTGTTCATAAAGAATATTCATCTCTAGTTTTCTTTTTGATGTGTTTCTTCCAATTCAGTTTTTTTGAAGAGTTTATGTATTATTCATTTCTTATGTGATGAAGTAAAGTGTGAAGCAAGCCATGTGGGCCAAGAGTTTACAGTTTTCACTTACAATGTTCTTTTTTAACATAGAGCTACTCAGATTATCTGCTTCTTTTTTAGGGAGATTTGGTTATATATAAATAAGGGTCTTCAAAAAGGTCATGGCCTTGTTTTTTCGTCATGGTACTAGTGTCTTAAGTTTGGACCCGCACAGGTAAAGCATTATTCTCACTCATCCCATGACATCAAGGGCATACACTGTCAATATGACTCACCACTGCTGATACTGACCTTGAATACCTGGCTCTAAAGTAGTGTTTGTCAGTTTCTCAACTGTAAAGTTACTCCTGTTTTCCTTCCCCTTTCCATGTTGTGCTTTTTGGAAGGAAGGAGGTAACTGTGTACACACAGCCCGCTTAAGGAATGGGGATTAATAGTCCCCCTTTCTGAGGGCAGATAATCTACATGATTTATTAGAAATACTTATTATGCATGGAAGATTTGTCCCTTCTCCCTGACTTACTGATTATTCAACAATTTATTTATATCTGTATGGATTCAAGTATTTATTTTATACTTTGTTTTAAAATCAACACTATTTTATTTTGTTGCTCAAATCGTTTTGTCCTTTGCTTTTGGGAGCTAGCTGTCTCCATTGGCTCAATTTGATATTCTGCCATCAGTGTAGGACTTAATGTCTTCGTATTTCGTTTTTCCCTTTTTTCTCCATGTTCCAAATCCTAGGTCAGCCATTTCTGTGAGAAACTCTGTTTTTTTTTTTTTACTGGAGAATGATGTAGTCTCTATTCCTTTGTCCTGTTTTTTGTCCTTTTTTCTGTTTTCTTTTGGATTAGTCTTTTTAATTTTTTTTAAATATACAAATGTTGCTTTATTTTATTTTCATTTAAAGTTTGATTTTATAAAAACATGAAAAAGAATTTATGAGTTCTGTACCACAGAAAGTTAAACAGTAGAAATCCATGGCTTCACAAACTCTTTATATAAATTAAAATCGAGAGCCAACAGGTGGTTAAGGCTCTGGACTTCCACATGGCCAGCTGCAGTTTTAAGTCCTGGATCTGGCAGGACAATTGTGTGATACTTTCTCACTTCTCTCTCTCTGTCTTTCTCTATCTGGTGAGAGCACATGCCCTGTAGCACATTTAAAAATAATAATAGTAATGATTAAAAAAATGAAATGATTGTCTTTTTAAAAAATAAATAATTGCTAATTTTTTTAGTATGGAACTATAAGTACAATGAAATAACAAAAAGACCTAATAGAATAACCCATTACTTATGGATTATTAATTACTTTTAGAATCTAACAAAAATTATGAATATTCATATATATTTAAATATTTTCCTATATATATTTAAATATTTCCTGCCTATAGAGAGTGAAGCTAATTGACCAAAACATCTGATTTGGTAAAACACTTATCTTTTTTTTTTCTTTTTATTTTTTATTATCATCATAATCTTCTTTATATTACATTGGATTACATATAACTTTACAGTGTATTACATTGTTTTTTGAAGGCACTTATCTTTATAGCAAAAGTTTTTCCATCTAGTCACTACCTTCAAAGGAATTAACATTACAATACTGATGAAATCTGCTCTTTTACATTGTTTTGTTGTTTCAGTGTTTTTTTGGTTTTTGTTTTTTTAGCATTTATACTCTTTGTTTAATACAGTCTACACCTTATAGCAATTGTGTGATGCCTAGTAGAGAGCATGAGACGTCAGCATAGTCTGCCTCTACTTCTCTCACCCTGACCTGGATGCCTTGATCATGGCACCTTTTACAGTTATAGACACTAAGATAATAAAAGTCTTTTAAAGACAATTGAATTGTAATAATATGAAAAGACCTACAGTTTTATCCATGTAGTTAGCATTTCTGGTACTCTTTATTCCCTTTTGTAGATTTTATTTATCAGTAGTTTTGAATGCTTGTCCTGTTAAATTTATATTAAGTTACTTGAGGATCACAGCTTAGTGAGCCTCTGACCTTTTTTTTTTAATTCTCATTTCTCTTTTTTGTTTTTGGAAAGTATCTGTTGCTATAGCTTCAAGTTCACTAGTCTTCTGTAATGTCTAATCTGCTGTTAATTTCATCAAGCATTTTTAGTATCAGACATTACAGTTTTCATCTCTAGTAATTGTTTGAGTTTTTTTGTTTTTCATATTTTGTTTAACCTTCTGAATATATGAGCAGAACTATTTTAATGTCTTTATCAGTTTCTTCTGTATTGGTTTCCTTTGCTTAGCTTTTTTTACTGTTATTTTTATATTGGGCTATATTTTCCTACTGTTTTGCATGGGTGGTAATTTTTGGTTGGATGAATTTCACTTTTGGGAGTGCTAAATATTTTTGTATTTCTATATGTACTTTGATATTTGTTCTGGAATGTAGCTAAGTTACTCAGAAACAGTTTGATCCTTTCCTGCCTCGATTTTAGAATGTATTACATATGTGTGGGGTAGTGCTTAGTCTAGGGCCAGGCATCTCCCACCATTGAGGCAGTGCTCTGTGAATCTCGAGGTTTCTAGTCCATTATAAGGGAGGCACTATTTCCAGCCTGTGTCTGAGTATTGCATACTGTTACTTCTAATCCTTTCAGGTGGTCTTTGCTAGTTTCAGTACATCTGTGCTGTGCACATAACTGACTACTTGATGGGGAGCCTTCTGCTCTGTGGAGCTCCTCCCTGTATACTGTGCACTGTAGCCACTTCAGTGTCTTGGCCTCTCATCTTAGTTCTTTCAGTTCTGCAGCCTCCCTGGATTCTCACCTGGCTGGCTTTTTACTTCCCAGCCACTCAAGGAAGTGAACTGGGTCTATATCGGAGGGTTGCCACACGTTCTAATGGACTCATATCTCAGGAATCCATGTCCTTGGTTGCCTGATGTCTCACATATGGAAGAGTATTGTGCATCATTTTCTTCAGCTTTTTTGGTGGTTTTAAAAGGAGAAATATTCTGTCCAAAAGGTGACACAGTGGTAAAACTTGACACTTCACATAGCTGACCCACATGGGAAGATTCCAGGTTCATGTTTGGAAATGGGGTCAGGGCTAGCTGAAGCTGGGGGTAGATCATAGTGTGAAAACTCCGTTAAAGTGCCTCTCTCTCCACACACACAAAAAATATATCTCATGTAGAAAATGAATAAAACTTATTTTAAAAAAGGAAAAGGAAAGCAAACTCCTTCCCATTACTCCAGATACATTAAGGCAGATGCCCTCATGTCCTATTGAGTACTTCCTCACCCCAGACCTAGAGTCTAATGTCCTGACTCTCAGTGAGCCCTCTTACCTCCCTCTTACCTTGACACTGTCCTTTTCTTTGCATGCTGGATTATTCCCTGACATTCCAGTGCAGTATTAACTCTTGTCTTAAGAATGACCGCCCTTGACAACTCAACTTCCATCCTGCGGTCTCTTCAGAACAGGTATCTGTGATGGCTATCCCCATTCCCTTACTCCTATTTCTTCTTTTTTTTTTTTTTTTTTTTTAGAGGTTTTTTGTTGTGGAGCCTTGCTGCGGCCA
>NW_006159510.1:4404440-4448329 GCF_000334495.1 Tupaia belangeri chinensis
TTCCCCCATTCCCCTCCTCCTTTTTTTTTTTTTTTTTTTTTTTTTTTTGAGAGGTTTTTGCTGTAGGGCGCGTGCGCTCGCCAGACAGACAGAGAGAGACATAGAGACAGAAAGCGAGAAATCACCCCCCAGAGGGGATGGTAACGCCACAGTCCCTTCTCCTCCATTCTCCTCTCAGGATCTTGGGCACGCACGCACACGCGCCCGGCGTGAGTTTTAAGCCACCGGGTCCAGGACGCGAACTGCGGGCAACTACGTGGGAGTCCAGCGACATAGCCATTACGCTAACTGCTGGTTCCCCCCATTTCTTCTTGAATCTAGCCCAGGAAGATTTGAGCTGTCCTTACCATAGCCCCAAGACTGTTTTTGTCCAGCTTTTAATTAATTTAGTATGGCCAGGCTGGGACTTAGTTCTTACTTATTTGTTTGGTTCCTCCTATGTCATTGTACAGTAGATGCCTTCAACTGTGAAACTCCTCCCTCTCAACTTCCAACATTGTGTCCTTCTGGTGTCTGTCTTCCACTTCCCTGGCTTCTCTGTCCTTAACTCCCTTACCTTTCTCCCCTAAAGGCAGTTGTAATCCTAGGCTTCTCTCCTACATGCTTGACCTTACCACCACCTGTACCTGAAGAGGCCTGAGCATGCTGTGTTATGCTACATTAGCTTCCTGACAGCTTTTGCCTGCACCATGGAACCACACAGGCCTTTCCAAAGCATCAGCATGAATTGGCCTCCTGTTGACTTTAGAATTTGAATGTCCTATATGATCTGATTCACACACCCCTGCCTTTGTGGGCTCATTTCTTACTGTGTTCCCTCACTCCTCATCTGTGCTGGGCTTTTACTGTCTCTTAACTCTGCCCCTCAAGGCCACTGCACTTGTGATGCCACTGCTTAGAAGGCACCCTCACCTTCCCATGTACCTCACTGCTACACATTCACACCTAATGGCTTCTCCTGTCCCAAGCAGCACCAGGATTTTTTTGTCCCTTGCCCTAACTGGTTTTTCTCTGTGTCTGTGACTGATAGGATGCTGTGTAGTTGCTGATTTAACTGTCTGTTGTCTGCCTTTCCCACTAGCATATTGGCTTTGTGAGAGAAGAAGCTTTGCCTTATTGAGGCTGAATCCACAGTGAATTTAGATTTCTCTAGGAGGGAGTGGAATATGAATATAAATGGATGATCAGAAGCCTTTTGGTTGAAGAAATGACATCAAATTATGTTTTCAGTTTTTGGTCTTAATGAGTCCCATGGTTTAGGTTTGTTTTTAGTTTTAGCCATTTTGTTGTCTTCTTGGGGGGGGTAGATTTTTTAAAAACTCACTGTATAAGGATGACTTGCACTCTCTGACTTCCACATTTGTTCTAAATGCCCCTACTTTGCCTTTGTCTTTTTATGGTCTTTGACTTGTAAAATGTAAGTGTCTCTTCTATTAACATGACACATTATGCACACTTGGGCCCTGATAATTTGTATAGGAGCATAGGGGTTTCATCCCAACATTGCTAACTACCTGTTCACACTGCATCTGGGGTTGTGGGGGCCATAGCCTAGACTCCAGTTTATTCTCTTGGAGGTATAGGAACACAAACCACCCACCATGGCTGGCAGCTTCTGAGGAGAAATTTCTTCTAGGGTTTAGAACTAGCTTTTGTTTTATCCTGAAGGATCTGGTTTATTTAGTGTTCTTTGATAAAAACTTGTAAGACATCAGTTTCTTGCTTGTTCTTTAACTTCTTGGAAATTTAGTGATAAATTTAAGTCTCTAGCATAGAAACTATCTAGTCCTTGTGGCCTATGTGTTTATGATCCCCAGCCTTGGTTTTCTGCCTATATTTATCTTCTCTTTATTTTAATTCTTTTCTTTATTTTATTATTATTTAATGTCTGTGTTCTTAAAAGTTATCTTAAAATGTTTTAGGAAGCGAAGCAAAGCTTAAACCTTTTTTTGTGTGTGTGTGTTTAAAAAGCACCTGCTAAACTTTGCTAATGAAACTTAGATTATTTTTCTAAATTTTATCCCTTTTGGTTTTTTTTGAGCAGAAGGGAGAGGATTTCTTTGTTTTTTGCATGGTTTACTTTTAGTAGATAAAATAATAGCATTTTTCTTTTTCTTCATATACTTATATAGATGTGTTAATACGTATATTTAAAAGAGTAGAATTGCAGTGCTCAACTATCTGCTTGTTGACTGAACTGTCTGGTAGATTTTAAGCCATTTTTCATAAATTGATCATTACTTTTATACAGGGGGAAATGAGTCGCAACCAGAAGTCCAAGAAGACCCCAGAGAAGTACTTAAAAAAACATTGGAATTCTGCTTATCTAGGTAAGGCTGGTAGTGATTTTTTTCTAGAATATCTAAGGTTTTGTACAGTAGTTATTGTCATATATAAATGTGATGTTTTGAGTAACAATAGTGTGTCTATCTGTTAATATCCTGTGTGTGTGTCTGTGTGTGTGTGTGTGTGTGTGTACCTTTAATAAGTAGTCTAAAATACTAAGTAGTGACCTATTGCCATGTTGGAGAACTGAACCATAAGTATCAGATCAGTGATCCTCAAAGCTGGGTCTAGAGATTTATCTTGCTGATCATCCTCAGATTTGCTGTTTAAATAGTTTTCTAGGTTCACTCTGTGCCCACTAAATCAAGAGTCCTTGAGAGTGGAGAGTTAAGGACTTACTTCTCACTAAAGTTTGAGAACAAATGTTCTGCGTCATTTCTCAAAATATACGAGACACAGCAGTAGCAAATAGTTTTACTTATATTGTACTCATATTTTTAGGTTTTTTTTTTCTTCTAAGCTGTGCCTTTTCTATTGAAAAATATAATAGAATTTTTAACATTCAAAAGGCAGATGCACAGAGAGGAAGATAGGATTGAGTATGAAGATAACTGATTGGCCGTATGTAAAGTTTTCTTTCAGTAAGTGGTGGTATTTCAGGTGTTTTCTTTGGAGCCGTAAAGATCTTACAAAGGTACCTGAACACTCCTCAGAGGCCATGGAGCTACATGAGGCTGAGCCATGAGCTCTGTGCTGGCCTTCTTTTCAGTTCCATGGAGTCTCAGATTAGGAACACAGTATTCCATGGTGACAGTTTAAGAAACAAAAGATGCTGTGGCTAAAGTAGAAAAGTCCAGGTCTGTGCCACTCCCATACCTACTGTTCTTCTGATGACCAGCTGAAATGCTGAGCAGAGCAGCATTTCCCTGCATGTCAGTTACTGTGACTAGACACGATTTTCATTGGCCCTCACAGAGGTAGTACGGTAAACTGTAAGGAGAGGTTTTTGTCATATTTCGTTTTGGCAGCTTTGTTCACTCTATTATGCATAGTCTTTTCCCTGAGAATTCATAGGAAACATTTATCTTTGACCAAAATGCTAGGAAATAGCTCATCTTGGTCTGTACTGCTAATTATTTGTGGCTTACCTTTGACCCCATGGGGTCCTGTTTTCTTCCCTTTTTTATTTTTTTGTCTAGTTGTCAGAGGGTTTGTGTGCTCTGCAGAAAAGAGAGTGAGGAAACCCTCCCCACCCCGCAGTGGGTTGTGACTACACCTCTATCCCTTCTCTCTCATTTCTCCAGTCTGTTGGGATTTGGGGCATGAACACACATATACACACATTCAGCATGTTTTTCAAGTTGCTGGGACTGGGTCTTGAACACAGGTCAGCCAAGTGGGATCAAGTTCCTGCAACCATTATACTACAGGGACAACTCTGTTTCCTTCTTTTTTTGGAGAGGTTTTTGCTATGGGGCGCATGCACTCGCCAGAAAGACAGAGACAGAAAACGAGAAATCATCCCCTGGGGGGATGGCCACTCTGCAGTCCCTTCTCCTCCAGTCTCCTCTCAGGATCTTAGGCACGCATGCACATGTTCCTGGCGTGAGTTTAAGCCACAGGGTCCGAGACTCAAACCACGTTCAACTACATGGGAGTCCAGCGACATAGCCATTATGCCAGCTGCTGGTCCACTGTTTCCTTCTTTTAATTCTGGCTGCTGGGAAACCAGAGCCAGGTTTGTAGCTGCTTCAGCAGGTGTTGAGAATTTACAGTATCTCTTCTGGTACTGACCTTATCCTGGCCTTTTCATACTTTTCTAATGAAAATAGCTACATCTTAAAAAAGAGCAATCTCTTATTACTCTTGATGAAAGTGCATAGTACTTTTGCTTATTCTGCCTCTCCAAGTGTCTTTGATAAAAATCTACCTAAGACCAAAGGAGTAGCAAGCAATAGATGGTGTTTGAGCTCCCCTCTAACTCCAAATGATGCCATACCTCTTACCCTATATCTCTTGTGAAACTGGTTTTGCTATAGATGAGATTTCCTTTTAAAAGAAATAATGATTGGGAACCAGCAGTTAGTGTAATGGCTATGTCGCTGGACTCCCACGTAGTCGACCACGGTTCACGTCCCGAACCCAGTGGCTTAAACTCCCGAGAGGAGAATGGAGGAGAAGGAATTGTGGCGTGACCAGCCCCCCTGGGGGGTGATTTCTTACTTTCTGTCTCTAATGTCTCTCTCTGTCTGTCTGGCGAGCGCACGTGCCCTATAGCGAAAATCTCTCCAAAAATGAAAAAGAAATAATTATTAAACAAGATCATTTTCTTTCAACAGGGAGAATCTTGCTAGTGACATGTATCTTATATCACAGATGGATAGCGATCAGTATGTGCCAATTACAACGGTAGCTAACCTTGACCATATCAAGAAACTCAGTACTGATGTGGATTTGATTGTTGAAGTCCTAAGATGTAAGTATATGACACTTGTCTTTACTTATCAGCATGACACTTTGATTCTACAGCCATCGTGTGTAAAGGCACTTGTGGGCAAGTAGAATCTTCCCTGGCTTTCTGTTCCCTTGTATCCAGTCATCATAGTGCTGGTGCAGTGCCTGAACCCTTGGGAGTGCTGGTTGAGTATGCAATGAAACCTCAAATAGATTGTGGGTCATTTGAAGAATAGAAAAATATTTTTTTAATGGAGATCTTAAAGACAGTTATTACATTTATAAGAAACAAAATAATTGTTTAATTCATGTTTTGACCACTAAAGGGATTTGTTTCAAATTTCAACTTCTTACTTAAGTTTTGATGAAATATTATTGCATTTTTCCCTGAAAGGATATTGTGAATGCAGTTGGGGGTTTTTTGACATTTGGCAACATCAAACGGATATTTTAACATTATATAGAGAACTACAGGAATTTCAGGAAATGTATTAATAGATAGTTAAAGTGCTACCTGTCATCTCACCATTGTGGTGGTGGTTTATATCCTGGCTTATTTACATTGTAAATTTAGGCTTCTACAACCTATCTGGGGTATTTTTTCTTATTTTTAAGAAATTGATTCTACTGAGGTATAATTGACATAAAGTGTACTATAGGGAATTTTTGACACCTGATACCTGGGTGAAATTGTCACCACAGTTCAGTGATGATATCTCTGCTTCTTCCAGTGTTTTCTGGGACTCTCAGGATGCTTCCTGCCTAGAAGACTTAACTGTGGATTCCTTCTCTTAAATTTATATTGCATTGGATTTCTTTTAAAATAGATTGTCTTTTAACTATAAAAATACACTTTTGGGGACCAGCAGATGGTGTAATGGTTACGTCACTGGACTCCCACATAGTTGACTGCAGTTTGAGTCCCAGACCTGGCAGCTTAAAACTCACGTCAGGCATGTGTGCCCAAAATCCTGAGAGGAAAATGGAAGAGAAAGGATTGTGGCATAGCCATCCCCGACCCGGGGCTGATTTCTCACTTTCTATCTTTCTGTCTCTCCAGCGAGTATGTGTGTCCTATAGCAAAAATCTCTCAAAAAAATTTTTTTTTTCCCACAGGGCTATGAATACCTTGTGAATTATTTTCAGTTTCCTTTTTCAAGTTGCTATATTGTGTAACACTGGTCTCTCTTCACCCCACTGCCTACAGACTTTTAAATGATTGGACATTGCTATATCTGACTTAAAGCCTTTAATTTATCTCACTATCATCACTTCTCATTACTTACATAGAAGAGTTTTCATATTGTCCCTGGCTTAGCTGTGCTGATGGCAAAGCCAATAGGATTTGTGTATGTGTTGTGTTAACAATAATGTAGAAAGGTGAATACCTTTTTTTAATAAGTATTTTTATTTAACTTTATTTTCCATTTATTTTTTAATTTCACCAGAGTGAGAGAGAGAGAGAGAGAGAGAAACTGAGAAAGCAGGCCACCAAGCTTGAGTCACGAACTATTGTCAGCCATGTGAGAGCCCAGTGCCCTTAACCACCACACCACCTACTGGCCCCAAAAGATGAGTATCTTTATTCACAAATAGAAATTGTCTTCTGTTTTTTTTAGTTCTTAGACAAAAATGGTAGCTTTTTAAATTACTGAAGCAAACAGTGAAGAGAAACTGGCAACCGTAAGTTCTCTTAACCTGAACACTGTGCCACCATTTTCCAGGTGGTGGTATGCTATCCCATGTCAACATTAAACCGAAACCACCACTCATTAAAAGGCCAGCAGCATTCTTGCACCCATCTATACTCTGCTAATAGTCGTGTTGGTTATTATTATGAACCCTATATTTTTGTTATTTCTTTACTGCCTCACAAAGGATCATTTCTCAGTTGATACGTACTGGGTAGGGGTTATTCATGAAGACTGTGAGGACACTCATTGCTCTGTGTAGTCAGTTCTATCCCCCACTCCTTTTTAAAATTTTGCCCAAAAATGCATGTACTCACTAGAGAGAGATAGAGAAAAAGAGAGAGAGTAACAAAGCATACCCCATGGACCATGGTCATGCCAGTCTCCTCTGTTTCTGCCCCTTTTTGGGACTTTGGGTGCACATGCATATGGACCTGGCATGTTTTTCAAGCCACCAGGTCCAGGACCCCAACCACGCAGTTAACCATGTGGGGTCCAACTGCCTTAACCACCATGCCACTAGCTGGGTCTGCTCTGTGTAGTTCTTTAAAGGAGTCTATCCATGAACAACCTGGTCAACAATCCCCACCTCAGCTCCTCCTACTGTTCTCCAGGTCTGTAATTTTGGATGGCTCTTGAATTGTAATATTGCCTTTTACCTGTTCACATTCAACTCTTTAGTGTCTTATTTGTATTTTTTCACTAATTTTTGGACAGAAAGAAAATATGCCTGCATCTATAGTAACCTATGCATTCGGAATATAGTTCACATATTATCATATTTGTTGTGGCTCTGAAAATGGCTGACATATGTAATACCCCAGAAATGGAGTTCTTGTCTTATTTTTAAATCCTCTCCCCACCCCAAAGTACTCTGTGTCTGAAATGGACACTTGAGGGCCAGCAGGTGGTGTGCAGGTTAAGGCAGCTGGACTCCACATGGCTAACTGCATGGTTCAAGTCCCGGATTTAGCAGCTTGAAAATCACACCAGGCATATGTACATGCCTGCCCAAAATCCCAAGAGGTGAATGGAAGAGAAGGGATTGTGGGGTGATGTCTCACTTTCTCTTTCTCTCTCTCTCTCTCTCTCTCTGCCTCTGTCTCTCTGTCTCTGTCTGGCAAGTGCACTTGCACTATAGCAAAAAAAAAAAAAAAAAAAAGAAAGAAAAAAAGAGTGAATACTTGGTACGTATTTTAATTTGAATACTGTTAACCTTAGTGTTAATTAACTTGTAAGTTTATATATTTCTATCCTATTTTTATAGTACACATATAAAGCATGTCATAGTATATATGATTCAAATGCTTTTGTTTTTACACTTAATGTGATTAAAATGGCTAATTAAACAAAGCATACTAAGGGACCAGCAGATGCTATAATGGTTACATCACTGGACTCCAACAAAGTTGACCATTTTTTGAGTCCTGGACCCAGCAGCTTAAAACTCATGCCAGGCACATATGCATGCGTGCCCAAAATCCTGAGAGGAGAGTGGAGAAGGGATTGCAGAGTGACTATCCCCCCTGGGAGGGGGGTGATTTCTCACTTTCTGTCTCTTGGTCTGTCTGTCTTTCTGGAGAGCACACGTGCCCTATAGCAAAAATCTCTCTCTCAAAAAAAAAGGCATACTAAATTATTTGTCACCAGAATAAATATATTGTGTTGTAGTCACATAACAAATACTAGGAATATTAAAATGAGCTAGGTCTTCATTTTCTCAATAAGTAATTTTTTATTTTTGGAGAGGTTTTTGCTATAGGGCGTGTACACTCACCAGAAAGAGAGAGAGAGAGACAAAGAGATAGCAAGCAAGAAATCACCCTCCGGGGGGATGGTCATGCCTCAATCCCTTCTCCTCCATTCTCTTTTTGGGATCTTGGGCATGCACACACACACACCCAGAGTGAGTTTGAGTTTAAACCACCAGGTCCAGGACTCGAACCACGGTTGACTACATGGGAGTCCAGAGACATAGCCATTATGCCAACTCCTGGTCCCAGTACGAGTAAATTTTAAAATCATTACTTTGATAACATATTTCCAATTATGTACAATACGATACCATGTGTATGAAGATTGAATGTGTATACAACGGAACAATGTAATTTATGGCTTTAGGGGTACATGATAATAGTATAAAAACACAAATAGGAATGAAACTTCTAATTCAGTATAAATGTTATAGGGGCAAATGAATTGAGGAAGGGGAGAAATATAAAGGGTTTCACCTATCTTGTTTTATATAGTTTTCTTGAGGTAGAATTACATATTTTAGATTACACATTTTAAGTATATGTTTGGTAAGTTTTTGACATTTCTACATCTATGCAAATACCACAGTCAAGATAATGAGCATATCCATCACTACCAAGTTTCCAGGCAGCCTTCTGTCTTTATACTTGATCTTAGCCAGAAGACTTAAGAAGCAATATTAGTTTGCATTTTCTAGAAACATATAAATTGAATCAGTCACACAATATCACTTTGTGGGGTGGAGTCTGACTTTAACTCAGCATATCTATTTTGTTCTTGAGTGTATCGGTAGATCATTGCTTTTTTACTAAGTAATAGTCTATTGAATATTTATATCACAATTAGTCTATTTACCTACCAATCAGTAGACATGTAGGTTATTGCCAGTTTTAACTACTACAGATAAAGTTGCTTTAAACATTTGTGTGCAAGTTTCTGCTTAGCCATGTACCTTCCTGTCTCATAGAGTGGAATGTTTGGATTGTATGGTAGGTATATAATTAACTTTGTGAAACTGCCCACCTGTTTTCCAAGTGGTTGGGCCATTTTTATAATTGGACATCACCAGTAGTGATAATAGCACCAGTTGCTCTACATCCTTGCCAACTCTTGGTATGCAGTTATTTCAATTTTAGATTTTCTAATAGATGGGTAGTGGTATCTGATGCAGTTTTAATTTCTATTTCTCTAAGATTAATGATACTCAGCATCTTTTCATGTGCTTATTTGCCCTCCTTTTCCTTTGCTGAAGTGTCTATTCATAAGCCCCCCAAATATGCCTTTTTATAGTTTAAATTTTAAATTTTTGCATTTATAGATAAAGTTGCTATACACTTTGGTGTTTTTGTTTTTGTTTTTTTTTGACAGGTTTCGCTATAGGGCGCATGCGCTCACCAGACAGACAGAGACATAGAGACAGAAAGCGAGAAATCACCCCCCAGAGGGGATGGTCACGCCGCAATCCCTTCTCCTCCATTCTCCTCTCGGGATCTTGGGCACGCACGCACACGCGCCTGGCGTGAATTTTAAGCCACCGGGTCCGGGACGTGAACCACAGTCAACTATGTGGGAGTCCAGCGACATAGCCATTACGCTAACTGCTGGTTCCCTAAATTTTTTAGAGCAACTTTAGACTAACAGAAAAATTAAGAGCCAAGTATAGAGAATTCTTACAAACCCCTCCCCAACACCTAGACCCATACAGCCTCCTCCACTATCAGCATTGTCCACCAGAGTGGAAGACTTATTATAACCGATGAACTTGCATTGACACTTGATTATCACCCAGAGTCCGTGGTTTGTATTAGGATACACTTTTGATGTATGTTCTATAGGTTTGAATAAGTATACATGATTGCAGCATCATACAGAGCAGTTTCACTGCCCTCAAAATCCGTTGTGCTCCAACTCTTCATCCCTACTTCACCACTAACCCCCCTAACCCCTGGCAACTACTGATCATCTTCTTACTGTCTCCATAGATTTGCCTTTTCCAGAATGTTCTAGGGTTAGAATTAGTATGTAGCTTTTTCATATTGTCATCTTTAACTTAGCAATATGCATAAGATTCTTCCATGTCTTTTCATGATTTGATAGCTCATCTTTTTTTAATCACTGAGTGATATCCCATTGTCTGGATATATCATAGTTCATCTATTTACCTACTGAAGGACATCTTAGCTCCCAGGATTTTGTAGTTACGGATAAAGTTGTTATAAACATCTGTGTGTGGGTTTTTGTGTAGACTTGCAGTTAATTTGGGTAAATATCAAAGACCACTGTCATTGGATTATATGCTGAGAGAATGGTTCATTTTATAGTGAACAACCAAACTACCTTCCAAAATGGCTAAACTATTTTGCATTCCCTCTAGCAATGAATGAGAGTTCTTGTTGCTGTCTGTGTTTTAGATTTTGACCATTCTCACATATGTGTAGCAGTATCTCATTTTTTTTTGAGAGAGAGATTTTTGCTATAGGGTGCGTGTGCTCACCAGAAAGCCAGAGAGAGACAGAGAGACAGAAAGCGAGAAGTCACCCCCCAGGGGGGATGGCCACGCCATAATCCCTTCTCCTCCATTCTCCTCTCGGGATCTTGGGCACACACGCACATGTGCCCAGCGTCACTTTAAGCCACCAGGTCCAGGACTTAAACCATGGTCAACTACATGGGAGTCCAGCGACATAGCCATTACACTAACTGCTGGTCTCTCTCATTGTTTTTATTTGCAATTCCCTAATGACATATGATGTAGAGCATCTTCTCATACATGTTTGTTTGCTGTCTGTCAGACTTTTTAAAATAGATTTCTGCCTTAGGGAGCGTGAACTTGCAGGACGGGGTGGGGGAGTTAGGAGGGAGACAGACACGGTGAGAGAGCAAGTGAGAAATCACCCCCTGAGGGGATGGCCATGCCACAGTCTTCTTCATTTTCCCCCTGGGATCTTGTGCGCGCGTGTGTACACACACACACACACACACACACACACACACACACACACGGCATGATTTCGAAGCCATTGTGTCCAGGATGCAAACCACGGTTAACTATGTGGAAGTCCAGCGATGTAACTGCTATACCATCTGCTGGTCCCATCGTCTGTTAGTCTTCTTTTGTGAGGTGTCCATTCAGGTGTTTTGCCCATTTTTCAGTCATCTCTATTTTCTTACTGAATTTTGAGTTCTTTGTGTATTTGGTGAATAATCTACCAGATGTATCTTTTGGAAATATTTTCTATGACCCGTGTCTTATCTTATTCTCTTGATACTATCTTTCACAGAGCAGGAGTTTTAAGTTTTAATGAAATCCAGCTTTATCAGTCCTTTGTTTCATGAATTGTGCCTTTGGTTTTGTGTCTAAAAGTTATCCCCAAACTCAAGGTCATCTAGATTTTCTCCTATGTTTTTTCTAGGAGTTTTATATTGTTGCATTTTACATTTATGTCTGTGACCTATTTTAATTTTTGTAAGCAGTATGAGATCTGTGTCTGAATTTCTTTTTTACTTCTTTTTTTTTTTTTTTTTTTTTTTTTTTTTTTTTTGCATGTGGTCATCCAGTTGTTCCTTCATCAAATGAACATGTCAGTCATCTAAAACACCTATCATTACTTTGTGTTGGGAACAGTCAAAATTCTTTCTTTTGGCTATTTTGAAATATACAATGATTTATTAACTGTAGTTACCTTGCTGTGCTATAGAACTCTAGAACTCATTCCATCAGACTACAATTTTGTATTTGCTAACCAACATCTCCCTATCCGCCTCTCCGCAGCTTTCTGTTTTCCCTCTCCACCACTAGTAATCCACCATTCCATTCTCTATGAGAGGTCAGCTTTTTCAGTTTCCACATATCAGTGAGAACATACTTTTTTTTCTTCCTGAACCTGGCATATTTCACTTAACATAATGTCCTCTGGGTTTGCCCATGTTGCCTCGAATGATAGAATTTCATTCTTTTAATGGCTGAATAGTATTCCATTTTGTTCATTTGTTTGTCGGTTAATGGATGTATAGGTTAATGTAATTCTGTAGTGAAACTTATGTGGGTGTTGAGTTTTCTTGGTGAGAAGATTTGTAACTGCAAATTTTATTTCATTCATAGATATTGCTCTATTCCAGTTACCTCTTCCTCCTAAAGTGAGATGTTTTAGTTTGTGTCTTTTAAGAAATGTTTGCTTCATATAAATTGTCAAAATGATAAATGTGAAATTTTTTGTAATATTCCTTATCCTTTTAATATTGGTAAAACTTGGGGACCAGCAGGTGACTTAGTAGTTAAGGTGCTGGGTATTCTCACATGGCCAACCATGGTTCGACTCCTAGACCTGATGGCTTGCTTTCTCACTTTCCCTCTGTTTGTCTCTCTCTGGTTGAATTGAAATAGATGAATGAATGAATAATTTTTTTTTAATTGGTAAAACTTCAGTGATACTACCACTCTCATTTCTGATGCTGACATTTGGTGTCTTTATTGGATTGTAATCATGGTGTGTTGTGACCCAGATCTACACAACATAAGCCCTGGATTTAGAAGTGATATTAAAACACAAACTTTAAAAAAGAAGTATACATCAAAACTACTGAAATCTGAATTAGGGCAGCTTCTAAGCTGGTAGCATTGCACCTACATCAGCATCCTTGGTGTTAATGATGTACTGCAGTTATCTAAGATAGGACCATTTGGGAGAACTGGGGAAGAATACACAGGAACTTGGTGTGAGTCTCAGAGCTATTGTAAAATAATAGTTACAGTAAGATGAAGTTATTTTATTTTAGAGGCTTGTTGAAAGGAGAAAGCCATTAACCCTGTATTTTAATCTACTTTTAGTATCTGAATTGTTTAGAACTTTTGTTTCATAGTATTACATGTATTATAGCTCTTACAGGATTTTTTTTTTAACTAACATGTTTCTTAGCTTTGAAAAATGTAGCATACAAGATTGATCTAATATCTTTTGATAGTTTGTGTTATATTATCAAAACTTTATTTATTTTTATTTTTATTTTTATTTTTTTTTGGAGAGATTTTCACTGTAGGGCGCGTGCGCTCACCAGACAGACAGAGAGAGACATAGAGACAGAAGGGATGGTCACGCCGCAATCCCTTCTCCTCCATTCTCCTCTCGGGATCTTGGGCACGCACGCACACGCGCCCGGCGTGAGTTTTAAGCCACCGGGTCCGGGACACGAACCGCGGTCGACTACGTGGGAGTCCAGCGACATAGCCATTACGCTAACTGCTGGTTCCCAGATTATCAAAACTTTTGATAATTTGCTAGTTAATACTGGTTCCTAAAAATTATGTTTAGTAATACTGTATCACATATTCCATTGGAGCATCATGTTTTAATATTTGCTTTACCATTGATTTTTCTTCTCTTTATAGCTTTACCTTTAGTCCAAGTGGATGAAAAGGGAGAAAAAGTAAGGCCAAATCAAAATCGTTGCATAGTAATACTGCGTGAAATATCTGAATCTACCCCTGTGGAAGTAAGTAATTTCTTCTCTGATTTACAGATTTTTCTGAGGGTGTTCTATTGGTTTTTAATTTTTTTTTCCACTTCTGATTATGGTGAGTGTATTTCTAAGAATAAATACAGTTATACTGTTTTTCCTGGATTTCCACAAACCGATAGACAGTTACAGTGTGATTCACTTGTGGAACGGAACCTTTTGGTCTGGGGACTCCTTTATAGGCTTTACATTAAAAAGATAGTGAGAGTTGATGTATTTACATATTTAGGCATTAAAAACGAGCAGAGTTTTAAATATTTATTTAAAACTAAAACAGTAAGACCACAAATTAAGATAAAAGCCATTTTTATGATAAGTAACCTTTTCAAACAAATATTCTTATGAGAAAAGGGACATTGTGAAAGCTCCTTGAGGAGAGCAGTAGTTGTTGCTGGATCTAAGTTACTATGTCCTTTAGTTTACTCATCTGTTGTTTTACACCTACAAGTAAAAAAATAGTCATCTTTTTATTGGTGAAAATGATGTCTGGAGATAGCCTTAAAGAACTGTTAATTGAAGCAATTTCAGATAGCCATTCTATTTGATAGTTTTAAGAATAATGAAAAGCAATCTGCTGCTACTGCATTGCTGTAAAATCTGTTACTTGTCCAAATGAGTAAACTAAGGTGCTTTCTATGGGAAACATACTGATGATTATGCCTTGAGATAAAAAAGATAAGTCTTCATAGGGAGTGCTTGGAACTTAGCTCGTAAGATTAGTTCTTAGCCACCTCAGAATACAGTAACTGCCTGTTGTGGGGACTCTCAAAGAACCCAATAAACTAGATATCTAGGGAGTATTTGTATCTTCTCCTACATGATTTAAGCCATGTTATTCATGTTACATATCCTTTTTTAAAAAGAAAAAAAAAGATTTTTGCTATAAGGCACATGCACTTGCTGGAGAGACAGAGAGAGAGAGACAGAAAGCAGAAAATTTCCCCACAGGGGAGATGGTCATGCTGCAATCCCTTTTCCTCTATTCTCCTCTCAAGATTTTGGTCTCACACACACATGTGCCCGGGTGTGAATTTCAAGCTGCCAGGTCTGGGACTAGAACCACGGTTGACCACATGGGAATCTAGTGATGTAACCATTATGCCATCTGCACATACCTTTTAAAGCACCTTCTTTGCAGAGGAAATAAACATTCCTATTCATGTTTACAAGCTACAACTTTTCAATCCCAGTGAATTATTGGTATGTGGGAAGCTTTAAGGAAAACTCTGATAAAGTGTAACAAAGGTATACTGAATCTTATGCGTAGGGTAAGAAGTTATATTACTCTTAAGTATGGTCTTGTAATATGTGGTTAAAAATAAATGAGGATTGTATTTTTTTTTTATTTACCTAATATTTGTGGGTATCAAGGACCAGCATATTTTCATTACTAATTTGTGTATCTTTATTAAGTAAAAATAATATTTAAAACATAGGTCCTAATTTTCAGGACTTTAAATATTTGTAAAAACTACAGCCAAATAAAATAGTCTACTTTTAGCTATAGACAGCAACCTAGGTATATTTATATTATTCAAAAGTACAAACTTTTTATGTCTATTGGAAAATTTGAAAGTCTTAAGAGAGAATGTTTAGAAGAAACCCCATAATAAATTAAAAGTTGTAAAGGAAGGGGGGACCAGCAGATAGTATAATGGTTACATAGCTGGAGTCCCACATGGACGATTGCAGTTGAAGTCCAAGACCCCAAGGCTTAAAACTCACACCAGGCACGTGTGCATGCATGTCCAAAATTCCGAGAATGGAGGAGAAGGGATTGCATTGTGACCATTCCCCTAGGGGTGATTTCTTACTTTCCATCAATGTCTCTCCAGTGAGAAGCACACACCCTACAGCAGAAATCTCTTCAAAATAATAAATAAATAAATAGAAGGAAAAGAAAAGGAATATAATTAGTCCAAAACAATCTGAATAGGGAATTAAGTTCCTAAGGGGTTTATATACTAGAGAACTCTTCTACTAAGGCTTCTAAGTATAAGCTAGAGGTTTCCAGAAAATTCCTCCTCCTTTAAATTGTAACTAAGTGCTTCTCAGTGATTAGAAAATTTTAAATTATTGGTTCTGATTTTTTTAAAATCATAGTTTAGATAGGATTTTCCTAGAGACAGGAAATAAACATTCTTTCCACTGCTAGATTGTTAGTTTAGTATCATTAAATTATGATTAGAGTTTAGATGTAATACTAATTTACCATTTGTCAGCTGTGGCTTTTGCCTTGATGTATTCGTTTTCTCTTTTAACCAATAAACACTTATCAGAGATTAGACAAAAAAATAGAGACATTTAGAATCCCTTGAAACAATTTTTGTAGTTAGTTCTCTTAGTACTTTTTGAAGTATAACTGGTGAATAATTTTATATGGAATGGCTGTTTTTCCCTGGTATTGTTTTTACTTTGAGGTCTACATTGTCTGATATGAATTCAGTCACTTCAGTTTTCCTTTATTGAAGTTAGCATGGGATATTTTTTCTATCCTTTTACTTCTAGTCATCTGTGTCTTCATATTTAAGATAGATATATTGGGCCAGCCTGTGGTGTAGTGGTTACATCTCAAATGACCACCTGTTTAAAACCCAACCCAGTGGTTTGAGAAGGTGCATGGTGGTTAAGGGCGCTGGACTCCCACATGGCCGACCACGGTTCAAGTTCTGGACCTGGCAGCTGGCTTTCTTACCTCTGTCCCTTGTGATCAAAATCTAAAATAAATAAATAAAGTTCAATAAAATAATTCTTTAAAGAAAACACACACACACACACACACACACACACAGTATGTGTCCATGCATGCTCCAAATCCCAAAAGGAGGGAGAAATAGAGAAGGGATTGCAGTGTGATCATTCCCCGTAAGAGGTGCCCTGCCACCTCCAGTAACCCCACACACTTTCTGGCAAAAATTTTTAAAAAGGAGTGTGTAGTTGAATCTTTCTTTTCTTATCCAATCTGAAAGTATCTGCCTTTTAGTTTGGGGTGTTACCCATTTACATCTAAGTGATTAACAATGCAGTTGGGTTTAAATGGAAATCTTGTTTTTTCTCTCTTTTGTTTTCTTTCCTATCCCCCATTTTTTTTTTTTAATGAAATGATTGTTTCTGGTTTATTAGGTATAGCTCTTTGTTTCATTTTTTAGTAGTTGCTTGAGGGTTTATTGTTAACTCTGCAGAATTTGCCCTTAATTGATATAACACCATTTCCCTTTATGGTATTACAACAATATTCTTCAGTTTCATTTCTGGCCTTATGCTATTATATACTTTTTTTTCTTTTTTAAAAAAGTTTGTTATAGGGCATGTGAACAGAGAGAGAGAAAAATGAGAAAGCAAGCCACCAGGTCTAGGACTCAAACCGCAGTCAGCCATGTAGGAATCCAGCACCTCAATGACCATGCCACCTGTTGGCCTCTGTGTTATACGTTTGAATTATTTGGATTTGTAAGCCCCATGATAGATTGTTAGTGTATTCTTTAAATCAGTCAGTTCTCTTTTAAAAAGATCAAAACTAAGAAAAATGTGGAGACCAGCAGGTGGCATGGTGGTTAAGGTACTGGACACTACCACATGGTCAACCATGGTTTGAGTCCCAGACCTAGTGCCTTGCTTTTTCACTTTCTATCTCCCTCATTCTCTCTAGTCAAATTAAAATAAATGAATGAATAAATAAAATTAAATGAATAATTCTTTTGTTAAAAAAGGTAAGAAAAATGTATTTTGTGTGTATCCAGTATTTACCATTTACAGTATGTCTTTCTTTTTTCCTTTGTCTGGATCTCAATATTCCTTTACTATGTCTGTGGTACCAGGTCAGCTGGTGGTGAATGTTTTTTCCAACATTAGTATGTTTGAGAAAATCTTTATTTTACCTTCACATATGAGAGATAATTTGCAGAGTACAGATTTCTGGATTGAGAAGTCTCCCTTTGCAGAGCTAGAAACATACTTAACGTTTCTATATTTCTAGTCTGCATTGTGTCTGACAATAAAATCTGTTATTTTTTATCTTCATTCCTCTGTGTACAACTATTCTTCTTTGGCTGCTTTGAAGATTTTATCAGTAGTTTTAAACAATTTGATTTCAATATTATTGCCTTGGTATATAGCATTCAAGTTTTATTGTACTTGAAGTTCACTGAGACATTATTTCTTCAAGTATTTTTTCTCTTCTGTCCTTTTCTTCAGAAATTGTCTAACTGCTAATCCTATTCAGTGTATTTTTCATTTCAGACATTATATTTTTCATCTTCAGAAGTTCAATTTAGGGGTTGGGTTTTTTTAAAGCATTTTTATGGTAGAGAGTGCATATGCACACTTGAGAGGAAGAAAAAGCAACCTCTATAGGTGCTTCTCATCATGCCAAGATCTGCCCTCCTCAGCCCCCCAGCTCCTTAGGATCTCACTCAGGGGCCCACATACATATATCTGATGTGGTTTTAGACCAACTCATGTATCTAAACCTGCAATCCCCATATGTACCTCAACCTTGCAGGGCACCTATGTCACCACAGCAGCTGGGCTATTTTTTTTTCATGCATTTATTTAATATATTCAGTCTGTACATTTTGAGCATATAAAATATATGTGATATTTTAATGTCATTGTCTACTAATTTTGTCATCTGTATTAATTTCTATGTCTAATTTGATCTTTTTCTTTATAGATCATATTTTTCTGTTTTTTTACATGCTTATTAATTTTTGAGTGGATGTCAAACATTTTACATTTTACTTTAGTGAGGATTGAATATTTTTTGTATTCGTATAAATATTCTTGAGCTTTATTTTGAAATACAGTTAAGTTACTTGGAACTATTTTAATCCTTAAAGGAATATTTGTCAGGTGGAATCAGAGCAGCCTTTACTTCAGGACCTACTTTTTCTCTATTCTGCCTGATATCCTATGAATCTAGGTTTTTCTACTCTTGGGGGAAGTCAAACTCTTCCCTTCCCAATGAACTCACTCTGGAGTTGTTTCCCCAAGACATGTCAGGTGGTTTCTTTCCAAGGCTGAAGATCTGGGGAAACCCCTGGTCAGAGCTAGAGCCACACTCACCCTCCTGACCCAAGTGCCTGGGCAAGGCATTTGTGGAGTCATCTCATTCAAGGATCACTTTTTTATACTACCTGAGTCCAGTGTCTGAAAACTGTTACTTTACATATTTTGTTTTTTTTGTTTTAAATTGTATCATGTGGTAGGTAGATTGAATCTTGTCAAGAAAAAAGTCTGGCTGATTTTTGTTTTTATTTCCTAAGTTGTCTTTTCAAAATAAGTTGTGTAGTTACCAACTCAGGGATAAAACAGTATATTTTTCACATTAATTTAGCTTCATGGTATTAATGTAGTATATAATTATTTTCCTGTGGCATTGTGATCCTAATTCTGGAAACCTCACGGAACCCTTCAGCCTTTTTTGAAAAAAGAGAATTATTGGGCATTGTAGTGTATTAGGTCCTGCTTGAAGGTGTACTTGAGAATTAATTTCTAACCTCCATTTTTTTTTTTTTTTGTAGGAAGTAGAAGCACTATTTAAAGGAGATAATTTACCAAAATTTATAAACTGTGAATTTGCCTATAATGATAATTGGTTTATTACATTTGAAACGGAAGCTGATGCACAACAGGTAAATTCTTTGTTCCACCGCCCTATGAAATATGTCATTCACTAATTTTTAATGCTAGTACGTAACATTATTAAATTTGGGCCTTGAGATTGCTATCACATTGTAGTATTAAGTTTGAATATAAAGTGCAAAGGAAATCAAGTTATAGAAACTTGAATGGATATGTTTGTGTAGACAGTGTTTACATACTATTAAAGCATGTAACAAAGACGATGTAAGGTGAGTACCTAACGAAACAGTTCTGTTCTTATGTCTGGCCAGAGAAAGGTTTTACCATTTGTAAATTTGAACCTAACCTTAATTTTGCATAGGCATCATTGTTCATTGCATGGTGTTATTAATGATATTGAAAAGTAAGCTCGGGGGGGGGGGGGGGCTAAAAAGGGACACGCAGTTGGGCAGGGGGATATTCCTGTAGTTGACCGCAGATTGAGTCCTAGACCCAGTGGCTTAAACTCACACGGGGCACGTGTGCGTGCTTGCCCAAGATCCCGAGAGGAGAATGGATGAGAGGGGGATTGCAGTCTGGCCATCCCCCTGGGGGGGTGATTTCTCATTTTCTGTCTCTGTCTCTGTCTTTCTGGTAAGCACATGCACCCTCCAGCAAAAACCTCTCAAAAAAAAAAAAGAAAAAGAAAAAGTAAGCTCTTTGAGGAGCTATAAGGGCTTAAAGTAGTTTCCTTGCCCTTAAAAGAAGCATATGGGAAACAGATTAACACAAGTAGAGGAATGCCAGTATATTATAAAGTATTAAATAGTGTAAATGATGGGACCAGCAGTTAGTGTAATGGCTATGTCGCTAGACTCCCACATAGTCGACCGCGGTTCGAGTCCTGGGCCCGGTCGTGCCAGGTGCATGTGCGTCCGTGCCCAAGACACCAAGAGGAGAATGGAGGAGAAGGGATTGCGGCGTGGCCATCCCTCCTGGGGGGTGATTTCTCGCTTTCTGTCTCTCTGTCTGTCTCTGTCTGTCTAGTGAGCGCACGTGCCCTACAGCAAAAAAAAAAAAAAGATAGTGTAAATGCTATTGGAAATTCAGAAGAGAAAATACAAAAACCAGATAAATGGATTTTTAATTGGATAGAAGAAAAAGGGTTATATAGCACATAAGTCACCATGCTGTGAAACAGAGTGTATAGCCCTATTAATCTGCTTAGTGGTATAAAATTAAGTAGGAAGTTGATGTGGTGGATTTAATTTGGAGAAGAACAGGAGCTATATTAATAGTGACTCCTGAGTATTACAGTCCTAACCTTCTCTTTTCCTCTCTTAATATTTCATTTCCTGAAGAGTATAATTCCAATTTCAAATTCTAGGAACTCAGTATTTATTGTTTTCTTCAGGTAAGGATTTTTAGCCAGTGGTCTTTGGAAGACTTATGTATCTAATAATACTTGGTAAAGTTGTGTCCAAATCTTGTTTACATGAATTTTGAGTAGAGGTTCCATATCTATTATGAGGTTATGTTAAGGGATCTATGACCCAAAGAGGGCCAGGAAAATAATGTGATCTAGGACCCATCTACCATATTTTAACAATGCAACTTCTTACTTGAGCTGTGGAATTAACGATCAGTTCATCTTATAAGATTAACAGAATGCTATTTTGGATGGTTTTGCCCTTAGGCTTATAAATACCTGCGAGAAGAAGTCAAAACTTTTCAAGGAAAACCAATTAAGGTAATAAGATCATTGTTTCTATTTTATTCATTTGCAAATTGCTGTTCTTAAGGATCTTAATAGAAACATACGTATTTTCAAACAGGCACGAATAAAAGCAAAGGCAATAGCTATAAATACATTTTTGCCAAAGAATGGATTTAGACCTCTGGACATGACTCTTTACACACAGCAGCGCTATACAACATCCTTCTATTTACCTCCAGTATACAGCCCCCAACAGCAGTTTCCTCTGTACAGCCTGATTGCCCCACAGACGTGGTCAGCCACACACAGCTATCTTGATCCACCCTTGGTGAGTCTCTTCTTTATTTGGAATTTGCATTGCGGGCATTCAGTAGGTACTGTGAAGGATTATAATCCTAGTTTATTGGGGAGCCTGATAGAGATGCAGTTTGCTGTAGCAAAAGAGATTTCCAGTTGCATAGTGGACTTTAAATTTGATTGGGTAATAAGGACAGAGCTTTGTACATCTTGGAATTGGCATGGCTGTCCTACCTGTCCAGTATCTCTTTCATTCTGTCCAGAACATGGTTTTCTGTGTGGTCCTTCAGAAGGAGTATAACCTGTCCTGGGCTCAGAGGGAGTGAAAGGGGGTTTTCTAAAGAGAAAAACATGTTTACATAGGCTTCCAACAGTCAGGGACAAGTAGAAAACAACCTTTCACCCCTAATAACACATTGTTTCACTTTGTGCAAAGGTGAAGAGATGTACCTGTTAATTCCCAGCAAATTATGATAATAAATTATTGCTTTAATGACCAATTCCATTTTTAAACTGTTGAGGAAAACTTATTAAATACTAGAGTTCATTGTGTAAAATTACATATGTGAAATTACTCATTTTCGTTGGTCTTAACATGGTTTACAGTCTCCAAAATCTGGTTAATGGCTCATCTGGTGTGATATATTTTTAATCTTAACACACTGTAGAGATTCTCAAGTAGTGAGTTGGAGATTCTCACAAGGTTTTAAGCATTTCCCTTTCGTTCCTTTTAATTTTTTTAATTAGAATGATTTTGTTTTGGTCCTAATTTGTCTCTAAAAACCTTATTTTAATTGCATTTTCTACTTAGCTTTAGTTAAGGAGAATTACTTCCATTTTTTTCTATTTCTTTCTCTCTTTCAACTACAAGGGACTTAATTACATTTTCTCTGTCAATTTAGTGACTTTTTTTTTAGAGTAGGGACTTGAAGACCTCAGCAAGTGTAGTGCCCTGGAAGTCATGGCTTTTATACAGAAAGTATTTGAAATCACATGTCTAGAAGTTAGAGTGATCTTTTTTTTTTCCTTAGAAAAAGAATCATTTCAACACCAAGTTTTATCTTATTTTTGTACTTGTCTAGATTTTTTTAAATAGCTGACTGATATTTTACAATCTGCGCTTTAATATTACTACAATATTATTAACTTTTTAAGACTAGGGACCAGCAGTTGGCATAGTGGCTATGTTGCAGACTCTCATGTAGTCAACTGCGGTTCAGTCCTGGACCTGGTGGCTTAAACTCACGCTGGGTGCACGTGTGTGCATGCCCAAGATCCCGAGAGGAGAATGGAGGAGAAGGAATTGTGGTGTGACCCTCTCCCTTGGGGGGTGATTTCTCGCTTTCTGTCTCTGTCTTTCTGGCACATACCCTATAGCAAAAACCTCTCAAAAAAAAAAAAAAAAAAGACTATATTTAGGATTAGATCACTTTATTTAATTATTGAATTTTATTTATTATTTTTTAATTTGACTAGTAAGAGACTGAGAGGGAAAGTGAGAGAGCAAACCACCAGGTCCAGGACTCAAGCTGTAGGGGGTCATGTGGGAGTCCAGTGTCTTAATCACCATGCCACCTATCTATCCCAGGATTATATCTTTTAAGGACGCTGTGGCCCTTTGTAATTTTCTTCTGAATTTTATGTCAGTATATTTGTGTGCCATGTATCTGCTTACCTTGGAAGTTGAATAATAATTTCTTATGATTTGAAAATATTCTGATCTTTAGAGCAAGACTTATATGGAGTTAAGTTAAAAATCAGCACTCTCCAAGACTGTGATTATGAAATAAGCCACATTAGTAGCAATAGGTATATAAATATTTCTAAGATTGAGAATTTTGAAGAATTTTATTAAAGTTGCTGAAAATAAGAGAGATTGTTTCCCTCTTGCCAGAAATGAAAGTAATTTTTTAAAAATAGATTTTTGCGGGACCAACAGTTAGCGTAATGGCTATGTCACTGGACTCCCACGTAGTTCACCGCGGTTTGCGTCCCAGACCAGTGGTTTAAACTCACGCCGGGCATGCGTGCGTGCGTGCCTGCCCAAGATCCTGAGAGGAGAGTGGAGGAGAAGGGATTGCAGCGTGGCCATCCCCCCTGGGGGTGATTTCTCACTTTCTGTCTGTCTGTCTGTCTCTGTCTGTCTGGCAAGCGTACGCGCCCTATAGCAAAAACCTCTCAAAAAAAAAAAAATAGATTTTTGCTATAGCGTGTGTGCACTTGCCAGAGGGACAGAGACAGAAAGTGAGAAATCACCCCTCAGGGGATGGCCGCACTGTAGAACCTTTTCCATTCTCCTCTTGGGATTTTGTGCACACATGCTCACGCAACTGGTTTCAGTTTTAAGTCGCCAGATCCCCAGCTCGAACCCTGATTGACTACATGGGAGTTCAGTGACAGCCATTACACCATCTGCTGATCTCTGGAAGTAGTATTAATAACCTTTAGATAAAACATTTGGACTTCTCCAGACAAATGTGTTAAAGTTCACAACACCTATGCTCAGGAACCCACATGATCGTAAGCAAATTTATTTCCTCTCTTTATGTCAGTTTCTACATATCTAAATTGCATTCCTTGTTGGGTTGTTGTAAGGATTCATTGAGACAATGTAGAAAAGTTCCTGGCCGTTGTGAGTGCTCTGTGCATATTAGCCATTAGTAAAAAGCTTACAGAATCATCTTTTTTTGATCTCTAATTATATTTAATATAACATAGAATATAATAACATCTCTGGCAGGATACAGAAATGTCCTAGGTTACTACAAATACAAAAATATTAACCAAATTAAAACCTGTTTCATGATTTATTTACTTGATTGCTTTTTTAATGAATCTAGGTAACTCCATTTCCAAATACTGGATTTATAAATGGGTTTACGTCTCCAACCTTCAAACCTGCAGCATCTCCTCTGACTTCAATCAGACAGTATACTCCTAGGAGCAGGTAAGTTCAACAAATGATTGAATGCTTATGAGCTTTCTGGTATCTGTAGTAAGAGAGATATTTGACTGCTCATTATGCTCATCAGAGATAAAACTATTTAAAGTATACATTAAAACCATGCTGTAGTTGCCTATACAGGTAGAATAGAGAGAAGGCTTTCAGGGCAACTAGCACTGTGTGCCTACTTTTTAATCCAGACCTGGACTCAAAGACAGTGAGGCAACTGACACATGGCTGAGAGGTTTGCATTATCCTGCATGCATGTGTTACCTCTTACAAATAGCACGGGGTTTTGATTTTGCTGTTGTTTAGTTCATTCTATCTATCTATCTATCTATCTATCTATCTATCTATCTATCTTTTTTTTCCCCATGAGAGATGAAGCCAGCAAGTGGTCTGATGGTTAAAGATGTTGGACTCCCACATGGCCAACCACAGTTTGAGTTCCAGACCTGGAGGCTTGCCTTTTCACTTTTCCTCTTTCTCTCTCTCTCACTCTGTCCCTCTTTGGTCAAATTTAAATAAATAAATAGTTAAATAAAATAATTCTAAAAAAAAAATACCCCTTTAGTTTGCATGAGAGAGAGAGACAGGCAGACAGAGAAACAGGCACCCTCAACGTGGTCTCATGCACTGATCTCCCTAGCCTTTCCCAGCCATCCAGGATCATGGTGTGTACAGGTCAGCTTGAATGCCTATCTTCCATATAACCTCCAGCACTGCAGAGCGTTGCACTACTTCTGTGCCACTGTGGCTGGTTGCTAAATGACAGTTTTTAAATTTTATTAAACAGAAAGGAGATTTAGCTTAGCCGTTCCACATTAGTATGCTCATTGTGTTCTAGCTCAGTCTTTTTCTAACCAAGCATATACAAATACTTTATTTACAGGAATCCTAGTAAATCTCATCTGCGCCATGCAATTCCTAGTACAGACAGAGGACCTGGACTATTAGAAAGTCCTTCAATATTTAACTTCACTGCGGATCGGCTAATTAATGGTGTTCGGAGCCCACAAACAAGGCAAACAGGTCAAACAAGAACACGAATACAAAACCCATCAGCTTATGCCAAGAGAGAGATTGGAACTGGGCGAGTGGAGCCAGGCAGTCTTGAGTCTTCACCTGGTTTAGGGAGAGGGAGGTGAGTTGTTCACTTATTTTATTGAACAGGTACTTTGTACCTATCATAAACTATTAGTACTTTCTAAATTTCTTTCATTTAGATATTTTTTATAGTTATTTTCAATTTACCACAGAAAATTAAATTGAACACTATAAACATCAAGGTTTTACATAAATGCAATGAGTGGTTACTTTTAGAGCAAAAAGCTTAAATGATTTCATCTTTTTGTATTAAGAAATTGTTAAACAAGAACTTAAGATGCAGTTGAACTCTATTAGGTCACAGTCACAATTTGTAGAGTTCCCAGACTTCCTTCTGTGCCTACATCTCCCTTGGTGGTTGTCCTGCTCCCTGATCCCATGGGATCGCTTTTACCTGCCCTAACAGAGTTCTTGTCTATGGGGTATGGTAGACAGATTCTGCTGGTAGCCAGTCAGACCAGTGTTTAGATTCCACTTCTAACTGCTCAGTCGTGCTGTTGACCACATGTCCATCCTTGGGTGAGTTGCCTGACATTCTCAGTGCATCTGTGTCTGCATCATTGCCTGGGATCCATATGTGCATTGTTGAGTAGTCTCTGCCCACTGCTTTCTCCTTGTGTCCTTTGGCACAGCTTGCTTTCCCTGCTGTCTTTGACTCCTGCCATGTGTGCCTTCATTAGGAGATGATATTAGAGAAGATGCAGGTGAGACCTACTCAGTGTTTCTTAGATCAGTTCATCTTCTCAGTTGTTGATGTGATAGACTGTCAGAATTTTTCTCTGACCAATGAAAGGCAAGTACTGCAATCTACCTGATCTTTTTCTTTTCACCTACTTTGAAAAGCTTAAGTGAAATTATTTCTGTAAGTTTCATACATGAAGTGTATAGCAAAACCTTTGACAAACAAAAGCTCTAAAGACATTGGTTCTTCATTCTTAGTCCAGTGTGTGTTTTCAGTGCAGTTTGAGAGTTAAACTGCAGAAACAGCTAATCCTATCTGTCATGATTACATTGGCATTTGTGAAACTAGGATTGTAAAATGTAGTGGTCAAGGTAGTATGCTACAGTAAAACTGGCACTGTACTGTTTATCAGTCAAGAGAAAATGGGATATCAGGTGGGTTCAGCAGGTCCTGAAGACTGAAAAGGCAAAAGGAAAGTGTTTCACAATCTCACAAGACTACATACTTTGTTTATAAATTTATACTTTCTTGTGTACCCATAGTGGTATAAATAAAAGTGATTATACCAAATTTATAATACTGTATTGTGATGTGTCTTCTTGATTTCTGGCACTTATCTAATGTATTTTTTATATGGATAGAATTATGTTATTCTAGTTGGTATTGTGTGACACCTATTGAAAAATACATACTTAACACACAGCAGGACACCACCTTTAAGCTCCTCACTTACTGACTAATTTGCTTAATGTCCTCGTCTTAGGGACAAACCTTGAGTGTTAAGTGAGGAGTGTCTGTATTACAAGGCCCTTGAGTAGTCTTTGAATTACATTAAATTATAAATAAATGAATAAATAATTTTTTGTTTGTTATTACTGGTTAGGCCACATGAGCTCATTCAGAGCAGTGGAATTGTTTTGGCTTTAGTGTCTTCAAGACTTGATGTGACACTTAATAAATGTTTGTTTATACAGTCATAACCCACAGTACATGACCTGGACTTCCTGTTCACAAGGTCTAATTTTTGAATGGTAGAAACTCACAAGGTTGGCAAATAAGGGTAGGAAGTTCTTGTGATTTAGAGGTCCCTGTGGATAAGAGGAAGGCCATTAAAGTGGTTGTATACAGGCTAAGAGGAGTAAGGGAAGGAGGATAGGACAGATTATTGGGGGATTTTAAAATTCTGATGATAAGCAAGTGAGCATTTGATTAAATTTTGTTATCATTTTAATTTCCTGTGTAATCTAGTGTCTGATTTTCTACACCTTGTCCTTACAACTGGATGAATAGACAAACAGGTCACACTCTTACCAAAAATTCTAAGTAGCCAACAGGTAAATTCTTTTAGTAAATGTTTTTCTTTTATTTGCCTAACTGGACATCAGTTTTAGTCCTTTAAACCTTTTTGTCATTTTGCTTATACTTCTTAAGGTTGAAGTTTTGGAATCCAAAGTTATTTTAAGAAGATTATAGAATAGCACAAATGTGCACAATGAAAAGTTTCCTAAGTAGGGAAAAAAAATAACAGTCTTTCGTTTCCACTTCTAGAAAGAATTCCTTCGGCTACCGGAAGAAAAGGGAGGAGAAGTTTACAGTGAGTACATAAGTCCCATGTTGTTTCACACAGCATTTAAATCTAGCTAAGACTGAGACGTGAGGAGGGACATTTCAGAAGACTTTGTCTTTTAACATGGTGTTTATTACATAATAACTGGCATTTCTGATGGCCAGAAGAGAAGATTGGGGATTTTAGAACTATTGGCTGCTCACTAGTTTGTGAGTGTTCCTCCGTGCCACACAGACATGCATACTGTAGAATGGATGCAGCCGAGAGCTCTTCTGTATGTGCTGCAGTGTACATGCAGCATCCACATGAGTTCTTCTGTGGGGTAACCAGACTCAAATTTAAAAGAACATGCAGAATCAGCTTTTCCTATGTTAGGAATTTGTTCCACACTATTTTTCATTCAACATTGTAACATGTCTCCACCATGTACTAAACATTATTTATTGCCTTCTGTTCTAAGTTCTAGACAGGGCAAACTCAAAGATTGGTGATAGGTTCATGTGAGTGCTAAATACATGAGCCATGGTCACTTTTGCTTTGGTAGATTGAACAGAGTTTTCTCCTATGGAAAATACTTGTACTGGACTTTCTTGGAGGCTTGCATGCGACTTTTCAAAACCCAGTGGTCGAGGAAGTATGACTGAGTCAGCAGTGGGTGGGGAGATGTTTACAGAGTGGACTGCATGGGTTGTAGAAGCAAAGTCACATACTCAGAGGATTGGAAAGGACCTTGAGGGAATTCTTGGTTCAACCCCCTGGGCTATTGTGTAAGTGCATTCTTACCACAAATGTTACATGCTTCTTGTTTAGAACTCAGAGATTCTACCTTTAATAACGATGGCTTAGTGTGTGGTTTTTGTTTAACCCTTTGGGAAGGCTGTTTGTATCAGTTGATTCCATTTGGAATTAGTGAATTCCTATAACAATTTGAACTCACAGTGTTCACATCTGAATCTCATGTGAAGTAGGCCACACTATTATACCTGCCAGGAATATTTTTGTTTTGTTTAATCTGTTTTTCTGATTCATGTGTTTATACCTGTAAACCATTTAGAAGCTCAGGAATAAGACACAGGTATTAGGTTTATTACAGAGAGGGTACCTATTGTTATACTTACATATTCTTATGACTGCAAAAATTTATAGACAAGTAACCAGTATGTGAGCATTTGGGCCCAACATAACCCACGAGACGAGGAACAGCATTTGCACCACACTTAGAGGCTGTCAACACTGCCTTCAAAGTCATGTCCCATTTGTAAGCTCTGTCCTTTTATAACTCCAACATCTGGACAGTTCTTGCCTGCCTCTTCGGCTCCTAAAAATTGATATTTAATGAATTTCCTGTGGAGCTGTCTGTGAAAATGCTTATCTTCAGATCTATGCATGTTTAAATTAAAGCCTCTAAAAATTGCTTTGAAATCATAGTGTCTGTGTATAACTTAGAGCTTTGCTGGATTATTTTGAGCATGATATTCATTATGTTGAATTATAGAGATCTTCTAATAGCCAAGTAGTTAGTAAGGACAGGGTTAGTTCTGAGGGCACATAACTACATAAAATTAAGCTAAAATAAGGCACTTTTGCCATAATAAAGGACAAAAGCAGGCAGGGGTTCCTAAAATACAGTTGGGACCTTTTCCAACTTGGATCCATTTTCATCCTCTAACCTACTCTCACTGGAGTTGTGGCATATTTTCTCTAGATTCTACATATGTAAGAAATGTTCTTCCCACTAACATAAAGTTATGGGAAATATTGGCCCTTTCAGGCTGAGTAGACCTAGGAGAGCTTTGCCTTCTGGTCAGAGTAAACTCAGTATGCTGACAAAAATACTGAATCCCACCTCAGTGTAACTCATTTCAAGGACCATTTCCATTTTAGTATGTCATCCATCAACCTTCAAACAAGGAACTGGGTACTTAGAAAATGACTGCTGGAGTCAGCAGGTGGCACGGTAGTTAATGCTCTGGACTCCCACATGTCTGATCATGGTTTGAGTCCCAGACTTGGTGGTTTGCTTTCTCACTTTCCCTTTCTCTCAATCTGGTTGGATTAAAAATTAATTATAACAAATAAAAATAAATAAATAAATAAATCTTTAAAAGAAAATGACTGCTAACTTGTTCAAGCAAGTTGATAGTTTTCTAGTGAAAATATATCATTGCCTTTCTCCTGAGTTTTTGGGCTAATAAGTTACACTCCAGATACTATATCAAATGTACTTTCCTTAAAAGAAAGACTTTTAAAGTCAAAGATTATTATTATTTTAGAAAGGTTTTTACTATAGGGCACGGCACATGCACTTGCCAGACAGACAGAGAGAGACAGAAAGCGAGAAATCACCCCCCCAGGGGGGATGGCCATGCCACAATCCCTCCTCCTCCATTCTCCTCTCGGGATCTTGGGCATGCACACACACGCGCCCGGTGTGAGTTTTAAGTCACCGGGTCCAGGACGCGAACCACAGTCGTCTCTGTGGGAGTCCAGCAACATAGCCATTACACTAACTGCTGTTCCCAAGAATTTTGTGTTCTTATGGTTATTTAAAAGTATAAAGTGGGCCAGCCCTATAATGAAGCAGTTAGGCTTGATGCAAAGGAACCTGGGTTCCACATGGCTGACCAGGTTTCGAGTCCCAACCCATAGACTTTATACCAGTCATGGATCCAGGATCCTCACGGGATGGAAAAATGTCTTTTGAAAGAAGCCAAAAATATTTATAAACTGTTTCAGCAAGTTAATTTTGAGATAACTAGAGCCCCCCTTCTTTCTTCATTAAGCCATTTTTCAATGGACATATATGTAAAATGATATGTCCATTTTACATATATATAATATATGTAAAATGACATAGAAAATGATGCTTTTGGGAACCAGCAGTTAGCGTAATGGCTATGTCGCTGGACTCCCACGTAGTCGACCACGGTTCGCGTCCCGGACCTGGTGGCTTAAAACTCACGCCAGGCGCGTGTGCGTGCGTGCCCAAGATCCTGAGAGGAGAATGGAGAAGGGATTGCAGCGTGACCATCCCCCCTGGGGGTTGATTTCTCGCTTTCTGTCTCTATGTCTCTGTCTGTCTGGCGAGCGCACGCACCCTATAGCGAAAACCTCCAAAAAAAAAATGCTTTTGAAAGAGCATCATTTTTCTTTTACAGTTTCCTTTCTGACTTAGATTACAGACTGTGTTATAACAACACAACAGTTGTCTGGAGGTGAATACAATTAACATCTGGACTCAGGCTACTCTAATTTCTATCTCGCAAGGTGTGCCTTATTTTGTAGCCCCCATGTTTTTAGTGTCATTCCATTTTTGGTGCGTGCACACCCGTGCCACTTCCTGGCTTCTGTCAGCTGATTGTGGACTGGAAACCAGAAGATGCTGACAGGAGAAAGTACTTACGTCCTTTGTGGCACATCTTTTGGTTGGCAGCAGTCTTAAGATTTCAGTTTTATGGGTCTGCTCCAGGTGCTGAAGTTGCCTGATAAATTATCTTTTATTGGGAAGAAGCATTTGTAAAGTTTTACCTGTGCATTATTTGTTTATGGCCTTCATTCAGACAAATGTGGAAATGGGAAGATTCTTTGTCTTACTCTTGTGCTTTCTCTGTGTTGCTCACTTGTGTGACTTTATGGGGTATTGTTTTATTGCAGAACAGCCAGACTCAGTCTCCAACACCACCGAAGCCTCCATCACCAAGCTTTGAGCTGGGGCTGTCCAACTTCCCCCCGTTACCTGGCGCTGCAGGCAACTTGAAAACAGAAGACTTGTTTGAAAACAGGCTTCCCAGCTTGATAATAGGACCATCTAAAGAAAGGGTAAGGTTCACATCATAAGTCTAGTAGTTGCTGACATTTACTAAGCACGGTTGAGCTCTTCACACACATTGTTTTCTTTTTTTATAATTATTTTATTTGACTTTTATTATTATTATTATTATTATTATTATTATTTTCCAGTTTGATCAGAAAGAGAGAGAGTTAGAAAGCAAGTCTCCAGGTCCGGGACTCGAACCTTGGTCAGCCATGTGGAAGTCCAGCACCTTTAACCATCATGCCACTTGCCGGCCCCTCACACATAATTTTTTTAATACTCAAAAGAGGTTTAGAGAGGTCAGATGATTTGGAAACGTTAAGATCGGCATTGGACCCAGAGCTGGACCCTTTAGTTACTTTGCTCTGACTGATGAGATCAGAGATGGAAACCTGTGCCATGAGATTACATTTTTATTGTTGTTATTGAGACCTTTTATTTTACAAGACAGAATGAAACAGAAAAATCTACATTATACCAGAAGTCTTGCATTTCTTGGCAATCTACATGAGATAAGTAATAGGCCTAGAAGAACTTCACTGTAATATTAGTGGCTATTGGTAAACTCTGAAGGGTGCCACAATCAGTGCTCTCACCCTCCTGAGGGATTGTGACCCAAAGAGTCAGGCCTGTGCTGCCCAAGTCAAAGAATGTTCGTTTCTGTGGCTTCTTCTGGTTTATAATGAGGCTAACAGATTGAAGGTGGAATTTGTCCTGTTGCCAAGATTAATGCTTTCAGAGCCTGAAAAGTACCAAGCAATAGTTTTCTGCCCAGTTATTAACCATTGCATAAAAGTGCCCAGGACGAGTTTGCTGAGTAGTATGGTTGTATAATCCCTTATGCTAGCAGTTCTCAACTGTGGCTGTATGTCAGGATCACCCATGTGTCTTTTTCCACTGTAAATACTCACCACAACCACCCTATTTATTGCTCCCAGATCTAAAGGATCAGTCTCCATGACTCTGGACTTGGGGGAAGTGACTTCCATAGCCCAGGTTCACATCCGTTATAGAGGGCATAACAACTTCTCACACACTAAGGCATCATGTAAGGTGGGACTTTGCTGCAGTATCTTCATACTAAAGCCAGATGAGGAGTTCAGTCCCTTTTAAATTGGTAGGTGGTGGTTCCTAATTTAAGTTGAAAATTGAGTGCCTTCCAAGGTTCCTTACTTTGTAGTAACAAAGTAACCATCACATGTTGGGTTTGACATGGCTTACAAATATATTCTACCTTAGGACCAGCAGATGGCATAATCGCCACATTGCTGGACTCCCATGTAGTTGACTGCAGTTCGAGTCCTGGACACGGCAACTTAAACTGACTCCAGGTGCATGTGCATTTGTGCCCAAGATCCCGAGAGGAGGATGGAGGAGTAGGAATTGTGGTGTGACTATCCCCCCCAGCCCAGGGGAGTGATTTCTTGCTTTCTGTGTCTCTGTCTCTGTCTTTCTGGCAAGCGCACGCACCTTATAGCAAAAACATCTCCAAATAAATATATGTGTGTGTGTGTGTATATATACGGGTGATTGTGGCTATGCCACAATCCCTTCTCCATTCTCCTCTTAGGATTTGGGTCACAAATGCACATGTGCCCAGTGTGAATTTCAAGCCGCCAGGTCCATTACTTGAGCCACAGTCAACTATGTGAGAGTCCAGCAATGTAACCATTATGCCATCTGCTGGTCCCACACAATAATTTTTGAGTTTTAATTCCTTGTAGAATGGTGTTCAAGATTAGTGCACCTTAAAGATGATGAATCTAGTTTTCACACTAGCTTATTCCTCTTGGTGAATGGTGTGGAAGAAAGCTTCCACCCCTGCTTCAGAAACAGCAGCTACAGTTTTGTATAGTTTGAGTTTCTGTGTAAGATTGACCTCGAAGAAAGAGTTTCTACTTTATTTTTTTTTAGAGAGAGATTTGCTATAGAGACCCATACATGACTGTCAGTCCTGCTCTGTGGCCAACTGTCACGTGTGCTTGGCAAAGAGACAAAAAGTGAGAAATCACTCCCTAGGGGGAATGGCCAGGCGACAGTCCCTCTCCTCCATTCTCCTCTCAGGACTTGGGGCAAACACGCATATGCGCCTGATGTGAGTTTCAGGCTGTTGAGTCTGGGACTGGGACTGCGGTTGACCACATGGGAGGCCAGCGCCTTAACCACTAGGCCATCTGCTGGCCCAAGAATTTCTACTTTTTAAAAGTCTGAGTGTGATTCCACGCCAGGTTAAATAGTCCTCATTGCTGCTTTTCAGGAGAGCATCAACTTGACGCTCAGGTTTTAGAGCTACAGAGAGGAATCTCAGAAATGATCTGCTCAGCCTCTGCCTGCTGATGGGTCCTTAATGATCACATCACACCAGCTCTTCTCACACAGCGCAGTCAGCCTGGGTCATGACTAGATATGTCCTGCACTTCAGTGTTTCCATAAAGGAGGCCTTTGCCATTCCTCTAGTTCCACAAATCTAGACCCCTTAGCTTCAGCACAGGATTCAGAAGTGATTCTGGGCCTCAGGTCAGGAGGGCCCTGCATATCTGGTAGCCCTCACCTGAGTGCGGAAATGTGCAAATTGTGCCATTCACTCCTGACATTTTAGGTTCACTCTTATTTCACTTCTGAACTTGCTACCTGCTTTGAAAAGTAAAGCATCTTAAGAAATTTTTACATAAACTCACTACCAATTATTTATTTGCCTATCTGCCTTTTAAAAATTACATGACAATTATGTCGTTACATAATGACATGAATAAGGTTGAGCGTACATGAAATTGTTGGTGCATACAGGGCTTGTTGGCTAGAGTAAGATCTGACTTCATTTGGTTCTTAACTTTGTAATCATGGACAAAATACATGTTCTGAACCTCATTTTTTTCACCTGTTAAGCTGGAAACATTAATACACCTGCTCCTGAGAGTTGTTTGTAATTCACACCATGACTGCCACCTATCACAAGGTACTCAAATTTACACAAGGGTGCAAAGGTATCAATCTTTTTGTTGTTGTTGTATATTAAACTGTGTTAAGGATTCTACCCTTAACATGTATTTGAGTGTTTGTTACATACCAGACTCTGTTGGGCCCTGAAACATTAGGTGAATGAGATGTCTACATCTGTTCACTTGAAAACAAGCTTGGAGATGATTAAAATGGAAGTACAGAAGAGCATGTTCAGGACATAAGACCAGTTCGGCCTTTCCTGAGGGCAAGAAGTGTGAGCACCCTTTGGGCAGGATAAGCCTGGGGTCTTTTGACCTTTTCATTGGAGAAGACTATCTTGCCCACATCCTTCCTATACTGCAGATTTTCAGAGGGTGCCACTGTTCTAACTCAGCTCTCCACAGGAGGTGAGACCCATTCATGGTTATCAGTCCTGTTCTGTGCCCAGCTGTCAAGTGAGAAGCAGGCTCTGCAGATGGGCTGCCCATCTCCTTGCTTTATTAGCTAGGCCCTGACTTGCTCTAGCAAAGATGTGATGAATGCATCCTTACCCTGTTGTGAACTGTTCCTTTGATGGTTTTCAGAGCCTCAATGTGGATGCAGGTACCAACACTGTTTCTGCAGTGGCCCCCAGAGAGCCCTCAGTGCCAGCCTCTTGTGCTGTATCAGCAGCTTTTGAAAGATCCCCTTCCCCGGCCCTCTTACCTGAGTGAGTACTGATGCTTTACTAACACTTTGGTGTTTACTGATTTCAGTGACCTACAATGTTGCATGAGACTCAATATCAGGTGGCATTTTTACAGGGATCCCAAGGTGGTAGAAAAGCAGAGGGATACTCACAGCGTGGACAGACTCCCTTCTGCCATTACCACAACCGCGTGTAAATCGGTGCAGGTGAACGGAGCTGCCACGGTATGTAGTGCCTCATGCCTGCTTCCTTCTCAGTAGCCACAGCTCTTGTGTGATAGAGATGGCACTCTTCTATGTTAGCTCTGATTAGTCCAATCTCTTGGTGGGTCTTTACTTGTGTTTATGGGTATTGTGTTTTCTGTGCAGTATACCTAGCATGTTTGCTAATAGTTTTTCCCTGCTCTGGTTATTTCTCACTTTCACAACCATGTAGTCCTTTTATTTTGATATCAGTTGATGGAGATCTCTTGAATAGAAACAAGATTCTAGTTCCTGTTCTGTCATGGAATTTATGACCAAACATTTATCATAAAGTATTAAGTCACACAGATAGGAGGAGCAAGGCGAGCGCACCCCACACTGGCCTGTTTCCTCGTGGATCTGGCAATGTCCAATCCCATTGATGCTTGCTTCCCTACAGCTTCCCTCTCTGTGGATCCAGCCTCTTTAATTCTAATTTGTATTTTCCTTAGTTTGATCTTGGGTGAACTTTTCTCATTAGAGTTAAGAGTTAAACCTTACTCCCTATTGGGCTTGAGTCTAACAAAAAATGTTTCTTATTAGTTAAAATTAGGTGAGCAAGTGGTTTTTGTAGGTAGAGTATTTTAAAGTTTTCTGTTATTTGACTTTTCATGCTTCCACTTATCTAAAAACCCTATTACACTTTCTTTTAAGTTTTAAATTTTGTTTTCCTTGTTCTTGGAGAGGTTTTCACTATAACATGCATGTGCTCACCAGAAAGACAGAGACAGAGAGACAGAAGGCGAGAAATCACCCCCCAGGGGGGGATAGCCACGCAGCAATCCCTTCTTCTCCATTCTCCTCTCAGGATCTTCGATACGCACTCACACGTACCTGGTTTGAGTTTAAGCCACCAGGTCTGGGACTCGAACCATGGTCGATTATACATGGGAGTCCAGCGACATAGCCTTTACGCCAACTGCTGGTCCCTGTTTTCATTGTTCTTAAGCACACAATTCCAGTCCTTTATAGTTTGAAATGTGTAAAAACATTGTTTAAAGACTTTTTGAAATTCATCCATCTGTTGCAGGCTCCTGTGTTTAAAGGAAGCTGGGCAAGAGAAAGATTTATGTCTTTTTCTAGGGTGTGTTTCTTTTTATTCCTATGGTCCTTCTCTTAGGCTTGGTTAAGAACAGTGACAAGCTGAATGTGGGACTGTGTCTCAACATTCTTCATTATGAGTTTTTGTTCAATTTTATCCATTTAAAAATTTTTTTAAGTTCATTTATTTATGTTTTCAGTAAACAAAAAGAGACAGCCCCCTCAGCATCACAATCCACCCCTAGCTCCAGCCAGCCCCTGATCACAGGCATGGATACGCCCAGCGTACTCAGAGTTCCGTACACAAACTCAGAACCTTCCCATGTGGGTCAGTCTCTAAGAGGGTCTTGTTTGCCACTGTCCAGCCTTCTCTGATTTTATCCATTTTAAAGGAATACTTCTAGAGTGTCTTAGAGAAAAAGTTACACTGAAAGGGAAGCTAAATCATGAATTTTATCAACTTTTAAAAAGTAAAAATACTTAAAAGGATGGAAATCTAGTTATAGCTGAAAAATTTGTTTATTTTTATGTTAAGTGAACTTATTTCCCATGGCATCCTTAGACTCATCATTTTATGCATGTAATTCAATATTTGTCTGTTTCTAGGAATTAAGAAAGCCCAGCTATGCAGAGATTTGTCAGAGAACAAGTAAAGAACCACCTTCTTCCCCATTGCAACCCCATAAAGAACAAAAGCCAAACACTGTCAGTTGTGGAAAGGAGGAAAGGAAGATCACTGAGCCCGTGGAGAGATACAGGGAGCCGCCTGCCCTCAAGTCCAATCCTGGAGCCCCCAAAGACCAGAGGAGGCAGCCAGGGCGCCGACCCTCGCCCCCAGCTGTTGGGAAGCGTCTCAACAGAGAACAGAACACTCCCCCTAAGTCTCCTCAGTGAAACTGTATGTCTGGGAGGGATCGCCAAGAGCTGTATTAACCACAAACAAAACACTTCCCACTCAGTCCAAGAATGAGTCGCTGGTTAGGAGCTTGCAGTGTCTGAGGCCATGGGAGGCCTGCAAGTTATTTTTCTTCTAAGAGTTGGATTCTCCCCCTCTTGAAAAAAATCTGTTTTTTCAGGATTTAATTAATATAAACCTTATTTTAGGTTGGTGCTTAACTGGAGGTGATGCAGAAGTCTGATTTTTTTCAGGATAGAAAATGCATTTATCCTAACAAATTGATATTTTTTATTAAGCCTCCATGTGGCTCTGGATGCAAGCTATATATAGTGAGTTTTTCTAAATTAAAGGAACTATGCTACTTCGTTTTTTAAATAACTGGCCTGCAAGTGCAAATCTGTAGAACATCCCAGCAGATAGGTGAGGGCTGATGGCACTGCAGAGGAATGGCTGGCCTGGGAGCTGCACTTTCATCTGAACCGTCAAACAGGCAATGCCAACATTTAAAACATAGATAATTCGTTTTTTATCTAGTGGGCAGAATGACCCTGCAGAGGACACCTAGAGGGACCTGTAAACTTTGAGCTTTGATGTACTGCAAGCAAGTAACCAGCCTCTCACTCCAGGTTCAAGTGGCTATTATGTAAAATAAATTCAAAGCACATTGTGAATAGAACCTAAATGAAAATATAAACTTGTTGCCCGCTGACATGTTACCACAAAATTGTACCATGATGTTGTTTTGGTCTCTGTGAGCTGGCAGCCCTGGCCCCAGCCGAGCGCCTGCTGTGTGCATTTTTCTGTCCCTGTCCTCCAAGTGCTCTCACCGGAGGGGCCACGTCTTGAGTCTCTACGCCATGTGGGCACCTTCCTGTACCTCTGCGTCTGCACGTGGATTTAAGTTGTGGATTTGTGAGAGAATGGTGTGTTTGTGGTTTTTCCCCTCTTTGGCTGGTGGAGGACAAAATTCCTGCTTCTTTTACCTCCAAGGTGAGGGTCTCATTGATACACTTTAGAAGTGCTACACTTCTGAAGAGCAAGAATGCACTAAAGTTAGCAAGTTTATAATAAAGTTAAATATAAATTATTTTGTTTTAAAATGCTTAAAACTTTTCTTTAAGTATTCTAAGCAACAGACATTAAAATAAGAATATTTCCTGCTAAATGTAACCATACAGTTTATTCCACAAAATGTTATTTAACAAGACTGAGGGTTTTTCTTTAAAAAAAAAAAAATTATTTCCATCCAATATTTAAAGACTTGAATTTTATTTAAACTTGAAAATGACTTTGCCTTAACTTTTGTATAAGACAGTTAGAGTTGGTGGAGAACTGGCCCCTGGGTGGCACGAGTGGGTCACAGCTGCTCAGTTACCATGAGGATCTTGTTGCTAGTTCTACTGAGTAAGCATACTGTAGTACAGGAACTAGCAGTCGTTTTGTAATATACCTTACAGATCTTAAACAGTTGATCTTTTTTCAGATTGTTGAAAAATCCTGTAAATGCAAATAGTCGATACTGTATTAAATATGTGCACTTAGGAGTGTGCTCTGCTTGTACAGTTGTAAATAATCAGAACATATTAAAAAGGTACCCTACAGAGAAAAATCTGATAAAAATTATTGATATATTATAAATGTTGCTGTTGAGCTGGATGTAGATAAACTAAATGTTGTGGTTTGAATATTATTTTAATTTGTGAGGTTTCTTTTCTTTTTTTCTTATACTGGTGTGTTGAACTGATTCTGCCTCTTTGCTGCTAAAGGGAAATGGAAAGTCTTATTAAAAGCCTTCAGATGTTTTCATACTCTTTTTTAAAGTATGAAAATACATATTAATCATATCTAATGTGAAAGGGTTTTTAAGTATAATATAGAAAGCAGAAACTGGCAGGATCATCAAGTGAAAAAGAAAAAGTAATAAACTAATTAAAAGTAGCTAAGCATGATTCACCCTGCCAGGGAAAACACAGCTGATATGTGACCCTTTCCTCCAGAGCAATTGTCATTATTCATATATATAAATATATATATATAAATACACACCGTGTTGATAATTTCCAGATGCCTGTTAAAAGAACATGAGAATTTGTTTGTACTGGTCAGATCACTGACCAGAAAAGTTAGAAATAATTGACTACTATACAAATAAGTACTGTAAAAGACAGGCAGGCTCTGAGACTATATCCCTTTGTGTCACATCTTTGCTAGAGGAAGGGTCAGGGCATTGTCAGCCATCCTCATCCTCAAATCCCAATGCCCGCCTAGCAAGTGCTTGGTTTTTAATAATGAGGAATCCTTTCCCCCAAGGCGCAAGCATTGCAGCACAATGATGTGTGTGTGGTTAGAGCCAGCTGTAGTCCTTTGCTCTGTTTGTCAGCAGGCAGTGGGAAGGCAGGTGGCATATGGGGGAGCTGGTTACCACATGGAGGCGGGTCCTGGTGGGCTCTGCTACTGTGTGGATGAGGTGAGCACATGGGCATTTCTGTTTAGCCAGCAACTGTTGCATCAAGAGCTAAAACCTTGCTCAGATGTGATTTTTATAGCATTCTTTTTAATTAAGCAAAGGTGATATGCCAAGTAGCTATATAATGTCAAAAAAAAAAATCCCTTTCTGATACTACTTCGAGATTTTCCACTCAGAAATAAAATGGGAGTTATCCCAATATGAAGCTGTGACAGCGCATGCCAACAGTTGCTATATCACATTACAGCTATTGATATGTGGTTCCATACATTTCTTAAAAATTTAACTCATGCTTTCCCCTAACAGTATCTCCAGTTACAGAATCAGAGATACAGTGGTCACAAGGATGTTTTACCTTGTAAAATTGTGTGATGAACTTACCATTTGGAAATATGGGAATAGGAATCTGTCCCCACTTCAGCAGACGTGAGTTTCAGTAGTGTGATTGCCCTCTCTGAGTTGGTGTCATGGGGTTTCCAATAGGTCCTCCGGTCATTGCGTCACTGGTTGTCACATCTTACATTGCTGTATTAGTCGGGATTTCTGCAGTCTACGTCCATTGTATTACAACAGGTGCCCAATGGTGCACACCTGTCTCATCCCCCCTTCGTGAGCCACAGTGACACAGCAGCAGCAGACAGTTGGAGGTCTGAGGAATGCTGGCAGCTGCCAGTTCACAAGTGGGGTGTGATGTGGAGCTTTCCTGAGGATTTCGTTTTCATTCTACTTCTTTTCATTAAGACTGGAATCAAGCTTACATGTATAAACTATTGGTAATTTAAGTTTCCTTTTGTGTCATTCAGTGTAAAATGTCTAATTTGAAAAAAATGTAGGTTATGAAAAATAAAGATTTAGGCACTGTTGAGTTTTTCTTTTGTTTTTTTTTTATTAAAATTTCCTTCAAGAATACATCTTTTTTAAAAATAATTTTTGTTCCTATCAGTGTGCACAGGAAATAATTATGAATCTCAAACCTCACTTGGGTTATAAAGGCCATGTGCAAGGTGACAGCCACCCAAGGTATCCCCTACGTTTTAGTGTTCAGAGCAGGCCTTAAAATCAAGTGTCTGTGAGCAGACAGTCATTAAATCCAAAATTTGCCACAAAAATAATCTCTGTGTCAGGATTTTTTTCTTTTGTTAAAATGGCAGTGTCTCCATAAAGTTATTTGGAACAAGTGGCAGGTCAGCATGGTTTTCAGATCATTAGTTGAGTCTCAAAAATAAATAAATAAATAAATAATTGGCTTACCCATAAATAATGGTGATGCTGTTGATGCCAACACTAGAAAAAGGCTGAAGATGGATGAAACTTCTTTGTATGTTGTTAATTTACTGGACAAAATGGTCTAAGATGTTAATTGACTGATTTTCCTCTTCTATGAATTGCCTTTTCATATCTTTTTTCCATTTTTCTACTGGGTTCTTTTTCTTATTGAATTGATATTCTGTATCTGTTCTGGCTACTAATTCTTTGTTATATATGTTACAAATATTTTCTCTCAATCTACCAGTTGTCTTAACTTTATTTAGAGTAGTATCTTTTATAGTTTTAATTATTATGTAGTAAAATTTATCGATCTTCTTCATTATGGTTTGAGCGTCTTGGTTTTGTTTAAGTCTTTTCCTATTCCAGAGTCAAAGATAATTTTTATATATACATATAAATGTCTCTAATCCAGCTGGAACTGATTTTTTGTGTATGGTCTGAATTAGTAACCCAATTTTACTTTTGCTATATGGAAAGTTTCCTTTTTCAGTATTACTAATTCATTATTTCCCCACTGATTTGGAATTCCATCATTGTTATTCACAGTTTCCACCTATGCATGGATCCTTATCTGTACTATATATACTTCTGCTTCTGTAGCAACCCTCTCTATTCAGTTCACCATCATTCCGCATTACTAAGAATTTACTTCATAGAACTCATCACAATTGCAATTAAACATGCTCCATGAGGGCAGGAGTTGGGCCTGTCTGGATCACCATGCTATCTCCTGTTCTTCGCACATGGTCTGCAACATATTTTTACCTTAGTTATGTATTTATTGAGTATGTATTTGCAGCACCACTGGCCTTGGAAATCAAACTATATAGCCACATAATCCACCCCAAAACCCAGTGGGTTAAAAGTGATAACCATACATCTGCTAGGCTTGGCTAGATGGCTTTGCTGGGGTCAGCTGGTCTGAGCCTGCTTGAGAGCCAAGGCATGTTCTCTTCCTCTAGGATGTGTTTGTTTAAATCTTTCTTGCTCCCAGAAGTTGCTTGAAGTTATTTCACTTCTTTCCTTGGTATATCCGTACTTTTTTTTAATGTTGAAGTCCTATGTTTCTCGAAATCTATGGATGAAACTAACGATTGAACAAGTACCACCTGCAGGCTGCCATGTATTACTGGGCCTAGTTTGGGTACAAGCAAGACGATTTAAGTAAATTATCGGTTACTTAAGATTGAGGTATGCGGGTTTTTCTTTATACCTCATCCACCATGGAAAAGTGGGACAGTAAATCAAAGAGGGAAGTACAACAAGAATGTTTAGTGACTTGCCAGAGACCACCATTGTGTTTTCAAGTGTTGATGAAATTCACTATGTACAAGTCAACTGAACACGCCCAGAGCCTGTGCTCAGAGGGAACACTCAACAGAAGCAGAGTACTGCCTTCACAGAGCTGGTTGTGCAAGGCACACCAGGAATGAGTCAGAGGAGAGGGTAGTTAGTAGTTATCTGGACCCACAGACGGTGACAGTGGCTCCTTTTGGAGTATCTTGACCTGAGGAAAGGCTCTCTGGTTAAGGAAGAGTGACCACCAGGCCCCCTGGGCCAACGGGTGAGTGCTCAGAAGGTTGTGATACAGCCACAGGTTTCCCCTTTCTGAGGCCCTAAATAAGTGATGTCAACCAAGAGCAGCCAGCTCACATAGCTGAGGTCTGGTATTTGCTTGTACAAGTGTGTGCCTGTGTCTGCCTACAGTAACACACAGGCACTAATATTCAGTGTATGACAGACTAACATGCGACGTGTGTGGGTATTTACAATTAAGTCAACGGGGAGGGCAGCATTATTGTCAGCCCTGTTAGAGGCTTCTGCCTACCCTGTCCTGCGCAGGCTCTGCACAAGAGCTTGTCAACAGGTATCTGGCAGGCTGGCAGGTTGCGTGGTGGTTAAGGCACTGGATCCTACATGGCCACCTTTGCAGTCCAAGTCCTGGACCTGACAGCTTGAAAAATACCGGACACATGTGCATGCCCCAAATCCTGAAAGAATGGAGAAGGGATTGTGGCATGACCATCCACCCTGGGGGTGGGAACGGATTTCTCTCTTCCCCTTTGTCTCCTGCGAGTGCACACACCCTAAGGCAAAAACCTAAACAAAAATAACAGATTTCTGGCTCCATCCCAGGCCTCCTTTTAAGTCTCCCAAGTGATTGCTGTGGTTAGGTGGTCCGAAAGATGAAAAAAATATGCTGTCCTGCAGCTGCCATAGCCATAGCCACCAATGAAAGGTCACATAAGTTCCTGTGTGACCTGCAGCTGTCCTGGGACAGAAGGCCCGAGCTCACCCTGTCCTATAAGGAAATGAGCTGTGAAATGACAGAGCAGGGCACCAGGGAGGGGCTGAGAGAGTCCACGAGCAGCTACCAGTGGAAGCACACGTCCTTTTTTTTTGAATGGCCTGGGATGAATCTTTATTTTTTTGTCCTCTGAAGCCAGAAGAACCTAACTAAATATCAAGAAAACAAACACAAAAAACAAGTGGACACTATAAAAACAGCAATGTGAGAGACTTAGAATTGGCTGTTAGAACCTACATACTATTGGGACCCTCCACATCCTTTCATAGGCCACTCTCCCAGCATGTCCAGGGGAAGGGCAGCCGTTTAGGCCATCAGCTGTCTCCTCAGACCCAGGTCATGAGACCATTCAGAGTCTGGGAGCAGCCACTCTGAGACCAGGGAAATGACGGCAGAGGAGTTGATGGGTAGTTTCCATGCAGTAAGCTGTTAGAATTAGGAAGGTTAAGGTACTGGACTCCCACACCTGGCAACTTGAAAAAAGCACACGGGGCAAGTGTGTGTGCATGCGCAAAACCTCAGGAGAACGACTGATTGCCTTGTGTCCATCTTCCCCCTGTTCCCACCCCTGTGGGTGATTTCTCACTTTCCCTCTTATCATCTCCCTCTGGTGACCACACACACCATAGAGTCCCCCCACCACCCC
>NW_006159510.1:4448739-4461789 GCF_000334495.1 Tupaia belangeri chinensis
CCCCCGGGGGACCACACCCACCAAAGGGGCCCCCCCCCCCCCCCCCCCAAAAAAAAAAAAAAAGAAAAGAAAAGAGCACAAAGCCTGTGACCATTTTAGCAGGAGTGAAGAATGAGTCACCAAAGCACCCTGGAGCATTGTGCCTGCTCACGACACCACTGAAAACCACTCAAGAGAAACTATGTGAGGACAAGTCTCCAAATTCAGCATGTGCCTGATTTGCAAAGTCCAATTACAGACATTTTTTGCTGGCCTGCTCCTGCATGAGTACAGGACTTGGGTAGCACACTATCTGTTGTTGAGACTCAAAAGGGTGGAGCCAGAGATGGTTTTGGTTTGTAGGCGTTGTAGTCACCAAGCAGCCCTACAAAAAAAAAAAAAAAAAAACTCCAGGCTTTTAGTCAGATGGGCTCAACTGGAAGTCACTGGTCCTCTGTCATGTCTTCCCTTTCTTCTGCTTCCTTTGAGTTTAATTTGCTTGTGTCTAGTTTCTGAAAATAATAATAATAATAATAATAATAACTTAAGGTTACTGATTTGAAATCTTTTCTAATGTAACTATTTAGTAATGTGAATTTCCTCCCAGCATCTCTCAACTGCCTCCTATTGGGTTGTTCAAAAAGTCATGATGCATTTTTGCATAGAAAAACAGGGGCCAGCATGTGGCATGGTGGTTAAGGCCCTAGACTCCCACATGGCTGACAATGATTTGAGTCATAGACCTGGGGGCTTGCATTCTCACTCTCCCTCTCTCTCTCTTTTTCCCCTTCTCTATCTCTGCTCAAATTAAAAGAAACAAACAAACAAACAAACAAAAAACAAAAACAAAAAACTCTTTAAAGAAAAAAAAAAGCATTAAAAGTCATGACTTTTCTGACAAGCCAATTTTTAAAATTTCTTGAGATTCCTTCTTTGACCCATCGATTATTTAAAAGTGTACATTTAATTTCCAAGTGTTTGAAAATTTTCTTGTCTTTCCGTTACTGATTTCTAATGCGATTCCATTTGCTTGCAGAAAGTACTGTGTGATTTCAGTTCTCAGATGTGTTCAGGTTTGTTTTATTACCCTGGATGTGGTTCCTCTGGTGAATGGTCTGTAAATGTGTCAATCATATCCTCTTAGTTTGAAAGTACTATTCATTTCTGTCGGGTGGTTGAAAAAGTCGTGACGTATTTTTCTATGCAAAAATGTGTCCTGACTTATCCGATGACCCAATACATCTTTGCTGACTTTCTATTTGTTGTATCGGCTACCAAGAGTGGAGTGTTGAAGTCCCCAACTATAATCATGTATTTGTCTATGTCTGTATTTTGCTCTTTGCTTGTCTACCTCAGTGTACAAGGGACTTTAAAAAGTTTGTAGAAAATGGAATTAAAGTACAACTTTATTTTGATGTCAAAATTTTTTGAAATCCATGCAAGTTGTTCATATTTATTTTTTATGCACTTTCTGAAGCCCCCTCAAATTTTGTGGCTTTCTTGTTTGGTGCATGCAATTAGGCTCCTCTGTGTCTCATTAGAGCAACCATTCTATCAGTAAATTACCTCCCTCTTAGATTCAAGTAATTGTCTTTGAAACTTTAATAATAATATATTCACTCCTGCTTTTCCTTTTTTATGAATTTTTATGCAATGTACCATTTTCCATTCCTTTACTTTCAGTCTCTGTCATTATATTTGAAGTGAGTTGCATAGACAGCATCTAGTTGGGTTTAAGTCTACTCTGCAAACCTCTGCCTTTTAACTGGCATCTGAAAGCAATTTCCACATACATATTGGTATGTTAGAGCTTACAACTGCCATTTTTTAAAGTATTTTTTTAAAAAAGGAATTATTTAGTTTTTTATTATTTAACTCCTATTATTATCATTACTTTTTTTTTTTTTTTTTTTTTTTTTTTTGGTCAAAGAAAGAGAGGGAAAGTGAGAAAGCAAGCTGCCAGGTCCAGGACTTGACCTGAGGTCGGCCAAGTGGGAGTCCAGTGTCTCCAACCACCATGTCACCCACTGGTTCCTATTTATTTAAGTTTGTTTTTTTGTTTTAATTTGACTAGAAAGGGAAAGTGAGAAAGCAAGGTGCCAGATCCAGGACTCGAACCACTCAGCCATGTGATTATCACCCATATCACCTCCCAGCCCTACAGCTGCCAATTTATTATTTGCTGTCTGTTTCTGGTTGTTCTGTTTCTTTTTTTATTGCCTTTCTGGGATTTATAATTTGTTCATTCATAATTCTTGACCAGGAAGTACTGGAGAAAAACAGGGGCAATTTTGGTGCCTGTCAACTCACATCTGCAGAGTGGGTTCCCTGGGGGCAGTCTTATGCAGGTTTCTGCTCATTTAGGACCTCCTCTGAACCTGGTTTCTTATTTTTCAAATGGGATTTTCACAGTGCCTACCTTGTGGCTATCCAGAAGACACAGTGATCATTTGGAAGTGGCCTCCCCAGCACCTTAGTGCCATGCCCCAGTCAGTGGCATCCAAATTTACTGAGAAATTGTCCCTCCACTGTTCCCAGGCAGGTGGTTTGAGTGGTTTGGTTAGTCTCAGCCATTTCATCCTTCTGGCCTGACGGGGTTACGGTGAGCATGTGACTACACACAGGTCAGTGAGAGACAGGAAGACTTGTGGAAGCTTCTAGAAGAGCTATATGCTTTCTGCAGTAACTACCTGAAAAGATCCTCCCTCCTGCCCTGTGCTGTTTTGTGTGAGTACACAAGAACTGGAACAAGAATGACTGAGCTGTTCTTATGTCGAAGGGAGCAGTCTTTAGGACAGTGCACAGAGTAGGATGCAGCTTGGAGGATCACAAGAGTGAATTCTATGACGTCACAGACCACTGAGTCACCTGGAGTCAGTCTTGGAACCAAAAGCACCTCTGAGGTCTCAGTAAACGTTGACGGGCCCCTTTTTGGCTTAAGCCCAGTCATCTTAGGCTTCTTTGCAGTACATGTTTTCAAGGTGCAAAAGAGAAAATGAGACGATGCCTATAAAGCATGTAGCATACCACTGACTTGATTGCCCTGAATTTTTTTTTTTTGAGAGGTTTTTGCTATAGGGCGTGTGCACTCACCAGACAGAGAGAGACAGAGAGATAGAAAGTGAGAAATTACCCTCCAGGGGGGATGGCCACGCTGCAATCCCTTCTCCATTCTCCTCTCGGAATCCTGGGCACGCACGCACACGTGCCCGGCGTGAGTTTTAAGCCACCGGGTCTGGGACACGAACCGCGGTCGACTACATGGGAGTCCAGCGACATAGCCATTATGCTAACTGTTGGTCCCTCTAACTGCTTTCTTGACGTGGCCACGGGAGTTCAGTCCGTATCTCAGACTTCACACTAGCCTCATCACTCAGGCCAAGAATCGGGACCTCCCTTGACTCCCAGTCCCTGTGTCCCCATTGAATTCAGCTCTGCCTCCGTAAGACAACACTGCAGGGTTCCCTCCACCCTTGTGCTCCCTGGCCATCTCTTACAATCACCTCTTCATTAGTCTCTGATCCCCTGGCCTCACCTCATGAACCGAGAGCTTCAGTGGGATGCACCACACTGTCCATCCCACTCCCATGCTTGGAATCCTCCATCCACGTCCTACGGTCCAAAGTCCAGACACTGAGCCCGGCTTCATGTCCTTCACATAAGAGCTGTCAGGCCTCCTCTCAGATCGCTTGCCTGCTCTGCCACACTGCCTTCTTCTGTTCCTCAAACTAACAAATTTACTCCATCTCAAAGCATTGGGCCTGCCATCCCTCAGCTTGGATACTCATTTTTTTTAAGAGGTTTTTGCTATAGGGCACATGTGCTCGCCAGACAGAGAGAGACAGAGAGATAGAAAGTGAGAAATCACCCCCCAGGGGGGATGGCCACGCCACAATCCCTTCTCCCCCATTCTCCTCTCGGGATCTTGGGCACGCACGCACATGCGCCTAGTGTGAGTTTTAAGCTACCAGGTCCGGGACGCGAACCGAAGTCGACTACGTGGGAGTCCAGTGACATAGCCATTATGCTAACTGCTGATCCCAGCTTGGATACACTTCTACTTCTTGCCTGACACCAAAAACCAGATACTGCCTCAACCCCTCTAGGACAGCCTGTCCCACTGACCTCTGCCACAGGCCTGTCTTACTGCCTTGCAGCACTTACCACTATTTGAAGTCATCTAACCGGTTGCCTTGCTTTTGGCCTGAATCTCATGGCTCTTTTCAGTCACACGGCTTGTCCCCTCTTAATTCCTGAAGCCTTCCTGGTCTTGGGTGGATGCCTCATGCACCTTTGTAAACTGCTGTGCCCCAAACTGGGCCCTTCCCCAGGTGACAGCAGTTTGCAGATGCCAGCTCATGGCCACCAGACCTCAACTCCAGCCTCCACACGATGTCCAAAGGCAGCTAAAACGTGAGTGACCACAAGTCTGATGCAGCACTTCTCCATGCCAGCTTGTCACCCAGCAGGGGCAGGTGGGCAGTGCAGCCAGGCAGCCTGCTGGCTGTGAGGCTGTTCTCCTGGGTTTGTCCTCCGGGCATCAGGAGCTGTGCCCTTCCAGGCCTTGCTGTGCACCAGGGATCCAGGGCCATGGTGGGTGTGAACCTAGTAGCTTTATTATGTGACCCTCCCAGCTCCTAGCTCTCTGCAGAGGAGGACCAGAAGTTTCAAATGTCTCTGGCCATTCGGAGGGCTTTGTCCTCACATTTTATCGTAAGTAACCAAGGCCAGCCTTATTATAGCCTGACCATTCGGAGGGCTTTGTCCTCACATTTTTATCGTAAGTAACCAAAGCCAGCCTTACTATAGCCTGGATGTTCTGAGTCTCCACACAGTGCCCTCAGCTGGGCCAGGGACCCTAGGCCGGCCGCCCGTTCTGTCGTATTACGGTTTGGCAGCTGGAACCGAAAGGCCCGCAAGGGGGCGCCCGGCCCCACCCGGAGCCCTCAGGCCTCTTTGTTTGCAGCGATGGAGGTGGGCGTCCTCCTTTTTGTTCTTGTTTAAAAGGTGAAGAGCTGCAGCCAGCCGCCCAGCAGCTTGCTGTGTTTTCTGTGGGTGGCTCGTTTTGGCCTCTTTACAGGCTGCCGGGGTCTAGAATGCCCTGTATGTTGCACCAAGACCCCACACGTAGCCGTTTTCTGACCTCTGCTCCCCACATGACTGCAGATGCAAAATGGCATCTCGGAACCAGCGGGCTCTGAGGGGGCTCGGGACTCCGGTGTTGCGAGCAGCCCACGGGGCCCACATGGCCTGAACAGTAATGTGCCCTTTCTTTGCACATTCCAGATACCAGCTGACTTCAGCTTGGTAGCTGCCTTTTTAGAGCAAAGTTCTTCATTCTGATGAGGGACACTTTGCCAAACCCAAGATCATTAAGATTTCCTCCCATTTTTTTCTAGATGTTTTATTATTTTAGCAGTTACACTTAAGGTCTATAACCTATTTCAAGGTGTTTTTTGTTTGTTTTTAATTGGTTCTCCAATATTCGGGGGTCGGGGTGAGGATCTGGCACTGTTCAGCAAATGTATCTTTTTTCCTTTGGGGTACTTTGATATCTTTGTTGAAAATCTGTGGTTCCACCTGTGGGTCTGTTTCTTGGCTCTTATGTTCTGTTGGTCAGCATATCCGTCTTTACCCCAATACCACGCTGTTGTTCTATTGTCTTGGTCACGCCATCCTGTTACTGCTCCTTTAGGGCAACTTTGAATCAGATGGTGCTCCAAATTTATTCTTCAATTTCAAGGTTATTTTGGCTATATTAGGTTCACTGCGGTTCCATATAAATTTTAAAGCCACCTTGTCATTTCTACAAATAACCCTGCTGGGATTCTGGGTGGGATTGCATTAACCCTAGAGACCCACCCGGGGAGGACCAACAGTTGAACAGTTGGGCCCTGATCTTTGGTGCAGGTGTTGATCTCAGGAGCCGGCAGCGTTCAGTAGTTGCGATGCACAGGCCTTGCACATCTTTGGTTCCAATTACCTGTAAAGATTTTGTATTTCGATGTGATTGAAGAGGGTCCGTTTTTCAGTTTCTTTCTGCTCACTGCCAGCATTTGGAAAACTTTTATATATTGAACTTATTTCCCTTCAACCATCAGGGTGGCTCGAAGCCCAGCTGCACTGCTTGCTGTGTCCATCACCCGTGAACATCTGTCTCCATTCCTGATTTTTTGTTTTTCTTAGAGATTTTTGCTATATGGTGCATATGCTTGCTGAAGAGACAGAGAGACAGAAAGCAAGAAATCAACCCTCCACCCCAACCCCAACCCCGAGGGGATGGCCATGCTCAATCCCTTCTCTTCCATTCTCCTCTTAGGATCTTGGGCATGCATGCACATGCGCCAGCGTGAGTTTTAAGCCTCTGGGTCCAGGATTCAAACTGTGGTCGCCTACGTGGGAGTCTAGCGATGTATCCATTATAACATCTGCTGGTCCCCCCTCCTTAGATTTCTGATTAACTGACTTGGAGAACCACTGCTCTACAAAGGTGACAGCTTCATTTTATGGTTATTTGACATATTATCTAGTGTGCGTAGGTGTGATCCAACCAAATCTGGTTAAGATCACTAAAGTGCCTGCTCATGCGTGCACACACACACACATATACGCACACACAGACACATGCACACACACAGATACATATATGCTCACATATACACATGCACAGAGATGCACGCACATGCTCACACAGACACGCCCACATTCAGGGCTGGGCCAGGGCATGGGCTTGGATCTTCAGGGTACCCGTACCTGGAGCCAGACACTGAGCACAGCACATCCTCCACAGCTGTGCCTGATTCAAGGTTTGCTGCAGCTCAGTGGTGAGAATCAGCTGGGGTGTCTATACAGCTGAGAGTACTTGGCCTGACTGATCGGGGTGGGACTGGGTCAGCTACCCCAGAAGCTCTGCGAATAGGCCCTGAGCTCAGTGACCACCAGCGACAGTTCTGCCTTGGTGCAAATTCCTCCTTGTCCTCGCTCCCTGCTGCAGCATCTCCTGGACACCATGAGAAACACAGACTTTCAGGCCCACTTTGACCTGTTAGGAAGCAGGAGCAGCCTGGCCACCTGTGCTTGGACAAGCCCCTGAGGCTCTATATGCTGCTGAAAGACCAACAGGAAGACACATCCCTCAGAGGCTTGCAACCCAACCACTGTCCCTCACAGGAGACAATTCCTCACCCTAGGTAAGAGGCCCATGTCTCAAAGGCTCCCAGATGCTGGGTCACGAAGCCAGTGTGCCATGACTCTGCGTGGACATAATGTCTGTACATCAGTGATGGAGATCCATGGCCAGAAGTAAGGAGCCACCTCTGGGGCAGTGATACTTCTGAGGGATCTCAGATGGCACCATCCTGGGGCCCACTTCTCCTGGGACGTGTGAGGGCAGGGCTGTGCTGTGTGCTGCGTCAGAGACCAAGGAGCTGAGGTGAGGATGGTGTTGCATGAGAACCCTTCCCCAACTCTCGTACCTCTAAGAGCCACATCAGGGGTGCTACTATAGACTGCATTTCCTAAGAGCTTGTCCTGGATGATATTTAAGGCACGTACATGCAGAGAGTCTCTGATGATCTGGACTTTTCAAAGCCGGTGGTTTCAATTGTGCTCCACGGGCTTCTGAATCAGGTGGCTTTGACTGGTGTCTAAGGCCAGGGCAGGCCCTACTCCTGTGGAGAGAGTAGCAACAGCATGTGTCCAGTGAGCAGCCAGGTGAGCAGGCGGTCTGCTCCAGTGTCAAAGGACAGAGACCCTCAGGCTTGTGGCTTTTCCCAGCCGCACAGGCCCCACCGCCCGGGCTGTTCCAGGCCTCCTTGGACAGAGATAGCATTTTCTCCTCCATCTTACCTCCTTCTCCCAGATCTCTCTCACTGTGGATATCTTCCTCACAGACTCCCTCCAGCTCACCAGGCCAGCAGGAGGACAGCAGGGGGAGGCTGGGAGGCAGAATGGCTGCTGTGACCATTCAGAACAACACAGAGCTGGGCAGAGCTGGAATGCAGGCTGAGACTGCAGGGCTGGTGTGTGGTCCTGGAGGCACAGACCCCACGTCTCTCTGTTCCTCGCACTCCTCCCTTTCCTCAGCTCCCAAAGAATTTTCTGAAAAATCTTTGCTATCAAATGTCAAGGAAAACAAGGAGAGGGTCCCAAATTCCATCATCAGAGGCTTCAGCCCTCCTTTCCGGGCCCCGTGGCTGCTGCAGGCCTACAGTCCCTGGTGCCACTTACACGCCCCGAACTGTGTGTTCAGTGTTGGGTGACTGTGCTACAAAGTGGTGCTTGGTCCAGAGGCACCATCGTTACTGGCCTGACCACAACAGACCCTCTGCAGTGCCTGACAGCTTCACGAGGGCTCTCTCCACCCTGACTCACCCTGCTTAAAAAAGTTCCCTGGGAGGGACCAGCAGTTAGCATAATGGCTATGTCGCTGGACTCCCACGTAGTCGGCCGTGGTTCAAGTCCCAGACCCGGTGGCTTAAACTCATGCTGGGTGCATGTGCGTGCGTGCCCAAGATCCTGAGAGGAGAATGGAGGAGAAGGGATGGCAGCGTGGTCATCCCCCCTGGGGGGTGCTTTCTTGCTCTCTATCTCTGTCTGTCTGGCAAGCGCATGCTCCCTATAGCAAAAACCTCTCCAAAAAAAGGAAAAAAAAAGTGCCCTGGGAGAGGGAGAGGAGGGTAGGTGCGTGGCAAGGAGGCATGGCACCCCTCTGTCATTCAGCAACAGCTCGTAACATCCCTCACTGCTAGCCACAGGAGAAGCGGGACTCGGGTCCAGTCTCCACACTGAGAACCGAGGAGCCAGCACTTTGGCACCAAGGACCCTGAGCCAAGCATGTGATTGACTGCTAAGAACATGTCCCAGAACTGCCAAGGAGGAGGAACCAGGGCTGGGGGTGTGTGTCCGCTCAGCACTAAAGGCTGTTTGAACCTTGAGAAGGAGCGCTCAGCTGGTTTCCAGGTGGGTGGAGCAGAGCACTCACATGCCAGTTTTTCGGTCAAGGTTTTTCATGCTGGGTCTCATTTGGAAGATCACCTTCCAGGGCAGCTGTATGTCTGCCTACTAATGCAGCTCCGTGTTGCGTTTGTCTTCCTGACCTCCTCGCGCCAAGCCACACCACTTTAATTGAGTCTCAGATGAAAAGATCAAAGGCAGATGAGCAAGTGAGTGACCTTGGAGCCCAGGGAAGCTGGAGGCCTCCCAGGCAGACAAGCGCAGGGAGAAGTGCAGGGAGAGCCGCCCCTGGTCTCAGCAAAACCGCATCGGCCAAGTTACATTGTGTTCCTTCTTCTAGCATTTATTTGTCGTTATCTGACTTTATGGAGGCATGAGTCTATGCCCAGTTTTATACTGAACTATAGTTTAAGCAATGGTTAAATAAAAACAGCCCTGATCATTTTTTTTTTCCTTTTAAAGGAGTCCATGGCCAGCCCTGTAGTCTAGGGCTTAAGAAGGCCAGACCCCACATGACTTATTGTGTGGTTCAAATCCTGGCTGGATAAACATGCCAGGTGTGTGTACAAGCGTGCCCCAAATCCCAATAGGGCAGAGAAATGGAGAAGAGACTGTGGTGTGAGCGTACTCCATTGGAGGATGCTTTCTCTCTCTCCCTATTTCTCTCTGACTAGCGCAGGCACTCTCTGGCAATTTTTAAAAATAAATAAGGGGGGAACAGCAGATGGCATAGCAGTTACATCGCTAGACTCCCACATGGCCAACAGTAGTTCGAGTCCCAGACCTGGTGGCTTGAAAATCACACTGGATGTATGTGCGCATGTGCCCAAGATCCCAAGACCCGCACTGGGGGGGGGTGACTTCTCACTTTCCCTCTCACTGTCTCTGTCTCTCTCTCTCTCCCTGACAAGTGCACATGCCCTAAAGCAAAAACCTCTAAAAAATAATATTAAATAAAGGAGTCCATATATTGTTTCAGTCTGAGAAACACAGACTAACCCCCCCCACCACCACCACGGTCCTCTCGCAGCTGCCTGCAACTACGGAGTACTAGGATGGGGACGATTTGAAGCAAGATTCCCATGAGCTAGTGTGAGAAAGGGAATGCAAGCCTTCTCAATGACTTTGCACACTGACTACGTGCAGAAGTATCTGGTCAGAGAACACATCATCATCATATATCTCATCTTACATCTTAATGTGACTACCGAGAAATTTCAAAATTTAAAAGTGTGCCTCTGACTTGCTCTGTGTCCCCTAGGGTGGCATTGGGCCTCTAGAAGGCTCTTTCTCTGTTCCCTCACTCGACCCATCTTCTCCTCTAGGGAAGAGGGTCTTCTCCATCCCTCCAGCCACTTCTCAGGCCCTAAGAGAAGTGTGTGGCTAGATCCTGTCACCAGTGGGTGGCAGCAAGACTCAGAGGCGATTGTCTGCATGCCCAGAGGTCGGCCCCTCCAAGGACAGCATGAGGCTGGAGGGCAGCTGGCCTGCAGCCAGGGGACCCAGCCTTGGTCACCTACAGGGGCAGCAAAAATGCATAACAGAGGCAGCATAGATCCAACCAGTCAAGTCTGGGTTCTGGGTTAATGCATACAAACATAACCCTCCAACCAAGTTAGCCCCTCAAGAGATGGAGTAGACCAAAGCGTTACCCAGGCTGGTGTCCAGCCCATGGGCAGGAGGGACCAGTGTGGAGCTGACATTATCAAATCCTGCACTCAGGACAAGAGTCTCTGTGCTCACCCGGAAGAAAGAAAGCATCCCCTACTCCTCACCGTCTACAGCCATTAGAACCACAAGAGTCACAGGAACCAAAAACTGGTTGCCCCTGGAGCAGGAAGAGGGAACTTCCTTTATACTTTCGGATCTTTGGTGCTGAGTACATTTTTCGCTTCTAAAAAGGAAATTAATTGATTGCGTTTCTTTCATTTCATTTTTTAAAACAAGAGAGAGAGAGACTGCATGGAGTTTTTTACATTGTGAGGATTTTAAACTGCTCTTTGGATTGAAAAGCTCTTCCATGGACGTTACCACCAGCCTGCTCTGTGCTGAATTTCCTCCCTCTCCCCGTGTGCACAGCTGGAGACCTGCATGAGCACTTTCTCCAGATCCCTCTTCACCCAGACAAGAATGCTCCAAGACCCTGGAGCTCTGAGTTCCCTGCCCCTAGCCCAGGGGTCACTGGATCTGCTGAGGTCTGCAGCCTCATGTCCCCAACTCCATCCTGAAAGAAGCCAGGGCATTTGAATCTGGGCAAGGGCCTTCGGGAGCTTTCCTGACTTCAAGATCTACTTCGTGGCCTAGTATTTGTGTCTGGCTGTCAGAACCACCGTGATCTCTCTGACCACTCCATGCTGCCCTTGCCGCTCTGCATTCTAACTTCAGAGCAGGTCTTCGATGGTGAAGAACGACCTGAGTTCATCAGTCTGTTTGCCCACCCCTTCCTTAGTGTTTCCACACTTAGGACAACAGCCTCCCCAAGACTGGAGACCCCAATGCACTCGACGTGCAGGACGGAGGGGCCAGGGCACAGTCCTGCTCTGATCAACAAAATGAAGTGGCAGTAACTGGTGTCTGGAGTGTGGGGGTATTTAAGAGCTAGCCTTGATCCTCCCGGTCCTCTCCCCATGGCCTTGGTCCTGAGCAGTTCTGCGAGATTAAAGGGTCAGAAGAGGCACAGGTGGAGGGCAGGGCCCTGGGCACCAGGGCTGCTTCCTCCAGCCCACCTTGAATCCAGCCCCTGAGTCTGGCGGTCTTCCACACCATACTCTGCCCCTGCTGATGGGGTGCATAAGGCTTTCTCCTCTGAGGAGTCTCTCAATCTTGGACCCCACCCTGCTGTCTCAGGAGGTGGAGGAGGACTTGGGCAGAGAAATGGAAAGGACAGTCACTATCCTTTATGAGAGAAAGGTATGAAATGCGGGTTGCTGGAGTGGGTGAGGCCGAGCTGGGGCTGCAGCTGGGGTTGTGCTCCGGAGCGCCTTTGAGGGCGCTGACTCGCCGACTAGGCCGGCAGGAAGGACGCCCAACTGCGGTGCCAGGACAGCCTTAGGGGCTGGGAGGCGGGCTCTGGATTTCAGTGGTGGGAGGAATGAGGAAGTTGAGGGGAAGCACCTGCCCTGCCTGGCACAGAGGCTTCTGGGTTTCTGCTGGGGCTGTGTGTCCAGAGGCGTCAGGTGCGTTTCCTGGAGCGAGGCCACCTGCACACGAGAGCTCTCAGGTGCTGGCGGCGTCTCTGCCCCTTTTGCCGGGTATGAATCCCTCTCCTGGGTTGCCGACGACTCCCCAGGTGCTCGTTAAAGCCAGTCAGCTGCGTCAGTGATATGGGAAGAGAAGCGGGATCTGCGACGACGCACTAAAAAAGAAGCCGCTTTGGCGCATTGTTGTAATGAAGTGGTTCGTCACTCTTGGAAGCACCCGTCGGCTCTGAGGAAGAGACGCCCCCGCGAAGGGACTCGGGGCTGACGCCCGAGAGACGGAACGAAGCGCTTGAGGATGCGAGGGCCCGCGGTTTCGCTCCCTGCTGCTGCTGCTGCTGCAGACGGGGACGGACGGAAAGCCCTCCCTCGGCACCACCCGGCAGCGCGCCTCTGCGGCCCGGGAGGCGGAAAGGACAGTGCCCGGTCCCCGGCACAGAGGAGCCAGCCGGGGAGAGCGCGGCCAGGAAGGAAAGCGGGGCTCGGCGTTAGGTCGCGTGCGCAGACGAGGGCTTTCCAGGGGATCCCGGGGCCCCGCACTAGGGTGTAGGAGGGAGGCTGACTCAGCTCCTCCGTCTGCACCGCTGCATGACCACACCTGTCCTGCAGGTCGCTGGTGGATCCTACCCCTGCTGCCACCTCGCCCGACCTCTCTCCAGGTGCGCGGTGACCGGAAGGAGGCGGGAAGAACAGCGCCTCTCAGCCGCACCCCACCCAGGCTAGTCCTGAATTTTTTTTTCTCCCTGCACAAATGGGTTGGCTGGAGGGACACAGGTGCCTCTAAGTTTCCTTTCAGCTCCAACAGAAATCTGTGATGAGCTGCCGAGGAGCCTTGGCCCGGCCAGCTGTGCTGTGCCCGAACGTAAGGGAGCATTGTGCCACCCCAGACAGTCGCCATGGGCTCGGCAGGGGGAGGGCC
>NW_006159510.1:4462522-4464815 GCF_000334495.1 Tupaia belangeri chinensis
GGAGCAGCTGCCACTGGCCAGGAAGAGCCCTTGGGAGGTTTGTGCCAGCAGCAGCCACCTCACCGAGGGTGGGCACGGTGCCCATGCCGCTCCTGCTTCCTTGCTCATGGCCACCCCTAGTTCAAGAATCTCCTTTGGTGGAGAGGAGCATTTCTTATTCCTTGAGGTCTGATTGGAGCTGCCCTAATGGCCAGACGGTGGTTGGGCAACAAGGTCCTTTGCTGTGGGGGGTGGGGAGTGGGGGTGGGTGGCCCACCTGCAAGGGTCCAGCCTGGAGTCTGGTGACCCATCCCTCTTCCCCACCACCACCCTCCCCTCCTCTCTTTGCTGACACCACCTAATACTCCTTCGTGTCTGAGGGTTGACCTCCCCCTATTACCACCCTTCAGGTTGGGCTGCAGTGACCACGTTTACCTATGGGACTGGAATGGGAATATGGAGACATAGAGACAGAGAATAAGGAGAGAGATGATATTACAGTAACAGAGACAGACCCAAAAAAGAGACAGAGATAGATTGAGAAAGACACATAAAGACAGAAAAACTAAGGAGACAGACAGGGAGAGAGGTGATACAATGAGAGAAAGAGAGACGTACAAAGAGAGGCAGACATAGACCGAGAAAGAAGCAAACATGAAGAGAAAAAGCAAAACCGGGAGACAGGGAAAGACAGAATGAGAGAGGGAGAGGTCAGAGAGACAGAGTCACAGGAACGGCTGAGCAGAGGCTGTGGCCTCCATGTCTGATGTAGGATGGACCTCCCTGGGTCCTGTCCCTGAAGACTCCCACATAGACCCTCATCCCATCAGTGCGGGCTTGCTGAGCAGGCTGGACGCTGTCCTGGGGCAGAGCTGTGGCACAGGGCCTGTGCAGTCGGCCTTAGTCTTGTTCCAGGGCTCCACTCCTCCAGCTTTGCCTGCTGGGAATCAGGGCTTCCGTAAAGTCTAGATCCACACTGGAAATTCTGAGTCACTGTCACTGGTCCTCATCGAGGCTTCTAAAAATGGCACATCAAGCGCTGACTGTGGGTAAGGAGGCATTTGGTGAGGTTCGTCCTCACCGAGTTGGAAGAGATGACTCATCCCTCCTGCCTGCACTGAGGCTTGGAAAGGTCCTTTGACACTAACCCAGGAACCCAATGCCAGCTAGGAGCTATACCCACCAAGATGGTTCTGGAGATAAGAGTTCCCACTGCACATCTCGTCTGAATGTAGACGGGAGCAGTCACTGCCTGCCCAGGTGGGATGGGGTCACTCACTTTCCCCCAGGGAGAGGTGGAAGCCCTTCCATCAGTCAATGGCCGGGGAAACAACGCCAGTGAGGTCTGAACAGCTGGGCTGGGCATTAGCAGAGACTCACTTTCATCTGCCAAGAGCCATGAAGCCCACCTGCTTTTACCTGCTCTTCCCTGCCCCTTAGAGAGCCGGCCTCTTAGAGCTGATTCTGCTAGTGAATGCCACACTGTGTCACATTGTCAGGCCAGAGTCCTTAGACTCAGCGCACAATTCCCTTACAGTTTCTTGGCCAGGAAGCAGGTGGACAAGATGCTCCATCTGCACCTTCCAGCCTCTTCCTCAGCTTTCAGGGAACCCCTCATTGAGGAGAGCCCCTTTTCCTATCCTTGCAACAAATGGGTGTGGGTGAAAACAAGCCTTACACATATCAACTCCAGAAGTAAGAGTGAGAGCCAAAAGTTAGTGAGAGGAAGGGCTTCTCAGTGAAACTTCACATCCGATTTGCACACACGCATATGCTGAGTACTACAGAGAGTGCCGCACAGCCCGAGAATTGCCGTTCCAAATGGAAAGGATGTTCCCGGCTTCCACCTCCTACTGCTGGGATGGGTAGGTGGAGACAGTGGGCCCTGAGTGCGTCCCTGGCTGCCTGCCAGCCCTGAGAAAGAGCTTCAATGGCTTAGATTGGCTGGACTGGCCCTAACATCAATAATCCAAGAGATGTGAGCTGCCTCCCTGGAGGCCAGGTCTGCGGTGAGCCTTCCCCAAAGAAGGTAGGCTTAAAACTCAGCCAAGTTTGTTTGCTCTCATTTCTCAGAGGATGAGATGAGCTTTTCTGGCTTCAGGGAGACCTGGTAAGGTCGCATTCTTGGTGTCTAGAATTGGCCATGACTGGGAGTTAAATCAGAGGCCAAAAAGCTAAATCCAGGCCAGAGGTTCTCCAACTTGAACTTGCATTAAAATATCTCAGAAAGCTTATTAAAGTGCAGGTGCCTTGCCTTTTGGCAGAACCACAATTTTCCAGTAATTAACCAAAATGACGAACACAAAGGGAAAGA
>NW_006159510.1:4464846-4468419 GCF_000334495.1 Tupaia belangeri chinensis
TGATATATGTTCTCTAGGCCTTTTAGAAAACATGGAGTGGTTCCTTTGGCAACATATATGCAAATCTACAAGAAAGGTGATATTGTAGACATCAAGGGAATGGGTACTGTTCAAGAAGGAATGCCCCACAAATGTTACCATGGCAAAACTGGAAGAGTCTACAATGTTACCCAGCATGCTGTTGGCATTGTTGTGAACAAACAAGTTAAGGGCAAGATTCTTGCCAAGAGAATCAATGTGTGTATTGAGCATATGAAGCATTCTGAGAGCAGAGAGAGCTTCCTAAAATATGTGAAGGAAAATGACCAGAAAAAGAAGGAAGCCAAAGAGAAAGATACCTGGGTTCAACTAAAGCACCAGTCTGCTCCGCCCAGAGAAGCACACTTTGTGAGAACCAATGGAAAGGAGCCTGAGCTACTGGAACCTATTCCCTATGAATTCATGGTATGATGAGTGTTAAAAATAATCTATGGTCTCTAAAAAATAATCATAAATAAAATGCATGTTCCTGGGCCAATTCCAGAAAGCCCCACTCTGCAGATGAAAAATCAGCCCAGAGCATCTCGACTGGGGACCAGCCCGTGCCTGAGAAGCCAAGGATAAATAATGCCTTTAAAATAGACAAGCTGGGGCCGGCAGGTGACGTGGTGGTTAAAAGTGCTGGATTCCCACAGGTTTGAGTTCCAAACCTGGTGGCTTGCTTTCCACTTTCTCTCTTTCTCTCCCTGGTCAAATGAAAACAAATCTTAAAAACAAATCAGACAGGCCGTTCTAAGGTTTCCATTTAGAAATCACAGCTCTTGGTGATAGCTTTAAAGATGGGCCATTTGCCCCATCCCTCCCTTTGAGCTGGCTTCACTCAAATGGATTTTGAGGGTACTGTCTGCCTGGTCAGGCCCAGTTTTGTACCTCCAGTGTTTCCTGGACTAAGCACAGTGTACGAGTTGTCAGGGGTTGATGAACAGGTTCACCTCTGTGCTAGAGATCACTGTCCACCTGACTACTCAGAGGGCTTCCACTGTCACAGAGAATGATTACCTGAGGCCAAAGGGGAAACCAAGACCAGGCTTCTCCTCAAGAGCTATATGACAAGGCCTAGGTTGGAACATCCACAATAACTAGCCTGACCTTGGCTCTCTGGACAGCCCAGCCCAGGCTGTATGCTCATCTCGTTGCAGTAACTGACTGACTTGGGGTGATCAGACGTGGTGCCCGGCAGCTGCCTCACCAGCACAAGACTTCCTAGGGAGCAAGATGGATGCTGTAAGGGTCCCAAGGCTGGCCTTTATTCAAGGGAAAGGGACACACAATGACATTAACACAAGAAGCCAGGTCATTAGGGAAATCTTGGTAAGACTAGCTACCACAGACTGAAAGCCAACCACGAGAAAAGGGACTACGTCTGTGTATACACCACTGCATCTCCAGAGCTTCAACCATGGTCTGCCACTTAGAAAGCACTCAATTCCACAGGGTGGATGAATGAATAAATGATGTAAACATGAGATGATTGTCATAGATCAAGATTTGGGAATTTGCCAAGACCACAGATTCTTAGAGAGCAGGAGAAATAAATGTTTACAACTGGTATTAGTCTCTAAAGGGACACACATTCTGTCAATTCGTACAACTGGTTACATGGAGACTGAACTCCATTTTAGCCTTGCACAGATCTTGCACAGCAGCATCTACTGGCGATATCTGGTATTGCACCCTGGCTCCCTTGGCAGTTGTGGACCTCCAGGAGAATTGGGTTTGGGAATAAAGAATTCACTGCCAGTGTGCACTCTCAGGGAAAGACAGCAATGGATGAAGGCAGAGGTGGGAAAAGGGTCCTGGAATTGCAGCACAGGGTTCTCTTACTACACTGCTATATGTCTCACGATAATCTTTTTGTCTGAATTTTCTGCTGGGTTTAGTTGGACAGTTTTTTTCTTAGCTTTTTGTTTGTTTGTTTGTTTTGGACCAGAGGACACTCACTGGAGTGAGATAGAGAGAGGGAAGATGAGAAATCACCCCTCCATGGGACCAGCAGATGGCACAGTGGTTATGTTGCTGGACTCTGACATGTCAACCACAGTTTGAATCCTAGATCCGGCGGCTTAAAACTCACATCAGGCTCATGTGCTTATATGACCAAAATCCCGAGAGGAGAATGGAGGACAAGGGATTTTGATGTGGCCATCCCCTCTGGGGGGTTATATCTCGCTTTCTATCTTTCTCTGTCTCTCCAGCAAGCACATGCACCCTATAGCAAAAATCTCTCTTAAAAAAGAGAGAGTGAGAGGGTGAGAGAGAAATAACCCCTCCAATGGGCATGGCCACACATCAGTTCCTTCCCCTCCATTCTTCTCTTTGGATTTGGGGCACACACACAAACACACACGTGCCCAGCATGATTTTGAATCTGCCAGGTCTGGGATTCAAACCACAGAGTCGCCCATGTGGGAGGCCAGCGCCTTAACATTACTCCACCTGCTGGTCCCTAGAGGATATTTTTACTATGATTTTTTTTTTAAAAATGGAAGTCAATTGAAAAAAATGGGATTTTCATAAGTATTTTTAAATCATGCTGTTTATTAAAGAACAAATACTTTCAAGCGGAATGTGATAAACCACAGACACTAAAATTGTGTGGGAGATAAGGCTTGTTGCATGGTCAGAGCAGAGACATGACGCCTGCAGCACTTTCTACTGACCAGGTTCACTGACTCTGAGTCACAGCGAACACTGACTTCACCATCTCTGACCCAGAAGAACTAGGCAGTTCACTTCTCTTGGGTAAAGGTCGTGCCTTGGTTTCGATTAGTTCCTTGTAAACTGAAATGGAAAAGTGCCTAGCTACTGTCATACGAAGTTTGTTTCTTAGCTCTCAATATGCAGGAAACAACAGTTCCCACCTATGGAGTAGTCTCAGGGATGTGGGAAGGCAGGCGGTCAGGGCAGGAAGGGAGTGCCAGGCCAGTCCTGTTCACCCTCAGCACAGAACAGGGACATGGCCATCTCCCCCAGTGTGGGTACCTCTGCTCTTCCCAGCATTGGCAGAAGTTAAAGTTCAGGCCCTCAGGCAAACACTTCAGAGAGAGCTCCCAGGTTAACGAATTCTACTCCCAACATCCTGCCAGGGAAAAATTAGGGCAAGTGCCCCAGGTCTGCCCCAGGGCACGAAAGAATGTGGAAGGGGGAAAAATCTTACAAGATCATGCAAAATTTCTAGCCTCCTCACTCATCAGCTCACCTTGCTGCGTTTCCCCAGCCCTGTTCTAAGGGGCCTCCATCTGGCGAACACAGAGTCCCAGGGGAGAGTCTCACTGCTCAAGTCTGACCTATTGACCAATAGCATGGCTGTCACCCGGGTGATATGAGAAATGCAGGGTCTGAGCCCCACCGTGCACTTCCGTATGGGAACCTCCACTTCAGCAAGTCTTAGTGATTCACAGGCAAAATAAAGTTTGGGGGGCACTGGTCCTGGGCAAGGATGGTCCTCCTGTTTTCATGCTGACCCTCCTTTCTGCTGTGATTGGCCAACTTGGGGCTCTTCTTCCTGAGATATAAAAGCTCCTCTTCCTGCTG
>NW_006159510.1:4468827-4500252 GCF_000334495.1 Tupaia belangeri chinensis
TTGCCAACTTGGGGCGCTTCTTCCTGAGATATAAAAGCACCGCTACCTGCTGAGGCGGACTTGTCCTTCTGCAGCCAGGAGCTGTGTGGGTGATATTTACTCTGCCATTTCTGAGGGACAGTGCCATTCATTAAAAAAAATCCATCCTTAATACTGGGATATTTTAAACACTGACGCTACATGCAATTCCTATTCTGCTTCCTACAATGAATCACTTGGCCTGGAGGAAAAAGCAATTTTCTGAAATTCAAGGATGACAGATGGGCTCTGTCCATCTGAAGAACACCCTCCCAAATCACAAGCCACACACACGCACCCACACTCTCTGGCCGTCTGAAGTCTGGCAGGTCCTCCCTACCTTGGCATGCACCAGCATGGAGCTGTGTTCATTTTCTGAATGTCTTTCTGTCCCTTCTCATTGGCCCCACCTGCCACCACCCTGGCCCCAGCAACCTTACCTCTCATCAGCTCCTGCTTTACACCCTGGGTCTGTAGCAGGCAAAGGGGTTGATGTCTTTAGAATACGAATAACTGCATCATGTCTCTCCTTTGGGAGCATCTATACATCTTAGAACAAACCCAGAGTTCTTAGTATGTTCTAGAAGGTTCTAGGTTAGTCTAGTGCTTGCTGATCCCTCCTTCACCTCTGACCACTCCCTCCATCCAGGAGTGGACCACTCTTATCTGCACAGGCCGGGGCAGCTCCAACCTGTTCTTAGTACAGACACCTCTGATCCCACAGTCGTCCTCTTCCCTTTCCCAGGTATCTTCTGCCTGACTCCACCACTTCCTGTGTGTTTGTACCAGGCCAGTGCTTGGTCTTGGAGTTCATCATGTGGGATCCAGTGCCTTAACCACAATGCCACCTGCTGGCCCACAATATAAAAATTTTTCATGAGCTCTTTCATGGTCTTCCTTGGTACAGAGTCTTGGGATCTGGTGTGTTTTACACTGACAGCCTCTCTTGGAGGCTCCTGTCTGTTGCACACCTGTCTAGCCATATCTGCAGTCTTATTAAGACAGGAAGAAAGCTAGAGAACGGAAGTGGGTAAGTAGGCTGGAACTTATGTGGCTAGATAGAAAAACCAATCAGGGCTGCTCTAATATAAGCAGGAGATTTCCAGTGGGGAATGTCTGACTGATTAAGCCACATTTGATATAGCCAGTGAGATAAATCAGTGGGCCCAACCACATTTGATATAGCCAATGGGATAAAAGCTATCAGGGGCCTAGCCAATGAGCAACCAACTGATCCCAGTTAAGGAACTATATCCCCCATGAAAAGGAACTGCTGGGACCCTTGAGTCACTCTTTCTCTTCTGTTTAGGCCTGTTCCTCCCTCTTGGGAGTGTACTTTTACTTCCTTTTGGCGTTTTTTTGTTCAATTCTTTGAAACACCAAGAACCTAGACAGTGCTGAAGCCATTTCACATTATCTATATCTCTTCTTGGTCTTGACCTTCAGTGGCTGGTCTCAGAGCCTGGCTGCCACCAACCCCATTCACGCATGGTCTTCTTTCCTCTCTCTAGCACTCCTCATCTGTAACCTATCTCTGCACACAGGTGAGCCAACAAGACTAGCTAGAGCATGCTTGGAGGTGGTGGAAGAGGCAAAGCCCTGGCTAATTCACTTGCCTTGAGCAGCAGGTGGCCTCAACATGGAGATCCTAGAGGTCTGATAGGGGCCCAGCCTGCAAGGGGTGAGTAGGTGGCACTATCAGTCTCTGCTGCTCCCTCCATCGGCTTCAGCATGGCCCCCGGCTCCTACAGCACCCAGCAGATCCTGTGCCCTCCTTACTCTCATGCAGGGGGCTCCCTAGAGATGCCAGGAGAGTCCCAGGTGCCGAGGGAAAACAGAGGTCATGGGGAAACCAGGAGGCCAGCCAGGGTCCTGGAGCACAGTTTTGGGCTTCCCTAACCCATTTCTCTACCTCCCAGCTACCTTCCCCTGCAGCCATGCCCTTCAGTAATTCCCAACCAGGCCAGAGAAAGTTGCAAATAGTGCCTTCCTTGTGATTTTGAAAAAGTCACCGAGAAAGGAGTTTGGTTCCTGGCATGTTGGAATGCCCAGTCCTTATAAATACCATTCTGTCTCAGAGTTATCTTCTTACACTTTGTGTGTTCAGTTCGAGATCCAGCCAAGGATCGCATGCCCTATCTTGCTGCTGAGTCTATGAAGTCTCTTTCCACCTTGAGCTGCCTTTCCTCTGCTCCACGATTTTCTCTTATCAACTTGAAGAAATTGGCCAGTTGCCCTGAGAAATGGCCCACCTTTTCAATCTATCTAAGGTATGTTGGATATTTCTTAGCAAACTGTCTTTTTTCCTCTCTCGGGGGGAGGAGAGAAGTACATTTCCGCCCCAATGTGGTGGGGTTTTTTTTTTGGTCTTGGGTTTTTGGGCTTTTTTTGGAGAGGTTTTTGCTATAGGGCACGTGTGCTCGCCAGAAAGACGGAGAGTGACAGAGACATAGAAAGCAAGAAATCATCCCCCAAGGGGAATAGCGTGAGTTTAAGCCACCGGGTCTGGGTCTCAAACTGCAGTCAACTACACGGGAGTCCAGCGACATAGCCATTACGCCAACTGCTGGTCTCGCCTAACATGAGTGGCCCACATGGGCAGAGGTGTGTTCCTACACTCTCTCTGGGAGCTGCCCTGGATGGCCACTGCTCTGTCAGCCTCAACTGGGCACAGCTGAGACACTCACAGGTGTGCCTGGGCCCATTTCTCTTCTGTGTGTAGGAGAATAAATGATTATTTGGGGCTGGCTCTGTGGTGCAGAGTTGTATTGCACTGCTCGAGTGAAGCTGGATTCCACATGGTGACGAAGGTTTGAATACCCAGTCCAGCTGACTGAAACATGCTGACAGCATGCAAGAGGGCCCAGGATCTGACCAGCTGGAGGAAAGGGATTGCAGTGTGTCCAGGCCCATGGAAGGTACTCCCTCTGTTTCTTTCTCGCTATCTCTATCATGCCTTATCATGAGTAAAGAAAAAACTTTTTTTCAAATATATTTTAAGTCATTGAGGTCTAAGGCCATGTGAAACGGTGTTATTGTGGCCTAGCTAAGACAGCAGCTCCTTTCTAGTGTTGGTTGGCCAGCGTCTCTCTCCTGAATGCTCTAAACTGAAGACACCTGTAAAGACTTGGCAGAATCAGGTGTAACTCTGGGAGAGGGGCAGGGCTGTTTGCCAGGTGGTGTAATATACTCCACCTTGTCTCACATCAGGAGGCACAGAAACCTGGTCATTCCAGATGAACCCTAGAGATTCTAAGATTAATTAGCGACAACCTGATCCCATCAGCAGTCCTAAGATTAATTAGTGGCAACCTGATCCTATAAACAGAGCTTCTCAGCAAACACTCACTGCGCAGTTTATATGTTGAGGAGGTTGCCCACATCAGTTATTTCTTTAAATGTTGCAGATTGGTAACATTTTAATTTTTTTGTTCCTTTTATGTTTGTTTTGAGAGGTTTTTGCTCTAGGGTGCATGTGCTCGCCAGAAAGACAGAGAGAGACAGAGAGACAGGGAGTGAGAACTCCCCCCCAAACCCCCCCCCCCAGTACATTTCCGCCCCAATGTGGTGGGGTTTTTTTTTTGGTCTTGGGTTTTTGGGCTTTTTTTGGAGAGGTTTTTGCTATAGGGCACGTGTGCTCGCCAGAAAGACGGAGAGTGACAGAGACATAGAAAGCAAGAAATCATCCCCCAAGGGGAATAGCGTGAGTTTAAGCCACCGGGTCTGGGTCTCAAACTGCAGTCAACTACACGGGAGTCCAGCGACATAGCCATTACGCCAACTGCTGGTCTCGCCTAACATGAGTGGCCCACATGGGCAGAGGTGTGTTCCTACACTCTCTCTGGGAGCTGCCCTGGATGGCCACTGCTCTGTCAGCCTCAACTGGGCACAGCTGAGACACTCACAGGTGTGCCTGGGCCCATTTCTCTTCTGTGTGTAGGAGAATAAATGATTATTTGGGGCTGGCTCTGTGGTGCAGAGTTGTATTGCACTGCTCGAGTGAAGCTGGATTCCACATGGTGACGAAGGTTTGAATACCCAGTCCAGCTGACTGAAACATGCTGACAGCATGCAAGAGGGCCCAGGATCTGACCAGCTGGAGGAAAGGGATTGCAGTGTGTCCAGGCCCATGGAAGGTACTCCCTCTGTTTCTTTCTCGCTATCTCTATCATGCCTTATCATGAGTAAAGAAAAAACTTTTTTTCAAATATATTTTAAGTCATTGAGGTCTAAGGCCATGTGAAACGGTGTTATTGTGGCCTAGCTAAGACAGCAGCTCCTTTCTAGTGTTGGTTGGCCAGCGTCTCTCTCCTGAATGCTCTAAACTGAAGACACCTGTAAAGACTTGGCAGAATCAGGTGTAACTCTGGGAGAGGGGCAGGGCTGTTTGCCAGGTGGTGTAATATACTCCACCTTGTCTCACATCAGGAGGCACAGAAACCTGGTCATTCCAGATGAACCCTAGAGATTCTAAGATTAATTAGCGACAACCTGATCCCATCAGCAGTCCTAAGATTAATTAGTGGCAACCTGATCCTATAAACAGAGCTTCTCAGCAAACACTCACTGCGCAGTTTATATGTTGAGGAGGTTGCCCACATCAGTTATTTCTTTAAATGTTGCAGATTGGTAACATTTTAATTTTTTTGTTCCTTTTATGTTTGTTTTGAGAGGTTTTTGCTCTAGGGTGCATGTGCTCGCCAGAAAGACAGAGAGAGACAGAGAGACAGGGAGTGAGAACTCCCCCCCAAACCCCCCCCCCGGGGGAGATGGTCACTCTGCAATCCCTTCTCCTCCATTCTCCTCTCAGGATCTTGGGCACACACATTTGTACACGCGCCCAGTGTGAATTTAAACCACTGGGTCCAGAATTCGAACCGCAGTCGACTACATAGGAGTCCAGTGACATAGCCATTATGCCAACTGATGGTCCTCATAAATTTTCCTTTAACTGCTGAGTTCCAGGAGAAGAATTTGGAGTTTGGGTCACCTCCAATGGTGAAAAATGGGTTTTTGTTTTAGTTTTACTTTGTTTTTTTGCTTTTATAGGCTAACAGATGTTAGGAGGTTTAGATTAGATCTGATGTGTTTCCATTACTAAGGTATATCTTCTTTCACCTAATTATCCTCTTCCACCCATTGTTGGTGTGGGACCCCTCGTGCAGTTGCCTGTGCTCTTATTAGTCTTACAGTCTCTGCCAGTTTCTCTGATCTCCAGGACAGCAAGGTGCCTTGGGTTCATCTTGTACATCCTGTCCCAGAAGCCCCCTGCCTTTCCTGAGGATCATATCTGACAGTCGAAGCCTGAGTGTTGAGGCTGTTATTACAGGTTCATTATTGTCTCTTTCATTGGCCAAATAGAGAAAAAAAAAATTGCGCTAAAATTTCCAACCCAAATTTAGCATTATACAGTTTTTACTTTTTAAACCTTTATATCTTTGTCTGTTTGGATGGTCTTAACAGCATGTCACTGACTGGGTGACTTATAAACAGTAAACATTTATTTCTCACAGTCCTGGAGGCAGGAAGTCCAAGGTCAGGGTATGGGCAATTCTTACCTGGTGAAGATGCACTCCTCGTTCACATATGGTTACTTCACATGGCAGAAAAGGCAGCTCTCTGGGGTCTCTAATCTCAGAGATCTAATCATTCATTACTTCCCAAAGGCCCATTTTCTAACACAGACACGTTGGAGGTGAGCACCTCAACATTTGAACTTGAGGGGACACATTCAGTCCGTAGCAATCCTCGAATGGGGCATAGGCATGCCAGACTTCCTCAGTTCTCCATCCCTGTAGGGATTTCAGGCATACGTACTCAAGCACCTGGGGTGTTTTTCAGCTACTAGGGGTAGGGTTTGAACTACAGTTGGCCACGTGGGACTCAGCTCTTTTAGCCACTAGGTTGCAGGGCCGGCCCCATCGGGTGCCACTTGTCTGGACCTGCTCTGCTGAACACATTTTTCTCAGTGGGGAAGGCCGTGGATTAGAAATAAATGCAATAACAAACACACAAAGACACACAAGTATAGAAAAGCGAGGATCGGGTGAGCCCAACGTTTCTGATGGAGAAGTTGTGACCTGGAACCAGCCCCAGGCTTATGCTTTTAAAGGGCAGAAAATGGGGTAAGAGAAAATGGAATGCAAAACCAGTTGTTTTTGGGTGTAAATCATCTGAAGATGTGACAACGACTGGTGCCATGTAATTTCTCTGATCTTTTTGGGGGAGAATCTGATAAACACATGTAGCTTCCTTTGGTCTCATACTGCCCAGCTGTATCAGTATCAACAACAACAGGTAAATAACCCATAACAACGGGCAGATAGCGCTTTCGTATGTAAGTGCTTCTCAATAGCCATTGCTAGAGTAGCTCAGGAAGAGTATTTCTGAATGCCTCTAAAGGTCACACCATGTTTTCTCAGACTGGCTGCTCTCTACCCATAGCAATCTCTTCTCTTCTTGCACTGAAAATCTCCATTTGTCGCTGGTTTATCTTAATTACCCACTTTCCCAGCTCACTGAATCTTGCATAATTTGGTCAATCCAGGATGGAAGCATCAATCTGCCAATCCTCCTATTGACCTACGTCCTGGTGCACAGTCCTGTGATAACCTTCCGAAGCTGCTATTAACGCTGTTTCCTCTAGAGGGAAAAATTCACTACACAAGAAAGAAATGGTATTTGGGCTGAGGAAAAATGATTGTTTCTTTTTATCTCAAATGTTAAAAAAAATACAACTGATTCAGAACATTCAAATTGCAAAATAATAGAAAATTTATAGTTAAGTCCAAAAAAATGCTTGAACTCCATGGAGACAATATTTTAATTACTTTTGCTTTTTTTTTTTTTTTTTTTAAACTTTATTTCTTCCATGAGAGAGAGACAGCTGCCCCAGCAGGGTCCTCACACTGTCATCTGCCCACACCCAACCTGCATCACGGGCACTCGGTGTCCCCTGCTTATTCAAGGAGGCGTTGGACCCAAACCAGGGACCTTCCCATGTAGACCCAGCTATGTTACCACTACACCACCATCTGACCCCAATAATTTAGGTATTGATAAATCATTTTGAGTAATCAAAACAACTGAAGGATCAAGTTACCAAACTGTTGCAGAAAAACCAGACGCCAAGGAATGGAAAGCAGCACTCAGAGAGATTAGAACTGTTTATTATATCAGTGGGCATGGAGGAGTTAACACTCAAAATCTCCAGCCCCAACTGGGGGTTGGACATGGTCTTTTATGGGGGAATTGAGGAACGGGTGGTCTCAGAGTGGGGATTGGGCTCAGATCCCGCCCTACACAGCATCAAAGGGAGGAGTCAGAGAAGTAGGAAATCTAATCCATTTAAGGTACTAATCTATTCAAGGTACTAACGCCCAAGGTTTTCAGGTTACCCTGTAGTTTCAGGGAGGGGCAGTAAGCTTGCTGGAGGGCAGGAACCTTAGACAGCTATCAGCCCTGAGTTATTAGTCATAGGAATTTAACAGTTTATTATGGAGATGCTCCTCCAAGATGGAGTCGCTTCTCCAAGATGGCGTCTCGCCTGCTTCAAAACCACCTCACAAAAATGTGAGGAGACCTTGGCCCCCACCATCTCCCAACTCCAGGATCTATCCAGGCAGTTCCACAGAGGGGAGTTGATACAGGGTCTCAGTTACAAATGTGGGGTTGGAGGAAAAACCTACCAGGGAATGGGCAGCCGAGTAACCTACAGGCTTGGGGGGCCCTGAGGACCATGGCACTGGCATCAGGACTGAGCCAAGTAAAAATCAGCTTGTGTGGGACAAGCAGGGACCTGAGACCCCTGAGCAGCAGGGCAGGCGGGCAGGGCTGAGCCTGAAAGCAGAGGCCAGGCTGGTGTCTGGCCACGTGGGGAAGAACTGGACAGAGCATGCTCGGCCCCCAACCCCTTCTTCAGACCAGTGACCTTAAACCACCTTCAGACCTGTTGTTTAAAATCTAAAAACAGAGTACTTTATGGAAACATCCAGAAGGAAGGAGGTAAGGGAAGGAAAACCCAATAACTGTAAACTCTCTGGTTTTGATTTTGTACTAGTTTATATGCAGATGAATTTTTCATGAACTTTCAGTAGCGGAATATACACAACTTCCCATTTTTAACTCTGTTTTAAACATTTTAAATATTTTTATAACCTTCTTACTTTTTTTGAGAGATGTTTGCTATGTGGCACATGCACTTACTGGAGAGACAGAGACAAAATAAGAATTCACCCCTAGAGGGGATGGCCACACTGTAGTCCTCTCTCCTCCATTCTTCTCTCAGGATTTTGGGCACACACCCAACTTGATTCTCAAGCTGCTGGGTCTGGGACCAAACCCCATATGGCAGTCCAGCACCTCAACTGCAAGGCCATCAGCTAGCCCATAGCTTTATTTAATGATTACCTACCCTGTCGAGTTATATTAGGATTTATTAACCATTCTCCTATGTTTCAACCTTTTGATTATACTAATTTTTCTATAGATAATGCTGCAATGCATATTTTCACTTATACGCATGCATTCCAGTGTTGGGTGATACCACTGAGTGACTATGTCTACTTGTGTTTATTTTCTTATTATTTTAAAATTTGTTTAGAGTTTTGCTATAGGGTATATGTGCTTACTGGAGTGGGGAGGAGAGTGAGAAATAACCCCTCCAGGGAATGGCCATGCTGCAATTCAATCTCCTCCAACCTCTTCTTAGAATTTTTGGGCACACTATGCCTGGAGTGATTTTCAAGCCACTGGGTCCAGGACTTGAACCATGAGTGAGCCATGTGAGATTTAGTGCCTTAACCACTATGCCACCTGCTGTGTTTTTTTCTGTGTTTTTATGCATGTTGGCAACACTGCAGCAAGGTTTGAAGCCCACCAGCCTACAAATGGCAAATGGGCTGCTGTGCAACACTGTTAATATTTTACTTCATCTCACTGTGTTTGCTTACATAATGAGTATACCTTTGTGCTTTGAGAGCTCTTGAATCTTCTTGGGTTACAGTGAATACAAATATATATATATATTTTTTTTTTTTGGGGGGGGGAGGGAGAGGTTTTTGCTATAGGGCTTGTGTGCTCGCCAGAAAGACAGAGACAGAGAGGCAGAAAGTGAGAAATCAACCCCCAGGGCGATGGCCACGCCGCAATCCTTTCTCCTTCATTCTCCTCTTGGGATCTTGGGCATGCACGCACACTCGCCCAGCATGAGTTTAAGCCGCCAGGTCCAGGACTTGAACCACGGTCGACTACATGGGAGTCCAGTGACATAGCCATTACACTAACTGCTGGTCCCCGAATACAAATATTTTTCATGTATTATAATTATTTTCTTTTGTTTGAAATAGGTGTTCTTAATTTCCACCCATTTGCCTATTTGGGTCCTATTGTTTTTTTTTACTGGTTGAAATAGCTTCAACTCTGCGGGGGTAGCTAATCCTCCTGGCTGATCTGGAGCTGGGGAGGCAGGCTGGGACTTCTAGTTGTGAAATTGAGAAAATCCCAATAGGCAGAAGTGACTTGGTCCCTCCAGCTGTGTCTTGAGTATTTCACTGTCTGGAAAGAGCTTTTGTCACCTGTCCTGTGGCAGGCTCCCCCTGCTCTGGATCTTCTCAGAAGTCCCCTCCAGCAGCACGGCTCTTCCAGAACACTTGCCTTGCTTTGTCTTCTTCACTGCAGCTTTTAGTATCTGAATTTATACACACACACTCACACATGTAAATTCATAAACACATACATGCATACACATATATGTAAATTCATAAATGCATACATACAATTACTTATAATTTGTTTCCCTCCTCTGGAACATAAGCAACAGAGAGTGGGTCACTGGTGCATTTTGGTCATATATACTCCAGAGTCCAAACCAGGAGTGTGATTAGATCAGCTAATTCTGCCACGTGTGGCCATTAGGGCACTTTTAGCTGCTCAAAATAGAAAACCCTGTCTTTGCTGGCTTGACCATCTACTACAGGTGACCTTTGGTGCCAGGTTGTTCACTATTAAAGAGATACTCTTTAAAAATAGTATTTGTTAGGTTGGTAGCAATATCAGCCACTGTCAGTTGTTTTAAACAGATTTTCTCAATTTACCCAAGAGCCCTGTGAGGCCCATCATGTGGACATATAAAACTGAGGCTGGCTGGGACCAGCAGTTAGCATAATGGCTATGTCACTAGACTCCCATGTAGTTGACTGTGGTTCGAGTCCCGGACCTGGTGGCTTAAACTCACGCCCGACTCCTGTGCATGCATGCCCAAGATCCCGAGAGAAGAATGGAGAAGAAGGGATTGCGACGTGGCCATCCCCCCTGAGGGGGTGATTTCTCGCTTTCTATCTCTCTGTCTCTCTCTGTCTTTCTGGCGAGCGCACGCGCCCTATAGCAAAAACCTCTCCAAAAAAAAGAAAACAAACAAACAAACCTGAGGCTGGCAAAGTTAAGTGATTTTCCAAGTTGCATTGCTGTAAGCTGCACAGTCGGAATCTGAATCTGGGTGCACATCTCTGGAGCTTCACCCAAACTCTGATAACATCATGAGCAAAAAGCAAAGCCTCCAATTCTCTAAGAAGTTGAGACTTCTAGAAAACAGTTAAGTCTTCGCAGCGTTTTCCTTTTCACCCAATGTGCTATATGTGTGTGTATGAGTGTGTATGCATGAGAGTGTGTGGATGTGTGAACATATATGTCACTGTGGGTGTACAAATGTGTGACTGCATGTGTTTGTGGGTGTGTATGCAAAGACATGAGTGTATATGAGTGCTCAGGTGTGAGTGTGCATGAGTGTGTGCAAACGTGCACATGTGAGTGTGTTCAGGGGCATGCATGTGCAGGTACCATATGCACCTGTGTACCTTTCTCTTTTTATTTTCATCGTCTCCAGTCATTTTCCTGTTCATCGTATTTATGTAAACCTATTCAGTTAAGGATTTTAATTTTCTCAAGTGAAATTTTTTCAACTTACTTAAAATTCAGTATCATTCAGATATAATTTATGGAACACACTGTACCCATTGAATTGTAGCTTTTGATGAAATTTGATACATTATTCACACATGTAACTACTGCCACTCCCAAACCATGGCCCACTTCCATCATCCCATAAAGTCCCCTCAAACCTCTCCTATAGAAGGCTCCCTTCCTCATCCTTGGGCATCCTAGTCTGTTTTTTCTCACTGTTGATATTTATATATGATTGGAGTTGGTGGATCATGAAAAGTATATATTTATCATTACAAGAAACTACCATATTGATTTCCAAAGTGACTGTATTATTTTATTTTCCCACCAACAACGTATGAGAGTTCCACTTGCTCCACATAGCAATCACTACTTGATATTGTCAGTCTTTTAAATTTTTACCATTCAGTGGTATGTAGTAGAAGTATCTCATTGTGGTTTTAATTTGCATGTGCTTAATTTAGAGGGTGCTCAGCATACTTTGCTGCTGCTTATTGACAATTTGTGTATTTTATGAAGTCTCTATCCAAATATTTTTGCCATTTAAAAAAATCAAATTGTCTTCTTATTGAATTGTAAGAGTTGTTATATAATCCAGATACAAGTCTATTGTTGTGTATGTGTGTGTATACAGGCATATATAGTTGATATTTTCTTGCAGTTTGGGGCTTGCTTTTTTATTTTCTTAATGTAAAATAAATGTACCTTTCAAGGTGCAGAAATTTTCTTTTGAGGTAATTTGCCCTTTTTTTAAAAATGTGTTTTTTATATCTATTATATTAATATATTTTTGACTACTTTAAGATTCTTTTTGTTTCTGATTTTAAGTATTTTCATTATAATATGTCTTATCAAGATTTTCTTTGTGTTTATCTTTCCTGGGGGTTTCTCAAGTTTCTTGAGTCTATGGATTTAAACATTTTATTGGAAAATTGCAGTATTAAGTTTTTTTCTCTCCAACTTCTACCAAGTTTCCAATTACACATATTCAGATATTGGGTTTCACCCCTCAGTGTCCTAGACATATGTACTTTTTTTTTCAGTGCTTTTCTCTCTGTGCTCTATTTTAGAAAGATACTTTTGCTATATTTTCAGGTTCATTGATCTTTTCTTCAGGGCCCAATTTGTGTTAATATCATTTAAAAATTTTGGATTATATTTTTATCTCTAGAATTTTCATTTCTTTTTATATCTTTTATATCTTCAATCTCTCTGCATTGTTTTTATTACATTATTAAATATGTTGAACATATCTATGACAATTACTTTATGCTTTTATGTGATAACCCAATCATCTCTGTAAATTCTAGATCTTTTCCTGCTGGCTGGTTTTTCTCATAATTAGGCTCCACATTATTTTGCTTTATTGCATGTCTAGTTATTTGTTTGTTTTATTCCATGTTAGCCATTGCAAATTTTAGACTATCAAACTCTAAATTTTGTTGCAGTTTTTCTTTCTTTTTTCTTTTGCTATAGGGCACATTCGCTCACTGGAGAGACAGAGAGAAAGTAAGAAAATCACCCCCCAGGGAGATGGCCACGCTGTAATCCCCTCTCTTCCATTTTTCTCCCAGGATTTTGGGCACGTATGGACATGTGCCCAGCGTGAGTTACAAGCCTCTGGGTCTGGGACTCTGCAGTCAGCCATGTAGGATTCCAGCGCCTTAGCTACTACGTGACCTCCTGACTCATTTTTGCAGTTCTTTTAAAAAAAATTGAAGTTATTTTCAGTCCTGTTCAATCCTCTGAAGGCTTATTTTTAAACCATTTTAAGGTAGGTCTAGTTTAGATTCTTTATCCACAGGACTAGTATAGACTCACTACTAAAGGCAATTTCCTGATTGTCAATATACTCAACAAGGTCTCTCCATCTCGACTGTAGAGAATATGAACAATCCCTAGCTATGTGTGAGTTCTGAAATTATTCCACTTTTTGCTTCTGAATTCTTTTTCTTTTCCTGTAATTTTCTCTTTGTGGATTAAGGAGTTTTACCTTGATCAGAAACAGACTCAAGATGACCCTGGAGCATATAACTGAGCTCACTGGCTGCATGTCTTCCTCTTCTCTAGTACTGACTCATGAGTTTTTAACACCTCAACCTCTCATCTGCATCTCAACCCAATGACACCACCTGACCTTCTTTTTCCATCCATGCCAAGATCACAATTCCTTTAGGCTGCATCAAAGTTGCTTAATGGACTTATCTCTCGTTTCCCTTTTCAGGGGTCACAGTACTGCACTTTCTGTTGTGCAACACTTCCAGACGATTTTATGTCCTGTGGACATTTTGCAGATAGTTGGTTAAATATGAGTAATTTTGTAGTAATTTTAGCAGCCAGTCTGGATACTTATTTCCTTATAGAAATGGGAGACCTGGAAATAAATTTGTTTGTTTTATTCCATGTTAGCCATTGCAAATTTTAGACTATCAAACTCTAAATTTTGTTGCAGTTTTTCTTTCTTTTTTCTTTTGCTATAGGGCACATTCGCTCACTGGAGAGACAGAGAGAAAGTAAGAAAATCACCCCCCAGGGAGATGGCCACGCTGTAATCCCCTCTCTTCCATTTTTCTCCCAGGATTTTGGGCACGTATGGACATGTGCCCAGCGTGAGTTACAAGCCTCTGGGTCTGGGACTCTGCAGTCAGCCATGTAGGATTCCAGCGCCTTAGCTACTACGTGACCTCCTGACTCATTTTTGCAGTTCTTTTAAAAAAAATTGAAGTTATTTTCAGTCCTGTTCAATCCTCTGAAGGCTTATTTTTAAACCATTTTAAGGTAGGTCTAGCTTAGATTCTTTCCCCACAGGACTAGTATAGACTCACTACTAAAGGCAATTTCCTGATTGTCAATATACTCAACAAGGTCTCTCCATCTCGACTGTAGAGAATATGAACAATCCCTAGCTATGTGTGAGTTCTGAAATTATTCCACTTTTTGCTTCTGAATTCTTTTTCTTTTCCTGTAATTTTCTCTTTGTGGATTAAGGAGTTTTACCTTGATCAGAAACAGACTCAAGATGACCCTGGAGCATATAACTGAGCTCACTGGCTGCATGTCTTCCTCTTCTCTAGTACTGACTCATGAGTTTTTAACACCTCAACCTCTCATCTGCATCTCAACCCAATGACACCACCTGACCTTCTTTTTCCATCCATGCCAAGATCACAATTCCTTTAGGCTGCATCAAAGTTGCTTAATGGACTTATCTCTCGTTTCCCTTTTCAGGGGTCACAGTACTGCACTTTCTGTTGTGCAACACTTCCAGACGATTTTATGTCCTGTGGACATTTTGCAGATAGTTGGTTAAATATGAGTAATTTTGTAGTTATTTTAGCAGCCAGTCTGGACACTTATTTCCTTATAGAAATGGAAGACCTGGAAATAAACAATTTTTTTTCCTTAATAACAAAAATATATGTTCATTTTAGAAAACTTAGAAATGGAAAATTAACATTAAAAAGACAAAAATCACACACATCACAAAATATAAGCATTAACATTTTGGTATATGTTTGTCTGGGTGTCTCTGTGAGTATGTGTGCATGTATCTGAGTGTATATATGTATATATTGGGCTGTCAGGAAAGTCATGACTTTTTTTTTTGTCGTGACACATTTTTACATAGAAAAATACATCATGACTTTCCTGATGACCTAATATGTGGCCTTTTTAAAAACAAAAATGGGATGATATTACAAATGCTATGTTATGATATTACAAATACTATTTTATCATCTGATTTTTAAAAATAATTATATCCTAAATGGTTTTCATGTTAGTAAGATCTCGAGACCATCCATTTTGTCTCTTTTCTAATATATCCCTCTCCTCTACCTTCCTTTCCTCCTCTGTCTTTTCTGCACTCTAATTTTTTTTTTCATAATTTCTCTTTGGAGCCCATTCCATTCCTTCCTTCCTTCCTTCCTTCCTTCCTTCCTTCCTTCCTTCCTTCCTTTCGACAGATTTTTGCTGTAGGGGATGTACACTTGCCAGAGAGACAGAGGGAGACAGAGAGACAGAAAGAGAGAAATCACTGCCCGCTCTGGGGAAGATGGCCACATCACAATCCCTTCTCCTCCGTGTTCTCTCGGAATCTTAGGCATCCACACACATGCACCTGGAGTGAAGTTTAAACTACCCAGTCTGGGACTTGAACCACAGTCGGCTAGGTGGGAGTCCAGTGACATAACCATTATGCCATCTGCTGGTCCTCCCTATTCCATTTCTAATACCATCCTGTGTGGACATTGCAATGTGCACAAAGGAAATACAAGTCATGATCTCAATGCTTGAGGGATTGAATATCACGCTGGGAAAAAGGCACACGCATTGTGATTATCAGGAGAACAGTGGCAATTTATACATAAGTGGGGCCAGCTGTGTAAGTGTAGAGTGGACACAAATAGAAAAGATTGCTTTTAAAGTAGGCATAAAACATGAACTGTAGGCTGTCACAAACTTCACTGCTTCAGCGAATTTATAGCTTTTATGGCTTTGACTAATTTGATGGATAATTTTTCTGTTTTGTCTAGCCTGAACTGAAAAACCTGCCATTATGTTTTTGCTAAGTTTAGCCAAAACAAAATCATATTGCTACTAATAATTCATCTACTTAAAACCCAAAGCCAAAGATAATCTATCAGGCAGTTATTAGCACTCCTAAAAGTGTGAAAGTGAGAATTGTACTTGTAGAATGGTAGTCACAGGGAGGTAAATGAGCTGTAATAAAGATCAACCTCCCAGGAACCAGCAGTTAGCATAATGGCTGTGTCGCTGGACTCCCACGTAGTCGACCGCGGTTCGTGTCCCGGACCCGGTGGCTTAAAAACTCACGCCGGGCGCATGTGCGTGCATGCCCAAGATCCCGAGAGGAGAATGGAGGAGAAGGGATTGTGGCGTGACCATCCCCCCTGGGAGGTGATTTCTCGCTTTCTGTCTCTATGTCTCTCTCTGTCTGTCTGGCGAGCGCACGCGCCCTACAGTGAAAATCTCTCCAAAAAAAAAAAAAAGATCAACCTCCCAGTGGTGTGAGAGGGTAAAGTAAGACGAAGAGCTAGTATTGAGATGGCTTCACTTTCTTGGGATTGTATTCTTCAGTATGCCTATTAAATTAAATGTCTATATTTTTCTTATTCCTCAGATTATCTCACATTTTTTTTTTTCTTTTTTGGAGAGGTTTTTTGCTATAGGGTGTGTGGCTTGCCAGAAAGACAGAGAAAGACAGAGAGGTAGAAAGTGAGAAATCACCCCCCCAGGGAGGATGGCCACACTGCAGTCCCTTCTCCTCCATTCTCCTCTCGGGATCTTGGGCACACACACATGCGCACATGCACCTGGTATGAGTTTAAGCCACCGGATCCAGAACTCGAACCTCAGTCGACTACGTGGGAGTCCAGCGACATAGCCATTATACCAACTGCTGGTCCCACTCTCACATTTTAATCCTACTGATCAGATAGTAATACTTATAAACTACAAACATGCAAATTTATAAACACATGCAGGTCTATTTCTGGGCTGTCTTTTGTGCCCCGCTGGTCTATCCGTGCATCACCACACTGGTCTAATACTATAGGGAAAGTTCCTCACTAGGCTCATCTTCAGGAACGTCACAGTCATTCTTGGCCCTTTGCCCTTCCGTAGAAATTTAGAATTAGTTCATCAAATCCCTCCCCCCAAAATCCCTTCTGGAATGTTGGTTGAAATCACATTGTACCTATAGCAATTTGAAGGAAAAATTGATTATCTTAAGCCTTCCTAGTCAGGAATATATTTCTCTTGCTTAGGGTATTCAATGGTTTTCAAATAGCTTTCAAAATTTTCTCCAAAATGGGATTGCAAACAACATGTTAGAGATATTTGGAATTACTGTATTATTTTTTTGCCACATACTAAAAGGCCAAGTGCCAGAACAGATATTTGGCCAACACTGTGGCCAAAACTGAATATCAGAAGACCAAATAAATACCTGAAACACAAAAATAAATTGTTATTAGAAAATTAATTTTGTAAAAAAATGTTTTCAATTTTGTTACTAAAACTTTAGTATCAAAATTTAAAGCTTGATATCTTAATACAGGAGCAATGGATTCGCAGCAGCGATAGCTGTTGCTTCCCACACGGACCAAACTGCACATTTTCAATGCTCACTTTCAAACTACGAAGGAAAAAACTAGGAAATTGTTTGGGTATATCACCTTCTTTCTAATTTTTGTTTGTTTTTGTTTGCTATAGTGCGCATACACTTGCTAGAGAGAAAAAAAGGGAAAGTGAGAAATCACTCTCACCCCCTGGGAGGGAATGGCCACACAGCAACACCTTCTCCTTCATTCTCCTCCTAGGATTTGGGGCACACGCATATTCACATCAGGTATGATTTTCAAGCTGCCAGTTCAGGACTCAAACCAAGGTCAGCCATATGGGACTCCAGTGCTTTTAACTACTACAGCACCTTCTGGCCCAGGGTTTATCTTTTTTTTTGGGTGAAATTTTCATCATTCTTAGAAATAATATTTGTCAATTAGATCTTTTCTTCCTGGAGACATTTTGAAGTAGGATAGATAATCATGTGGTCTTAATTTATCTTCATGGAAATTCATGAGAGATTTCTTACCGAAAGATAATAGCTGGGCTTAACACCTCATGTGCATATCTTTTCTTGTTTCAAATTCAATGTGGGCTCCTTTGTTCTGCCTAAATGTGTACATCATGACACTCAGGCAAGCTAACTTTCAGTATGTAAGACTCCACTGGGGAGTCTGTCCTTCCACTCAGCATGAGAAGGCTACATACCGGCCAGTTGCCTGGCATTGGGTGTCAGGGGGACCCACTGGCCGTGGAACACTGGTGCATACTCTTAGAGCTGACCGTGCTCTGCCTCTTCTCTATACAAGTCAAAGCCTTGTCCCATCCGGTGCTTTACTGTGTTGTGTTCTCTTTGATGACTAATGCTGAGATTCTTTGGGCAGAATTACTTGGACTTCTACTCCTGGGGGTTAGAATTTGGATGATCTTTTCTCTCCTGCATATAGTTGGAGTCTTCCCCTAGTACTGACAACTGGAGCATGGTATTCTGCTTGATAGTTTTCACCTAAACGTATTTCTTTGCTCTGATAGTCTGTCTTATCATTCATTTCAAGAGCATGCACTCTTACTTCTTGCTCCAATCCTATAGAATTCTAGGTCTTATTTAAATTCTTACTGAAACTGAGTAAATGTTTAAGGTCAGATTCATGTGTGCATAGTTCAGGGGTAAGCCCAGATGTTCATAAATAACTTAATGAATTCATTTTCCTAAGCTCTTCATCTGCATCCTCCACGATTTCCCTATTTTTCAGGCTTCCTAGGGATTCCCCATTTCAGTCCTCTGGTCAGAAAACTGAGGCTTTACTTATTTTGTTCTGGATACACTTCATGCTATGCTCCTGCACCCAGGGCCAGTTAACTGGAAAGAAGGAAAAAGCAATGAAGCTTGTCCTGTCCCCTGACTGCCACTACTATCAGAGATCCTCCGAATGGAGACAATGAACAGACCCTTCTTGATATTGCTGTCACTGCTAGGACCACAGAGTTGCTTAGGGATTGGAGCATTACTGAATAGGTGAAAGAAAAAAATGGGAGATGTCTGAGCATCAGGATGCAAGCTACAATAACAGAGATGCTTTTGGGTTCTCTGTATATGGACTCTCTATTCTGTATAGAGAATTCTGGCTGTGTTGAGTTCAGGCTGGGTGACACTGAAAGGAAAAAATGGTGAACTTGCTGCTAGTTCAGTAACATTTAAAATTCTGATATTCTTCCCCAATGTGCCTATTACTATTTATTTTATGGAGACTTCAATTAGCTGCTCTATGTATTATATTAGGTTTTTTTTTATAATAACACTGCAGGGCTTTTTAAAAAATAATTATTTAATTTTATTTATTCATTCATTTATTTTAATTTGACCAGAGAGAGAGAGAGATGGAAAGTGAGAAAGCAAGCCACCAGGTCCGGTACTTGAACCATGGTTGGCCATGTGGGAGTGTCCAGTACCTTAACCACCATACCACCTGCTAGCCCCCTTATATTATTATTTTTTTCCACAGCTGCATTTCATGGGAGAGACAAGGTGGAGGGCACTTACACTACTAGAACAGGAACCAGTGCCCTGCGTCCTGTACTTCTCCACACAGTTACAATGACTATGTTAATGCCTCCCACGTCCTTTATGCTGTCATTAAATATATTTTACTGATACATAATGAACGCCACAGGCAATGTTACAGTGTTTGCTATAAAGAATTGCACACCGTATAAAGAAATTAAGGACAAAGAAAGTCCAAAAAAATCTTGTATTAAGCCAGATATTTATCATTTCTCATGCTTCTTGTTCATTTCCAAAGATCCAAGTTTTCATCTGATATCAGTTCCTTTTATTCTTAAGCACTTCCTTTAGCATTTCTTGTCATGTGAGTTTGCTGGTGATAAACTCTTTTCTTTTACATGAAAATGTCTTTATTTTACCTTGATTCTTAAATATATCTTCAGGGTTTTTGTTTGTTTGTTTGTTTGTTTGTTTTCCATAAGGTCTTGGGCATGCACACACACACTTACGTGCCTGGTATGATTTTCTTTCTTTCTTTTTTTCTTTCTTTCTTTCTTTCTTTCTTTCTTTTTTCTTTTCTTTTTTTAAAAAGTTTTTTGGAGAGGTTTTAGCTACAGGGAGCGTGTGCTCAATGGATAGACAGAAAGCAATAAATCACCCCCCAGGAGGGATAGCCATGCCACAATCTCTTCTTCTCTCAGGATTTTGGGCATGCATGTACACATGCCTGGCATGAGTTTTAGGGCACCAGGTCCGGGATTCAAACCTTGGCCAGCTACGTGGGAGTCCAGCAACATATCCATTTTGCCATCTGCTGATCCTACCTGGCATGATTTTCAAGCCACTGGGTCTGGGACTTGAATCACCATCAGCCATGTGAGAATCCAGCACCTTAACCACCACACCACCTGCTGGACCTCAGGATTATTGTGTATGTATGTCTATGTGTGTTTTCCCCTGGTACTTTTTTCTTTTTTTAAAACTTAATTAACTTATTTCTTCCATGAGCAAAAGAAAGAAAGAGAAAGGTAGGAGGAGGGAGGGAGAGAGAAAGAGAGGCAAAGAGCATCCCCAAAGGATCTTGACACCTCAATCCATCCCCAAGCCTTCAGCTAGCCACGGATGGTGGGCACACACGGGCCTGGAGTATTTGGAGCTCCAGACTTGACCCGGGACTGTTCCTTGTGGAACTGCCTTGCAGAGCAGCACATTTTACTGCTATGCCCCCATCTGGCCCCCTACCACTATAAAGATGTTCTTCTCACTCCTGGTCTCATTCACATCTGTTAAAACTTTAGCCAACAACTAAGTTGTTATTCCCTCAGATGTAGCATGTGGCATTTCTCTTGTTATCTTCAAGATCTCCTTCTATTTGACTTTCAGCAGTTTGACAGTTTATGATGTATCTTGACATGACCTTCTCCCTATTTGTCCAACTTTGTACACATTGAGCATCTCGAATCTGTAAATGTAAGTCTTTTATAAGAGCTAAGGAAAGTTTCAGCCATCATTTCTTTTTTTTTGTGGAGAGGTTTTTGCTATAGGGCGCGTGCGCAGAAAGAGAGAGACAGAGAAACAGAAAGCAAGAAATCATCCCCTAGGGGGGATGGCCACACTGCAATCCCTTCTTCTCTGTTCTCTTGGGATCTTGGGCATGCACGCACACGTGCCCGGCATGATTTTTAAGCCACCGGGTCCGAGACGCGAACCGCGGTCGACTACATGGGAGTCCAGCGACATAGCCATTATGCCAAGTGCTGGTCTCAGCCATCATTTCTTTTTTTAAAATTATTTTATTTCTTCATTTATTTTAATTTGACCTCAGCCATCATTTCTTCTAATCATTTATCCTATTTTTCCTCCTTTCCTTCCTGAACTCCAATTATACACACGCCATATTGTTTGATAAAAGGTAGCAGGTCCCCAAAGCTTTGATCTTGTTTTTCTTCGATCTTTATGTTTTCTGTTGTTCTCATTGTGGGATTTGTTTATCAATTTTCATCTTCGTTTGCTCTTTTTTCTGCTATCTACATTTGGCCATTAAATCCATCAGGTATTACATTTTTTCAGTTATAGACATTTTCTTTTGGTTCTTCATTGTCTTTTCTATTTCCCTGTGAACATGTTCAGTTTTACGTCAGTGAGGGCAGTTATTGTTGAACAAGTGCACTTTTCCCCCCATAGGGCATATGCACTCTCCAGATAGAGACAGAGATAGTGAGAAGGAAAGTGAGAACTCATTCCCCAGGGGGAATGGCTATTCCACAATCCCTTCTCCTCCATCCTCCACCTGGGATTTTAGGAATGTGCCCCTGGCGTGAGCTTTTAAGCCACTAGGTCCGGGACTCAAACCACAGTCAGCTGTATGGGAGACCAACAGCTTAACCACTATGCCACCTGCTGGCCCTTATGGTAGCCTCTTTAAAACCTTTGCCTTCTAGTTCAATGTGTGACTCTCCTCAAGCTTTATATCCATTTCTCTTCTTTACTCTGGAGGGCGGTTCCATTTCCCTGAGGCTGAGGGAATGGTGTTATTTGTACGAACGTGAAATAATTTTGGACGTCTTGGACAATAAAAATGCGAAGCTGTGAGGACTCGGGATCCTGTTTACTCTTTGTAGTGAGAGTCATTTCTTGGTTTTGGCAGTCAGTGACCCTGCTGGGCTACAGCTCCAGTCTCAGTTCAGTTCTCCCTTCTTGACTGGATCTTTCTTGAGTCTGGCCCACGTATGCATAGCTCAAAGACTGGCCGGACAGAATTCGGGAATTCCATCCCTGGATTTTGCGTCTAGGATATTCTCATTCTTTCTCTCTCTCAATTATGGTTTCCCTGGATTCTATTTCTAGTTCTTTTTTTTTTTTTTTTTTGAGAGTTTTTTTCGCTATAGGGCACGCGCGCTCACCAGACAGACAGAGATAGGCAGAGAGACAGAAAGCGAGAAATCACCCCCCAGGGGGGATGTTCACGCCACAATCCCTTCTCCTCCATTCTCCTCTCGGGATCTTGGGCACGCACGCACACGCGCCCGGCGTGAGTTTTAAGCCACCAGGTCCGGGACGTGAACCGCGGTCAACTATGTGGGAGTCCAGCGACATAGCCAATACGTTAACTGCGGTTCCCTATTTCTAGTTCTTCAAGTCAAAAAGAATGACCATGTTAACCAGCACCCTTGGGGTCCTGTGAGCCACACTCCTGTGTCTGGCCCCTTCCTAAAAGGCTCAGAGCCCCGCACTCACCCCATGCAATGTTATGCTCCGAGTGTGGACACCCTAAGACTACATACTCCTTGCTCTCCAGATCTTCAGGTAGCTGCTCTTTGTATTATGTCTGAATTTCATATTGTTTCCTGCGTGAGTATTGGTCTGGTAGAATCTTAGTTATTATTAGAAACAGAAGACCTTCTTTATCTTGTTAAAAAAAAAAAAAACGCTTTGTAGTTTCTGTCACATGTGCTATTCATCTTTTTTTAAATTAAATTTTCAAAGATGTTTGATATTTTTAGATCCTGTCAAGAATGGTGATATGCTTATTCCCTCTCTCTCTTTCTGTCCACATTTCTAATTAGTCATTGTTGCTCAGACATAGGTGTGCTGTTGAATAAATTCTACATTATAACTTTTGCTGCCACTTTATTAAAAACTTTAGTTATTTTTAAATTTATTTTTCATTTATATAAGGAACATTGTAGCCTCTGTGAATGATTATTGTATCCTTTATTCTTTTTTTCCCTTTCTGATTGAACTATGCTATCTCTTTGCCTTTACTTTCAACTGAAAATCCTACCATTCCAGGCTGGCTCATATACACCTTGCAGGTCACACTGTGACTTCCCTGAGGAGTAAACAAGTGGTTTGGAGGAAGCCATTTAGAATAGAACTGATTTTTTTTCTTCTCTAATTTGACTAGTGAGTTAAATCAGAATGGCCCAAAAGAACATGCCCAAATATAAAGTCTTAGAACAAGGTTTTACCTAAAAACAATAATGAAAAAAAAAAAGTCTTTGTTAGAAAAATCTACTGACTATAGAAGAAGTACAATTAATTTTCATTGTTAGGGCTTGGTTTTATTAATGAAAAAGTTAAACAAAATTTTATTTTTAATTTTTTTTTTTAGTAAAAGTACAGTAGAAATAATGTAACTTTGCTTGACTGAAATGCCAAAGTAAAGAATTAAGAAAATTACGTAGATAATTTATATTAAACTTTGCCCTTGGAATAGCCACATAATTGGGTACAAAATGAAGATTTTATTTGCTTAAAATACTTGACAGATTGTCTTATCCTTCATTTCACTTTGGTAAGAAAAACAGTGGTCTAAGGAAAGATATTCTAAAATACATTTTTAAAAAAAGGCAATACTTTTTCATTTTGATTTATTAAAGCTAAAACTGCCTTTCTTGAAATTAAAAAATGTATTAAAAAATACCAATTTAGTAACCACAGTAAGCTATATAGCCTCAGCTATGTGCTCTGTTATAGTATATTCATTCTACCCACAGAGTTTCATGCCTAAAGTCAACTTTTGTTCACACATACATATATCAGCTGAACTTACTATTGAAAGTATTTAGATTAATTAAGATATTTTGTGAATCAATACAATGTGGGAAAGAATAAAGGAATGGAAAGTAACTACAGATACCAGAGACAGGATGGGAGGGGGTGGGAAACGGCAGAGGGTGAGAAAGAGGGGGAGAATTATATATATGTAATATAAAAGCCACTTTACAGTGTATTCTGGCTGGAAAATCGCATTTGGTATGCTGTGGTGATGTTCAGTGAAAGTATGTAAAATAAATAAAATAATAAAAAGTAAAAAAAAAAGAAAAAAGCAATACAGAAATAGGAAAAGTGGGGACCAGCAGTTAGCGTAATGGCTATGTCATTGGACTCCCATGTAGTAGACCATGGTTCAAGTCCCAGACCTGGTGGCTTAAACTCACGCCAGGCTTGTGTGTGTGCGTGCCCAAGATCCGGAGAGGAGAAAGGAGGAGAAGGGATTGAGGCGCGGCCATCCACCCCAACAGAAAAAAAAAAGGGATTGCGGCATGGCCATCCACCCTGGGGGGGGATTTCTCGCTTTCTGTCTCTGTCTCTCTCTGTCTGGCAAGCGAACACACCCTATAGCAAAAACCTCTCAAAAAAAAAAAAAAAGGAAAAGTTATGTGGCAATTAGCAGAAGAAATACAAATGACCAGTACACCTATGAAAACAAGATTACCTCACTATTAGTACGGGAAATGGAATTGAAAGTAAAGATTAATTTAACTTTTTTTTGACTATTTGATTAGCAAAACATTTTAAAATTGTTAGTATCCACTGTTGATAACATTTTTATCTAATATAATATAGCGTTTTTATCTAAATAAACGTTCTTATCTAATATTGGAGAGACTGTACATTAGTTCACACGACCTGCAGGTTGTGGTAGATGGCACAAATGTCTTCGAATCTTTCATTCTCCCTAAGTCAACACCTTTATATCTTAACTTTGTAGTGCTTCCCCATCCTGACCCCAGGCTCACTGGCTAGGGTCCCTGGGATGTTAGCAAAGTAGATGCGAGGGCGTGAAAAGGGTAAGGTTGGACTTGCCACTTTCCTTGCACATGGAATACACACGTGAAGCAGAGAAAGTCTGCCCCATCACCCAGCCAGGACCTACCCTTCAGGCACACAGCAAACCCGGCACAGTGGCTGGCCAATTACCCTTGAAACATGAACAACAGACACATATTATTAGACAATCTAAGGTGTGTTGTGGTTGTTATGTAGCATAATTGGGGAAATAGACAACTGAATCGGAAGGCAATAAGATTAATCAGTCAAGATTTTTCAATGCATAGTGTTCAACCCAGCAATTACATTTCTAGGAAGCAACAGAAATACAAATTAACTGACAGGCTTCCAAGAAGATGTCCATGGAAACATTATTTGTGGTAGAAAAGTGGTTTAAACATTCCAAATTTCTGTCCGTAGGAAATCGTTGAATAAATTAGGGCATGTCTGAATAACACAATATGTATTGGTCCATTTGTGCGAATATGACAAAACCCCTGAGACTGGGTAATTTATAAAATGCATGTCTCACAGTTCTAGAGGGTGAGACATTTAAGAACAAGGCACTGGCAGTTTCTGCATCTAGCGAGCCCTGCTCTTTCTGCTTACAAAATGGTGCCTTGTTACAGTGTCCTCTGAAGGGGATGAACTCTGTGATCCTCACACAGTGGAAGGCAGAGAGGCAAAAGGGATGAAAGCTGCATCCCCTCTAACCCTTTTATAACTTTGCTAATCCCATTGAAGAGGCTCTACCCCCGGTGACTTAATCACTTCCCAAGGGCCCTCCCTCTTAATGCTATTGCATTGGGGATTAAGTTTCAGCATACAAATTTGGTGGACACATTCAGGTCATAGCACAATATTACATAGCTTTCAGAAGAATAGAGACCTCAGCTGCAGTAGCACCTGTCATCCTAGCTACCTGGGAGGCTGGGACAGAGGATTGCAATAATGAGACCCTGTCAAAAATGCTTCACTCGCTCTCATTAAGAAAATAAGCAAACAAGGGACCAGCAGTTAGCGTAATGGCTATGTTGTTGGACTCCCACATAGTCGACTGTGGTTCGCGTCCCAGACCCGGTGGCTTAAAATTCAAGCTGGACGCATGTGCGTGCGTGCCCAAGATCCCGAGAAGAGAATGGAGGAGAAGGGATTGCAGCGTGACCATCCCCCCTGGGGGTTGATTTCTCACTTTCTGTCTCTCTGTCTCTCTTTGTCTGTCTGGTGAGCGCCCTATAGCAAAAACCTCTCCAAAAAAAAAAAAAAAAAAAAAAAAAGGGAGAGAAAAAAAAAAAAAAAATAAGCAAAGAAGTCGATGCTGGCAGTGTAGTTAGTAGCAAGGTTAACTGCAATGCTGGAAGCCAGATGGCTGACTACGGGTTTGGATCCCTGGGTTGGCCTGAAAACATGCCAGGCACATGCCCACTTGTCTAAGATCCTGATGAGATAGAGGGCTGGAGAAAAGGAATTGTGGCCTGAGGAGACCCTGTTGAGGGTATTTTATTTTCTCTTTCTTATGCAAGCACACGTGTTCTCTGTCATGAATAAAAATAAATAGTACATTTATATAATTGATTTGGGAAAATGTTCATAGTATGTTAGGTTTTAAAAAAGTAACAAAGCAGTAAGCACAACATAATAGCGTTTTGTTGTAAATATTTCTAAATGTGAAAGCACAGAAAAAGCTCTGGAAGGACATACACCAAACCAATTTGTATCTTCTGAGAGGTTGCATTTAGAGGAATGACTATAGAGATTGGTGTTTTATTTTATTTTATTTATTTTATTTATTTTATTTATTTTGAGAGGTTTTTACCTTAGGACGTGTGCACTAGCCAGAGAGAGAGACAGAGATAGTGAGAGAGAAAGTGAGGAATCACTCCCAGGGAGATGGCCACACTGCAATCCATGGCCACTCTTCCTGGGATGTTGGGCACCCACACACACACGCACACACCCGACATGAGTTTCAAGCCACCAGGTCCAGGACTCCAACCACAGTTGGCCATGTGGGAGTCCAGTGATGTAACTGGTATGCCATCTGCTGGCCCTAAGACTGGTGTTTTTATAATAATTGTGAATTGCTGTTATTTAAAACAAATGAGGATGGACTAGCAGGTGGCATGGTAATTGAGGTGCTGAACACTCACACATGGCTGACCATGGTTTGAGTCCCAGACCTGGCAGCTTGCTCTTTCACTCCCCTACCCACTGGACAAATTAAAATAAATGAATTAATAAATAAAATTAAATAATTAAGAAAAAATGATATTTTAAAATTATAAAGTAATAAATACTAGCTCATGGGACCAGCAGTTAGTGTAATGGCTCTTGGTTTCTGTCTCTCTGTGTCTTTCCATCTCTCTGGCGAGTGCACATGCCCTATAGCATAAACCTCTCCAGATAAACAAATAAATAAATAAATACTAGCTCATACCCAGTGGATGACTATTTTTTTAAAAAATACAAACAGAAAAAGTAACAAGAGTTGATAAGGATGTGGACAAATTGGAATCCTTGTGGACTGCATGTAGGAATGTAAAATGACATAACCTCTGAGGAAAGTACTGTGGATGTTCCTTAAAAAGTTAAGCATAGATGGGCCAGCAAGTGGCGTGGTGGTTAGGGTGCTGGATCAACATGTTCAACTCTAGACTGGGTAGCTTGGAAAAAAAAAAGTTAGGTGGCATGGTGGCTAAGGCACTGGACTCCCACATGGTTGACTGCAGTTCAAATCCCTGAGCTACTGGTTTACTTCCTCACTTTCCCTCTCTCTCTCACTCTCTGTCTCTTTGGTGAGTGCATGTGCCTTGTAGCAAATTAAAAAATAATAATGACAAAATTAAATAATAATTTTTTTAAAAAAATTAAACATAGAGGGACTTGACAGTGCTACAAGCAATAAAATGTGACACTGCAAGGCTTTCCCATAGGAGGGTTCCAGGATCATGTCCAGAGACTTCCCTGAGTACACTGGACATACATGCCTCTAATCCAGGGCTAGCTAAGGCTGTGGTAGATGGAAATGTCAGGACCCTTTTGGAGGTACTGTTTCTCCCTGTCTCTCTCCCTCTCTCCCATTTCTCTCTGTCTTGCTCATGGAAAAAGTAGATAAATAAAAGATTGAACACAGAATTATCATGTTATCCAGCAATTCCACTTCTGGGTATATGTCCAAAAGAACTGAAGGCAGGTCTCAATGAGGTTTTTGAGTACACATGTTCATTGCAGCTTTATGCACCATAGCCAAAAGATAGATGCTGCCCAAGTGCCTCTCAGTGGATGACTGGATAAACAAAATGTGGTACACATATAATGAAATAGCATTCAGCTTTAAAAAGGAAGGAAATTCTGACACATACAACAGGAATGACCCAGGAGGACGTTATGCTAAGTGATATCAGCTAGTCATGAAAGGGCAAATACTAAACCTCGAGTAGTCAAATTCACAGAGGTGGAGAGTCATACAGTGGCTGCAGGGTGAGGGGGTGAGGGGGTGCAGAGTCAGAGTTTAATGGGGACAGAGCTTTAGTTTGGGAGGATAGAAAAGCCTTGGAGATGGATGGTGGTGATGGTTGCACAGACAGTGTGAATGTGTGTAACAGCACTGTACACCTAGAAATGGTCAAAATAGTACATTTCATGTGTATTTCATCACAGTGAAAAAAGAGCGCCAGCAGTGGTGTGGTGGTTAAGATGACTGGGTCCCACGTGGTCCACTACACAGTTCGAGTTCTGGATGTGGTGACAAGCATGTGTACCCATACATATCCAAAATCCCTAAAGGAGGGAGAAATGGAGGACAAAGGATTGCAGCTTGACCATCCTCCAAGGGTGGTTCTTTCTTCCTTTTCCCCTCTCTCTGGTGAGTACATGTCCCCTCTGGCAAATTTAAACAGATAGAAAATAGAAGAATAACCAATGGAAATTAAAGTCATAGGTCCCCATTATAGCAACATAAATGTGTAACGTGACAAGTCCTCACATCCATAATTCACCTCCATGTGATATCAGTTTGAAATGAATCCTTTCAGACTTCTCCAAAGCGTGTGCATAAACGTGAGCACACACAGACACATACTCATACAGATACACAGACATGCACACACTACTTGTTTCACAGAAATGAGGTTATGCTATTTGTTTTTACTTTATGCCATACCATAGATAATTTCTTCCCAGTCTCAACCTCAGTGTCTTTTAAATGGTCATTAGTGAGCCTTCAATCTTGAAATGCCACTCCTCACTGGCACCTTCTCAAGAGCCTAGACTCTCAAGAGTCTAGCATACAGCAGACTGTAGGATGCTGACAGAGTAGGCTCATGGAGAGGATGCACAGGCCTCAAAATGACCCTGCAGGTACCATTTATATATCAAATTATCCAAACTGCAATGACAATGTGTTTTTTTTTTTTTTGAGAGTTTTTTTGCTATAGGGCGCATGCGCTCGCCTGACAGAGAGAGACATAGAGACAGAAAGCGAGAAATCACCCCCCCCGGGGGTGGTTGGTCACGCCGCAATCCCTTCTCCTCCATTCTCCTCTCAGGATCTTGGGCACGCACACACATGCGCCCAGCGTGAGCTCTAAGCCACCTGGTCCAAGACGCGAACCACGGGTGACTACGTGGGAGTCCAGCGACATAGCCATTATGCTAACTGCTGGTTCCCCATGACAATGTGTTTTTAGGGGCATATGGAAGACCCTGATGTACTTCAGGTGCTTTTAAAAAAGCTTAATTAGGGACCAGCAGATAGCGTATTGGTTATGTCACTGGACCTCCACATAATTGACCGTGGTTCCAGTCCCACACCAGGTGGCTTAAAACTCATGTCAGGCACGTATACTGTGTGCCCAAGATCCTGGAGAAGAGAATGGAGAAGGGATTGTGGCATGGCCATCCCCCAGGTGGTGACTTCTCACTTTCTGTCTCTCTCTGTCTTTCCAGCAAATGCACATGCCCTATGGCAAAAATCTCTTTTAAAAATAAAAATAAATAAATGAAGCTTAATTAAAAGTTATCCACTTGTAGGCTAGCTGGTGGTGTGGTGGGGAAGGCTCTAAATCCCACATGGTTGCCTGCACAATTCAAGTTCCTAGACCCAGTGGCTTGAAAAACACACCAGGCACATGTGTGGACATTCCCAGAATCTTCAGGGGAGGAAAAGATGGAAGAGAAAGGATTGGGATGTGATCATACCCCATGGGGGGGGGGGCTTTCTCCTCTTCGCTCTCTGTCTCTTCTGTAGAGCATACAAGCCCGATGTGATCATACCCCATGGGGGGGCTTTCTCCTCTTTGCTCTCTGTCTCTTCTGTAGAGCATACAAGCCCTCTAAGGAAACAAAACAAAACAAAGCAAAGCAAAGCAAAGCAAAACACAAAGAACTTACTTAAAACTCATAGTGCACATGCTCCACATTTAGATTCTGGACATAAAATTCATATCCTGCTTTGGAAAGACCTCTGGGACTCTGTCTTGGGACCCCTGAAGACCTCCTTTGGTTAATGTGTGACCGACTGTTCAAAGAAAACGTGGTTTGGCGCCCTCAAATCTGGAGATCTGCTCTCTGTTCTGGTTCTGGGTTCTGATGCTTTTTTCAGCTTCAGGAAAATTGATGTATTTCTACTCCTCACTTTTTCTCTGATGCCAGCTGCTACCAATTCTTTTAAAGCACTCAGGGGCATCTCCAGCGTATGTACAACTGGGGCTCTTGGAAGCAGATGCTGGCTCTCTCATCTCTCTCCACCAGCTTCCTCCTGTCCCAGGCATTTCTTCCTTTTCATTTAGTCTCTCTCCTCTGAGAGGTTGCAACAGGGTAAGTGTTCCTGAGCTCCCGCCAACCCCAAATCCAGGAAGCACAGTGTCTGAGTGTCCCCCCACCTTCGTGAGATTGGTACTGCATCTCAGCATACATGTGCAAGACGATCTCGTGGCTGGGCTACAACCCAAGCCCCATTTGTAACATTTCTATGAGCAAATGCACAATTCAGTGAAATTCCTACTCCCATTGACAAGTTGGTGGCTGATGGCTCTGTTACTGTGGCAGATTCAAAAGTTGGTTTCCAAACACTGTACCCACTTGAAGTTTGCCTGTGTTAAGAAACTCCCCAAGGACACTTGTTTTCTTCTCCACTCAGACCATGTAGGCTGACTGGACTGTTCCTGTGAATCCCGAAGTCATGGCATAACGCCTGAAAAAAGCCTCAAAATTGCCGAAGAACAGGTCCAGCAGCACGTCAGCAGCAAACCGAACCACAGTGTTAGAGGCCACATGGCTGACTGCAAGTTCAGAACTCTCGGTTGGTCTGAAAACACAGGGCATTGTAGTGCCACCCAAGATCCTGGTCAACGAGGGCTAGAGAAAGGGGATGGAGGTGTGACAAGACCTTGTCAAGGGTGCTCCTCTTTCTCTTAGGCATTCTCTTTTGATCATGAATAAAATAAAACCTTTTAAAACATTGCTTGAAAACAGCCATTTCTACTAACAAGATCATCAGCTTGGACTAAGCTGATGCGCCTGCTGTCCAGCCCTGGGCTCGTGGGATTTAGAGGGGTTATTTGAGAGTTATTGGCCTGAGCTGTGCACGCATGCTCCCCACGCTGGATGCTGCCCAGCAAACTCACGATCCAATGTAATTATTTACTTATTGCTCATCGTTCGTGCCCCAGGACAAGTGTCTGTTCTTTCTTTAAAAAGTGATTAAGTTTTTCCCAGGTGGATTTGAAGCCTGTCTTTCATTACCAACTGGGTGTATCGAGTTCCCAGCAGCTCTCACTTGGCCTGCCATGTCCAGGTAATAG
>NW_006159510.1:4501632-4516270 GCF_000334495.1 Tupaia belangeri chinensis
CATCTGTGCTGGACACCTGCTGCCCAGGAGCCTCATAGTCCAGTTATCAGCTGTCCCAGACTGGAGGACACTGGGGGATACCAGGCATTCCATACTTGAAGAGAGGAACAGACAGGGCTTTTGCATGGAGGCCTAAATCCCAGCTGGAGAATGGCGCACACAACCTTCTAAAAGAAAACCACTATGATCCTTTTTCTTTCCTTGAGTCTTCCTTGTAGAGTCCCCACCACTTGGCACTGGCCACATGACACCAAACACCTGGAACAGTTTTCTGTGTTTCAGCCCAGTGACCATGAGAGCTCTATCGTTTCATTTCAACAAGCATCTGTTGTTTGTCTGACAATAATATTGGTCCTTCCTCATCTGAAGTCACCAGTTTGGCTGTGCAAGTAGTTTCATTGTCTTTGCTTTGGGCTCTCTTAGCCTTTTCTCTGAATCTCACCCTGGGAGGCTTGGTTATCTTCCTTTTATGATCTCAGAAGCATGATCACATCCTCCTTTCTCTACTTCTCATTTCTCCCGTGTCCTCACCCCTACCCTACAAGCATCCTCTCTCACACAGATAGTTGCACACAGGAGGAAAAGGAGCTTCTCCATTACCAAACTAGAAGCAGTTACCTGCTTTTACGCTGCCACCTATTCATTTTTTTTTAAGATTTTTTCCCACATTTACTTTACATATCAAACCATTTTTGCTGAAACTCCCATAGTTCTTTTTTTTAAGAAGTATTTTATTTTTCACTTTTATTTATTATTATCATTATTATTTTCCAGTTTGATCAGAGAGAGACAGAGAGAGAGAGGAAGTGAGAAAGCAAGCCACCAGGTCTGAGACTTGAACCGTGGTCAGCCACGTGGGAGTCCAGCGCCTTTAACCACCATGCCACTTGCCAGCCCCACTCCCGTAGTTCTTGACAGTCAATATACAACTTTCAAACTTTCAAAAAACTGAATTTTAAAGGTAGTGTTCAAACATGTTATAATCTTGTTTATGACTATAACAACAAAGACACTATGGTTTTAAATATTTTTGAGAAAATATTTACACGTCAACTACTCAAACTGTGGAGAAGCAAACACCCAGCACACGCTTCACACATAAACCTTCTCAATTCAGCCCTGCCTACCAAGTATTCTGTGATATACCATCTGCTAGCAGGAGCAGTCTCTTTTTCTTCCTTCAAAGTCTTTCTCGAGATAAACCTCTGGTTGTGGCTGCTCTTTTGCAATCTCTACTGATTACAATGCAGGACTAGAAAAGTCCAGGTTATTTTATGGTATGAATTTTTTCATATAGTTTCTCTAATCCTCTCTGCCAGGCAGAACTGTTCATGGTGCCAGGCCATCTTTCCAAGAGCTTCTGTTGGCTTACTTGAGACTTACCTTAGCTCCATAGTTTTCTGGTTTAATCTTCAGATATGACATTCCAGTCAAAGTCCTGTCCAATAACAAATTTTCCAATTTCTGATTCAAAGCAACAGGCATTATTGAACTGATGCAAATAACCATTCTGCCACAAAATAAGAATACTCCCAAATATTTTCCAATTCCAGAAGGGTTGGGAAGGGAGAAAAGTTTGTTTCCATTTAAAGAAATAGACAAGTAGGAAACATTTTTAACAAATTGCTAAACCTAGCAACAGCTCAAAAGAAAGCAAAGTCCCTAAATTGGGGAAACAAAGCATAGTAAAGAAGAAGACGGTAGGTCATGTTTTACTCAAAAGTCATAAATTTCTATTTCCCCAGTTCAGTTTTATGTAATTAATCTTTCTTTTGCTGAATTTGCAGTGTTACTGTGGTCCAATCTTTCTGTTTAAATCCTAGAAGTTAACATTTAACATTATTATTGATATTTCTTGTCCCTAGCATTAGGTTGGTCATTTTCTTGGGTTTTTTTTGTTTGTTGGTTTTTTTTTTTTTTTTTTTTCTCTTATTTCTGTATGTGTCTCTTTAGTTTTCTTGGTAAAGCACTTTTAGAACTTCTTGAAGAGCTGGTCTAGTGTTGGTAAATTCTTTCAGGTTTTGTTTAATCTGAGAATGTTTTTATCTTTTCTTCCCATATGAAGGATGATCTTGAAACTGTTTTTCACTTAACACTTTGAATCTATTTTCTCATTCTTTCCTTGCTCACTTTGTTTCTGATGAGAGGTCTGATGTTAGCCTTATGGGATAACCTTTATAAGTAACCTGACTTTGCTCCCTCACCAATTTTAGTATCTTGTCTTTGTCTGTGGATTTGGTCAATCTGGCTACGATGTGCCTTGGAGAAGATCTTGGGTTGATTCTACTAGGGGTCCTTTGTATTACTTGGGCATGGATATTTGAGTGCCTCTCTAGATTTGGAAATTTTTCTTCCAGGATTTCATGGAGTAGATTATTAATGCCCTTATTAGTTTCTTCCCTTTCTGGGATACCAGTTATCCAGATGTTTTGGCGCTTAATGGTATCTAATATTTCTGGTATAGTATTCTCATTTTTGGGGGGTTATTTTCTGTTTTTTTTTTTGTTGTTGTTGCTTTTTCTAGGTCAAAAGTTTTGCCGTCAACATCTGAGATTCAATCTTCTGCATGGACTAATCTGCTTTTAATATTTTCAAGGAAGGTTTTGATTTCGTGTATTGCAGCCTTCATCTCTAACAGCTCCATTTTATTTTTTATGGTGTGTAGTTCCTCTTTCAGATCGTGCAAGAACTTCCTCACTTCCTGGAACTCATTGTCTCTTTTCTCCTGTATCTTCTGGAGTTCATTGTTCCTCACCACTTGCATCTTGTTTAGTTTTGTCATTATGAATATTCCGAATTCTGTATCAGTCATTTCCATGAGTTCCCCTGTACAGTGTTTGGATGGTGAAGGATTGTTCTTTTCACTTATACAAGAGATATTTCCCTGATTTCTTATATTTCTGTGCCTTTGTAGTGGTTCCTGGTCTACTCCTCCTCTATTGTGTTTTGCAACGTGATATCCACAGAAATAAATTATGAGTTCAGAATTATAAAAAGGAGGATGTCAACAAGCATTGAAAATAATCTTAAATGTATTTAGATGCTTGGCTACTATGCATCTAGGCCAATCTAGACACTCACTGTGTGTGGACTGAAGAGCAGAGTAGGAAAGTTAAAAAAAAAAAAAGAAAAAAAATTAGACAAAACAATGGAGAATAAAGAACATATTATTATTATTATTATTATTATTTTTGAGAGGCTTTTGCTATAGGGCACGTGCTCTCGCCAGCAAGAGAGAGGACAGAGAGATAGAAAGCAAGAAATTATCCCCCCAGGGGGAATGGCCCCCCCTGCAATCCCTTCTCCTCCATTTTCCTTTCAGGATCTTGAGCACACACACACACTCGCGCTAGGCTTGAGTTTAAGCCACTGGGTCCAGGACTCGAACTGCATTTGACTACATGGGAGTCCAATGACATAGCTATTATGCCAACTTCTGGTCCAAGAAAAAAATTATTTTTAAAAGACAAAAAATGAAAACCACGTGGCACACTAGCATACTGTATGAACACTCCAGGACACACCTCAGATTTAAAATGGCTTCTGAAATTACAGAAAGAAAAAGCCCGAGATGAGAAATGGTTTAAAAATAAAAAAAAAATAAAATTAAAGAGAGAGAGGCAGATAGATATAGACAGAGAGAGGACAGAGGTTGCCCTACCACCTTGTCTGAGTGTTTTGGGAGTCTAGAAGATGCGGTTTAGAGCATAACTTTGGTTTCCTTGGTTTCTGAACACACCAGGACACACCTCAGATGTAAAAAGGCTTCTTGTCTGAGAGTTTTGGGAGTCTACTGCCACTCCTCTTACAGAGCGTGTACTTGGAGCAGTGGAGCTCATGACCTCCTGTGGTCAGTAAGCCAATACGATGGTCCAAGGCGGAGGGTGAGCCCCAGACACACAGCAAGCACAGGTATGCAGCACTTGGGCATAACTACATGGCAGGGAGGGAAGTATAGGAGAAGATGTTACAGGGTTAATGACCAGCTGAGCTGTTTCTGGAAGATGAGGCTGTAACGGCATACAGGCCCTCTGGGAGGAAGAGGTCTGGAAGAGTGCTTGTCCCTGTCAAGAGTCTCCCACAATGACCTAAAAACCTGCCCAATCCACTCCCTACCCAGAAGTGCTACAGGAGTTCTTTTTTTCTGAGTGGTAATGGTTGGGTGAGGGGATCCCAGAAAAGGAAGCAACCAGCAGTAGTCAGAATGCACACCCATAAGGGATGACAGAGAGAATTAGCTGAGACTCTACACAAGAGCCTAAGAAAAATCCCAGCTGTGAGAGGGGTAGGGCATGGAATCCCCGGTCAGCCGGGGAGGGTGGGGTCTCAGCCAGCCAGGGGCCACATCTGGGACCATCCTCCAGTTTCCAACCATCTCCAAAGTGTCGAGAGAACCACCTCCACCCAGGGCAGCTCTACAGGAGACTTCCACTCGGAAGTCGGCCACCGTGAGCCATTTGATCAGCTCTAGTCCTTGCATCCAGCCGAGTTCGGAGCCACAGGTGGGCAAGGCAGAGAATCCTATTGCACATCACAGAACAGGTACAATTTCTATTTCTTTGGAAAACTATTGCCTGCATTTATACTTCCAGCTCTATATTTGGCCAACTTTGAGATAGAAAGTAGCTATGATGGAGAAGTTACAGATTCTTAATTTAGATTTTGAAATTCAAAGCCATTTCAGCATTGGAGGAAGGCACACAATGGTGTATTAGATAGAAGTGGTTCATAATATTAAACAATGCACAGAGGTCAGCAAAACATCACTAACAAGGCTTGGAGAGAGACCTTAGGAAGAACTTGTGGAGCCGGGGTAGAGAGGACCAAATTGAAAGAATGACAGAGGTGTCACAGTGTAGATGAGCTCTGAGGCCCCATTTGACTTTCAGAACAGGTTGTGATTCTCCTAAAGGCACTGATGAGCCCAGGTCTTTTTTTTTTTTTTCTTTTTTCTTTTTCTGGAGAGGTTTTTGCTATAGGGCGCGTGCGCTCGCCAGACAGACAGAGAGAGACAGAGAGATAGAAAGCGAGAAATCACCCCCCAGGGGGGATGGCCACACCGCAATCCCTTCTCCTCCATTCTCCTCTCGGGATCTTGGGCACACATGCACACGCACCTGGCATGAGTTTAAGCCACTGGGTCCGGGACTCGAACCACGGTGGACTATGTGGGAGTCCAGCGACATAGCCATTACGCTAACTGCTGGTCCCGAGCCCAGGCCTTTTTAATAATTTTTTTAAAAAGAAAAAGAAAAAAAAATGTAGCTTGTCTAAAAGTATAAAGCTGAGTTCAGAATGGTAAGTTCCACTAAAACCCATCAAAAACACATATACATGTGTCAGACCTGTTTGGTTAGCATTTTTTATTCAAGACCGTAATTCAGTGTGATCATTAGCCTTGCTTTTACATCACTCCTAGTGAGAGTTTGGTAACTAAGCCTAAGATGGCTGACAAAATGAGAGGACCAGAAAAATAAAAGGATCCAAAAGTGGCCCAAGGAAATAGTGTACACATACATCTTCCCCTCACCCCCACAGGGCACGTGCACTTGCCAGAAGAGACAGAGAGAGGGAAAGTGAAAAATCGCCCTCCAGGGGGGATGGCCACATGATAATCCCTTGCTTCTCCATTCTCCTCTCAGGATTTTGGTTACACAATGCATACATGCACATGACATGATTTTCAAGTCACCAGAACTCGAAACCTAGTTAGCCATGTGGGACTCCAGTACCCTAACCACCATGCCACCTGCTGGCCCCCACACAAATCCTTTTGAACTTGCTCCTTGAATGTGGTGGGTTCACTTGGAAGTTTTTCTCTTCACACGCGATAACCTCTGTATGACCACCACCTGAGTGAGCCTCAGAGCTGCCAGATGATTTATCCCCCTGGGGTAGCCACAGTCCTGTCCTGCTCTTCCTCTTCACTCTACACTGCAGCATCCTGCCCTACCATTCCTTCCTTCCCATCCATGCCCTCATGGCTGGATGCCACCTACACACACCCCTTGCTCATTCCCTGTCTGGTTTCTCCTCATTCTGTTTCTCCACGCAGATCACTGGTAGAGATGTGATCCCAAAGACTAGCTCTTCTTTGCTCTTTCTGTAAAAAATATCTTGTTAGGAGCCTCCTATTTTGTACATCAGGCGAAACACCTGTTTGGTTTTTAAGACCTCAACAAGTCTTTTCCCCCCTAAGGTCCAACACAGAATTTACTCTTACCTGCATCCCTGCCTTGGTGCTGCCATCTTCAGCAGTGCCTGTTGAGTTTTCTGTCTTACAACATGTGGCCCTGATGGGTCTCTTATCCTACACTGACCTCTGTATTGTCTGAGACTCCATTTTTTTTTTTTTTTGAGAGAGAGAGAGACTTTTGCTATAGGGTGCATGTGCTCACCAGAGAGACAGACAGCAAGAAATCACTTCCAGGGGTGATGGTCCTGCTGCAATCCCTTTTCCTCCATTCACCTGTGGGAATTTGGGGCAATCATGCACATGTGCCCGGCATGAGTTTTAAGCTTCTGGGTCCAGGACTTGAACCATGGCTGACCATGTGAGAGTCCAGCAACATAACTATTATGCCATCTGCTGGCGCCTGAGACACATTTTACTGCACCTGCAGCTTTTTGTTCTTCAGATATTTTCATACATTGGTTTGTCTCCCAAGATTGGTTTGTCTCCTCAGATGGATAAAAGGGTTTTTTGTTTGTTTGTTTGTTTTATAACTTTGTTTGAAAATCAGCAGTTAGTTCTCACCCACATTGACTGTAGAGTTCTGAAAGTGATAACAGGTACATAGGCACTAGAGTGTAAAACTTGTCAGGTGAATCTTCATCCTCGTTATGTTTTCTGGACAACTGCACGTGGATACGATAGAGGACATTCCTCATTCCTTTGGCCCAGGAAGATTTGTTGAGCCTGGTATCAATGCACATGTCTGGAGTCCCCATCTCCTTCATGGCAAATTTCCAAATTTCTTTAAGTGCCTGAGGAGCACCTTTCTTGAAGTCCATGCTGTGGATGCGTTTCTGAATGTTTATGGTATGTTCCCGGGTCACCACCTTGCTAATGGCAGAATGGCCCTTTTTCTCGCCATCCTTCTTTACAAGAGCCATTCTGCCCAGCCTAAGTTCAGATACAACGATTTCTAATTTAGGGATCCCACCTCACACTCCTTTACCATTGTGTACTGCAATGCTAGATGCTTATGAGTTAATATTGGCTTGGTTTATTTTGAAGTAGGCCGTTCTGAGCTAATTATTTTTTGTATGCCATTGCAAATATCAATTGCTCTGCATGCCTGGGGGCCTAATTTGCTTTTTCCAGGAAATACATTTTTCCTCTTTTAAGTTTTTGCCCTGAATAAGTTGCAGATACAGTCAGCAAAGGGGTTGATTGAAATCATCTCCTAGACAAAATCGATGTTTGTTTTTAGTTTTAGGTTTTTAAATGCCTTTTACAGACATCCACTGAATGGGTTGACTCACTTAGCAGAGAGAACACCTGGAACGTCAGGGAGGCTGCAACAGATTTCTAGAACTACTGAAATGAGTTCAGGATCCCAGGAGCCCTCTGCAGGTGGGCTCTGGGTGTTCCAATGTTGAAGTCATGTTGTTCCTCCTACCTGCAATTCCCGTCCTAAACAGATGTGCAGCTCTGGAAACTTTATAACCCAGAACACTATTCCTGAGACTGGAGCTTTTCAAGCCCAATGTAACAGCTGTTAGTGGTTGGCAAAGACGAGCAAGCAGGTGGATGTGTCACAAAGCAGCTTTTCAAGATCAAGGAGGACAATTCCGGCACCACGGGCATCCTGTAACCATGAGGCAAAGAGTTCAAGCCAGAAACAGAGACTGCTGGAGGAGTAGGCACTTCTTTAAAACCGTGGGCTGTGTCTGTGGAGTTGGGCATTCATGCCCTTCTCACACGCTTGTCTGTTTTGGATTAATGTGGCCATGGTGGTGGAACAGCAGTGGAATCTCCCTCCTGCATCACCCAACAAAAGAAACAGAACAGAATTTGAGAAAAGTGTAGAGGCAACAGAGTCCTAGGAATTCCCACCAATATCCATCAATTGGAAGGAACAACGGTCAGGTGAATAGCAACCTCAGGACAAGCCGTGAGGCTTGTCAGCTTCCAAAGCATCCTCCTGGGTTGGAGAAATGTGTCAACTCACCAGAAAGGGGAGAATTTACGGCCAGTAGGAGCAGCTCTAAGAGAGGGGATGGCAAGGTTATCAGAAGAGAAGACAGAACCTGGGTACCTAGTGAGAGAACCCAGAGTCCCAGCTAAGCTCATCCCTCAGCCACCTTCTCACTCCACCCCCAAACACACATATACTCATTCACACACACATTCCCCCAGCACCCTCAGGCTATGAAGAATTGCCCTCAGTTTTCAGATTCTTTGGGAAGAGAAACTGGTCTCAGATAAGTTTGAAAGAATGTCAAGGAAAATTCTCCCAGAATGTTACAACAACAGAAAGCTTCCTGTGTTAATCACAAGTAAGGTGGAGGGAAGGGAGCAGACCATCATGGGAGGGAGGAAGGAAAAGAAGAATAAAGAGAAGAAAAAGGAGGGAGGAAGAAGGGGAGGAGGGAAGAAAGGAAAGAAAGAGGGAGGGAGAAGAACAACCTTAGCGTACAGAAGACAAAGAATCCAGGCTAAAAACATATACCACAATATATTAATTTCATTTAACCACAAGGAATGGGGAAACAATGAACATGATTGAAGTGTCAAATTAATGACACAGTTGTGGGGAGGGAAGGTCAGCAGGTGGCAGGGAGGTTAAGGTGGCTAGGTCCCAGATGGCTGACTGTATGGTTAGAGTCCCGGACTCAGTAGTTTGAAAGTCACTTCAGGTGTATGTGTGTGCCCAGAATTCCAGGAGGAGGCTGAAGAAGGGACTGTAGCACAGTTGGCCCCTCTGGGACCGATTTCTCACTTTACTTCTCTCTCTCTTGATCTCTCTCTCTCTGTCTGGTCTCTCTGGAAATGCATGTACCCTACAGAAAAAAAAAAAAAAAAAAAGAGAGACATGGGGAAAACCCAAGGTAATCAAAGTGACAGAGGAGAAAGATCAAGAGCTCAGAGCAGTTGGGGTGAAGATGCTATGTGGAGAAGACATACATGATCCAACCCAAGGACTATTTGTGTCCCTGTGTAGAGACTTCATAAATAGAACAGTACATTATTTAGATATACTAAAGTAAATTTTCTAGAGACATCGTAAATAATGCTTACCAAATATTAACATTTATTTTTGAATGGTGGAATTTGGGATGGCATTGTGTTTTAGGTTGGTTTGGATTTTTTTTTTTTTTTTTGGAGAGATTTTCACTGTAGGGCGTGTGCGCTCGCCAGACAGATAGAGAGAGACATAGAGACAGAAAGCGAGAAATCACCCCCCAGGGGGGATGGTCACGCTGCAATCCCTTCTCCTCCATTCTCCTCTCGGGATCCTGGGCATGCATGCACATGTGCCGGGCGTGAGATTTAAGCCACCGGGTCTGGGACGTGAACCACAGTCGACTACGTGGGAATCCAGCGACATAGCCATTACGCTAACTGCTGGTTCCCTAAGTTGGTTTGTTTTTTAATTTGCCAAAGGATGCATGTGCTCTCTGGAGAGAGACAGAGAGTGAGAAAGCACCCTCGAAGGTTATGCCACAATCCGTTCTCCTCTGTTTCTCACTTCTCTTGGGATTTGGGGCATGCACACAGGCCTGATGTGTTTTTTCAAAAATTTTTTTTTTTTTTTTGGAGAGATTTTCACTGTAGGGCGTGTGCGCTCGCCAGACAGATAGAGAGAGACATAGAGACAGAAAGCGAGAAATCACCCCCCAGGGGGGATGGTCACGCTGCAATCCCTTCTCCTCCATTCTCCTCTCGGGATCTTGGGCACGCACGCACACGTGCCTGGCGTGAGTTTTAAGCCACCGGGTCCGGGACACGAACCGCGGTCGACTACGTGGGAGTCCAGCGACATAGCCATTACGCTAACTGCTGGTTCCCAGGCCTGATGTATTTTTCAAGCCACTGGACCCAGGATAAATTATGCAGTCAGCTATGTGGGATCCAGTTGCCTTAATCACCATGCCACCAACTGACTTGGCATTGATTTTTTAAAATATCATTTTTTGGTATTGCTACAAATTTTAAATGGGCATATACCACTTTAAAAAAAGATTGCCTAAAATATGTGTAATTTATAGAAGTAAAAAGCTGAATTTAGATTTTTACTTTTTATTTTAAAAATTAAGGATGGGAACCAGCAGTTAGCGTAATGGCTATGTCGCTGGACTCCCACGTAGTCGACCACGGTTCGTGTCCCGGACCCGGTGGCTTAAAACTCACGCCGGGCGCGTGTGCGTGCGTGCCCAAGATCCCGAGAGGAGAATGGAGGAGAAGGGATTGCAGTGTGACCATCCCCCCTGGGGGGTGATTTCTCGCTTTCTGTCTCTATGTCTCTCTCTGTCTGTCTGGCGAGCGCACGCGCCCTACAGTGAAAATCTCTCTCTCAAAAAAAATTAAGGATGACACATTAAAAATTTCATTCTATTAGATATTGATTAAAGGATATAAGAAACAGCAGTTAATTACTGTAACAAAGGAAACTGAATCCCACATGGCCAACCAGAATTCGAGTCCTGGCCTGAGCAATTTGTCAGCCAGGCATGTGCGTATGTGCATTACAGGATGAAGGTTGGGAGGAAAAAGTATTACAGTATGACCACCAGGCCCTGTTGGGGGTATGCTTTCTCTCTCTCTCTCTCTTTGTCCCTCTCTGTTGCACACATGTACCCTCTGGAATGGAAAAAAAAAAGAAATTTGAGTAGAAAGCAATTACGTGTGCTTGTTGGAAAGACAGAGAGAGACAGAGGGAAAGCAAGAAATCATCTCCCTGGGAGGATAGCCATGTCATGATCCCTTCTCCTCTATTCTAGAATTTTTTTTGGACACCATGCATGCCCCATTCATGGGGTCCAAGATGGTGTTGACCATTAGGCATACCATTATTTTATGAATCACAGAGGAAGAAAAAATATTGCCAATTGAATTATGACTATCATTTTAAGACTTAAAATGTGGGGAAAAAAGTACCATGTTTTTTTAAATTGCCAGAGAGTGCGTGAGCTCACAAGACACGGGGGTAGGGGGAGTGGGGAGCAAGGCCCAGCAGGGCATGGTTGTGCCATAATCCCTCCTCCATTTCTCCATTCCCAACAGGATTTGGGTTACCCACACAGACACACAGACACTTGCCTGGCAGGTTTTTCAAGCCGATGGAACTGGGATTTGAACTGCAGTTGGCCATGTGGGATCTGGCTCCCTTAACAATGAGGCTATGAGGCCGCCCCCAAAATGCACTTAAACTCAGAGAAATGTGGCATCAAATTTGTGGAACTTACTCATCTGTCTATCCCCATCTGACAGCACATTACTTTGGCTTCTAAATATGTTCATTTACATCAAAGAATTTACTGAACTTTCAGAAAACAAGTCACTTAAAATGCAACTGAGCAATTGTTATATACTGAATGACATCTAATGACTTCAAGAGATGAGAGGACAACTTGATATGGGCAAAAGTGTTTATGATTTTTTTCTGATTCTATGTTGGTATGTCTATAATATTTCTAGATTATAGACAATGGGAAAAACATGAAGAAACTTCTCTATAATCTTCCGAATCTTTAAATGGGTGTGTGTACGTGTGTATGAGATTATGTAGTGGAGCTGAGATTGTACATGGGATTTTCCATATTTTGGGCATTTTCTATGTTATTAAAAATTCTTAATAAATATAATTTGGATGACCTTACATTATCACATTATATGAATATGCCGTAACTCATTTAATATTTACTGTTGAGGATACACATACATATTCCGTACTTTTTCTCTCAAAAAACTTACAAAAGGGACACATCATTAATTTCCCCATGGAGATGCCTAGGAGATAGTCCTGGACTCCTGCAGAATTTCACACACCAGAATGTCATTCTGCAACAGCAGTTTAGTAAACAACTGATTTATAAAATACTGTATTTTACAACTAGTGAATATATATATCCTGTTAAGCACATTTTTAAAAGTTTTTTTGCTTGTCTGGTTTTTGCCATAGGCCACTTGGCACTTGTTTGTTTTTTGCCATAGGCCACTTGGCACTTGCTGGAGAGACAGAGACAGTGAGAGGGAAAGCAAGAAATCATCTCCCTGGGGGCATGGCTATGCCATGATCCCTTCTCCTTCATTCCCCTCCTAGGATTTTTTTGGACACTATGCACACACATCCAGCACAAGTTTCAAGCTTTTGGGTCTGGGACTTGAGCCATGGTTGGCCATGTTAGGAGTCCAGGGCCTTAACCACCGTGCCACCTGCTGGCCCCAAAACAACAAAATTTAATATCCAGATAAAATAGAAAAATACTTATGTGCATCTTAATATTTCCTTTAAAAGTATAGATCATAATGTTTAGATGCTTTCCTTCCTTTTTTTTTTTTTTTAGTTTTGTTATAAGGCTCATGTACTTGCCAGAGAGAGACAGAGAGAGAGAGAAAGTAAGAAATAACTCCCCAGTGGGGATGGTCATGTCACAGTCCCTCCTCCCATGTTCTCTCAGGATTTAGGGCACACATACCCAATCTGATTTTCAAGCTGCTGGGTCTGGGACTTGAACTGTGCTGCCAGCCATGTTGGGATCCAGCTACTTTAACCTCCATGCTGCCTACTGGCCTGCTTTTCTTACATCACACTGCCTACTGGCCTGCTTTTCTTGCATTAGAGGTCAACCCTTTTCCATTTATCAGGGCCTGATGTGGGTACAGCCTGTTTCATGGTCGAAATCTGAGGGGAGAGAGAGCTATGTGTTTAACATCTATATGACCTGGACCACAGAGCTAACGAGTGGTTGTGCTAGGTGGTTCCTCCAGATTTTTCCTACTCTGAGGAAGAGGGGACATCAGAGTCAAATAGGCCTGTTTGCAGGCATTTATAATGATTTTTTTCTCTTTCTCCTTTCCTCAGCCTGTGAAATGTGGCCGGTTGTCTTCTAATATTAATGAAAGGCCAAAGATATGCATTACAGGAAGAACATAATCAGAGTGTGAATTTAAATAAAAAATACTCATCTGGGGTTTCTTAGGCATATGTGAATAAATATGTGAATATTATGGTAAAAAATTTAACTAGTCGATATAGTTGGAACTTTTATTGATGGATAGACAAACATTATTAAAGTGCTGATAACTTATTATTATTTAAATATTAATCATTAATTTAGAATGAATCCCAAGTGAATTATATTTATATCCATCAGTCTGGGGTTACTGGAGAGAATAATGAGGAAAAGAGAAGAATGTTCTGAAAATTATTTGTCTTTTCATTCAAAGCTTGATTCATGAGAAAGAATGTGAGAGAAAAAGAGAAAGAGAGATAGGCCCCTTGACAGGGTCTCATCATGTCAAGATCTTCCTTTTTCTTCCAACTCATCAGGATCTTGGGCGTGCAGATACTCGGCATGTTTTCTGGTCTCCTTGGGATCCCATCCCATGGTCAGCCATGTGGCTTCCACCACTGCCATTCAGTAGGCTATGCACTGCACCACCAAGATTGGGCTAGAGTTTTTTTTTTTTTTTTGTAATGCATGAATAATCTTTTTTTTGGAGAGGCTTTTTTTCACTATAGGGCGTGTGCGTTCGCCAGACAGACAGAGAGAGACATAGAGACAGAAAGCGAGAAATCACCCCCCAGAGGGGATGGTCACGCCGCAATCCCTTCTCCTCCATTCTCCTCTCGGGATCTTGGGCACGCACGCACACGCGCCCGGCGTGAGTTTTAAGCCACCGGGTCCAGGACACGAACTGCAGTCGACTACGTGGGAGTCCAGTGACAGCCATTACGCTAACTGCTGGTTCCCATGCATGAATAATCTTGATATTAGACAAAAACTTGACCCTAGCTAATTCAGTCACTGCTCTTCTTTGCAGGGGTGATTATCTGCTGATCCGATTTTGTTTGTTTCTGGAAGTAGCTTCACATTTCTAAAACAGAGAGGATTCTTCCCATAACATTTTCCCCAAGTGTCTAAATAAGTTTTCAGGTGCCCTTCTCAGAGATTTTTATTTTACCTTAGCATTGAAAAATACAAATTCTTCAATTCTGAGAAGATGAGTTAATTCCATCAAGCTGTTATTTAATTCAGTTGACATCAGAACCATTTTTCCCCCAAGCATACCAGATAGCATTTCTTGGACTTTCTTGGGAAGAACTACTCACTTGTTGCTCCAATAGCAACGTGCTAGACAGCCTGAGGAGTGTTGGATTCTGACCTCAATGGTGCAGTTGTACTTCACACCTGTGGTCTCAGCTGCTCCTCTGTAAAATGAGCATAACATCGCCTCCGTCATGGATTGTGTGAGGCTAAGTCCACATGTCTACCGAATGCCAAGTACTGTGCCTGGCATAGAGAGGGTGAGGATTCAGTCACCGATCTACATTCCTTTTTCTCTAAACTTTTTCTCCTAACACCCATTTACCACCATCCCTACACCCTGAATTTTAGCTTTAGAGACTGAATTCCTGTATCGTAACCTATCAGACATATTTCCATAATATCAGACATATCATAT
>NW_006159510.1:4516280-4518474 GCF_000334495.1 Tupaia belangeri chinensis
TTTTCTCTAAACTTTTTCTCCTAACACCCATTTACCACCATCCCTACACCCTGAATTTTAGCTTTAGAGACTGAATTCCTGTATCGTAACCTGGAATATCAGACATATTTCCATAATATCAGACATATTTCCCAACTCTATATACCTTTTCATCTGTAAATCCGCAGGTCATACCCTTGGTGAGCCTGGGTCTTCTTCCACACGTAGCACTTTGATCTGGTCACTGGATTGTGACACAGTGTGGATCAAAAAAATCACCTTGTATGACTTTGTGCCCAGGACTAATTTGTGACCGCAGCTAAGAGTATTTGTGAAAATGTAATGTAATTTAGACTCTGGGAGGGGCAGTCAGGAATCATGATGGAAAACTGAATAAAGATCAGAGACTCTGCTTTGGTCAGCTGAATAACACACAGATTAGGTGGTAATGTACCTTTTTAAGAACCTGGCAGGCTTTGCACTGGCCTGGGGGTAGAGTCATCTATTTATCTACTACACACACTTTCTTTTACTTGCAGTAATTTATTCTACATTTAATACAAGTATTTGTGCTGTTGATTAAGCTATAGTAATCTTCTTTTAATTTTAACTAGAAGCTTAACAAATATCTAAGCTGACAAAAAGTTAAAACATAAAATTTGAGAGTATTTTATGGCTACTGAAGGAAAGCAAGACTGTCAATAAAACTACTAAGTTAATTTTGACCCCCGTGAGACACATTTTAAAATAGAAGCTGACTTGGGAACCAGCAGTTAGTGTAATGGCTATGTCGCTGGACTCCCACGTAGTCGACCGCAGTTCACATCCTGGACCTGGTGGCTTAAAAGTCACTGGGTATGTGTGCGTGCGTGCCCAAGATCCTGAGAGGAGAATGGAGGAGAAGGGATTGCGGCGTGACCATCCCCCCTGGGGGATGATTTTTTGCTTTCTGTCTCTCTCTGTCTGTCTGGCGAGCGCAAGCACCCTATAGCGAAAACCTCTCCAAAAAAAAAAAAAAAAAAATAGAAGCTGACTTGAGGCCAGCAGGTGGTCTGGTGGATAAAGGCACTGGATTCCCACATGGCCGACCATGGTTTGAGTTCCAGACCTGATGGCTTGTTTTCTTGCTTTTCCTTTCTCTTGCTCTCTGCCTGGTCAAATTAAAAAATAATAATAATAAACGGAATTAAATAAATAAATAATTCTTTTAAAAAGAAAATAGAAGCTGACTTGTGACTGCATTCTGAGTTCTCAGAATGGCCAGGCTGAATCTCCTCTATTGATCTCCATGGGCCATTAGGTCATCTGACCCCCAATGGCTGAGTCCAATGAAGTGAGGTGGTAACACACATGAAGGACAGCCTTAAATGCCAAATGGAAGAAGAGTCACAAAAGACAGACTTGGGGCCCAAGTGGTATGTGTGTTGCTGGGACAAAGTGCCCATGCCCGTGGGTTCCACCTGGTGATGGTGCTGTGGACCAGGCTACCTCCTCACTTCTCCACTCTCGATGATCCTCCATGTTAGCATCTACGCAGCCCGAGGAAACCCAGTGTCATCTCCATCATGTGCTCTGTCCCAGAGCTGCCCCTAGCAAGTTTTCTTACCACAATAAAATAAAACAAAAATTTCAACCTTATTAAATCTATATGGTTGGGCTTATTACCTATGGCATCTGTTCATGAAAAGACAGAAATGTACCCCCAAATCACCTGCCATGAGAGGAGGCAGACAGCACTTCACAGATCATGTTAAATGCTACCCCTAGTCCTGGCTGCTCATTAGAAACACCAAGAGGCCTTGAGGTATTCAGAGTCCAGCCAAACCAAGTTTGCTACAGACTCTGGGGATGGGACCAGCATTAAAAAAATACTTATTTAATTTTATGTATTATTATTATCATTATTTTTCATTTGACCAGAGAGAGATGGGGGGGAAAGTGAGAAAGCAAGCTGCCAGGTCCAGGATTTGAACCGTAGTCGACCATGTGAGAATCCAGCGTCCTAACTACGATGCCTCAGGGCCAGCATTTGTATTTTAAGATCCCTCCAGGCCAGACAACAGTAAAACACAATGCACTGAGAGGCAATTCTGATTAAGCTATAGTAATCTTCTTTTAATTTTAACTAGAAGCTTAACAAATATCTAAGCTGACAAAAAGTTAAAACATAAAATTTGAGAGTATTTTATGGCTAAACACGACAAAGACGAAAGTC
>NW_006159510.1:4518626-4523008 GCF_000334495.1 Tupaia belangeri chinensis
TGCGTGCGTGCCCAAGATCCTGAGAGGAGAATGGAGGAGAAGGGATTGCGGCGTGACCATCCCCCCTGGGGGATGATTTTTTGCTTTCTGTCTCTCTCTGTCTGTCTGGCGAGCGCAAGCACCCTATAGCGAAAACCTCTCCAAAAAAAAAAAAAAAAAAAATAGAAGCTGACTTGAGGCCAGCAGGTGGTCTGGTGGATAAAGGCACTGGATTCCCACATGGCCGACCATGGTTTGAGTTCCAGACCTGATGGCTTGTTTTCTTGCTTTTCCTTTCTCTTGCTCTCTGCCTGGTCAAATTAAAAAATAATAATAATAAACGGAATTAAATAAATAAATAATTCTTTTAAAAAGAAAATAGAAGCTGACTTGTGACTGCATTCTGAGTTCTCAGAATGGCCAGGCTGAATCTCCTCTATTGATCTCCATGGGCCATTAGGTCATCTGACCCCCAATGGCTGAGTCCAATGAAGTGAGGTGGTAACACACATGAAGGACAGCCTTAAATGCCAAATGGAAGAAGAGTCACAAAAGACAGACTTGGGGCCCAAGTGGTATGTGTGTTGCTGGGACAAAGTGCCCATGCCCGTGGGTTCCACCTGGTGATGGTGCTGTGGACCAGGCTACCTCCTCACTTCTCCACTCTCGATGATCCTCCATGTTAGCATCTACGCAGCCCGAGGAAACCCAGTGTCATCTCCATCATGTGCTCTGTCCCAGAGCTGCCCCTAGCAAGTTTTCTTACCACAATAAAATAAAACAAAAATTTCAACCTTATTAAATCTATATGGTTGGGCTTATTACCTATGGCATCTGTTCATGAAAAGACAGAAATGTACCCCCAAATCACCTGCCATGAGAGGAGGCAGACAGCACTTCACAGATCATGTTAAATGCTACCCCTAGTCCTGGCTGCTCATTAGAAACACCAAGAGGCCTTGAGGTATTCAGAGTCCAGCCAAACCAAGTTTGCTACAGACTCTGGGGATGGGACCAGCATTAAAAAAATACTTATTTAATTTTATGTATTATTATTATCATTATTTTTCATTTGACCAGAGAGAGATGGGGGGGAAAGTGAGAAAGCAAGCTGCCAGGTCCAGGATTTGAACCGTAGTCGACCATGTGAGAATCCAGCGTCCTAACTACGATGCCTCAGGGCCAGCATTTGTATTTTAAGATCCCTCCAGGCCAGACAACAGTAAAACACAATGCACTGAGAGGCAATTCTACATGAGAAGGTCACCAGTCCAAGTTTAGAGAACTCCTTGTGTGCATACACACACTAGTCTGTGTGTGCCCGGGATCAGGGGCTGGATGAAGGCTGGGGGTGGACCACAATGTGAGGACCCTGGCGAAAGTGTATCTCCCTGTCTCTCTCCATTCTTGCTCATAGAACAACAACAACAACAAAAACCTTTAAGTGATCTAATAGGACACAGAACGACTAACGAAACTCAACTCCACGAGAAACACATAGAAAGTGGAAGCACAGAAGCAAGTAACTTACCCCAAAGCACCAAACAATTAAGTTGATCCAAAGGAAATTGTGCTGTTTGAATTGTTTATCTATAAAAGGGCAACTTCACATGACTCAATTAAAAATAGAGTGACCCAGTTGGAAACATAGCTCAAGCATTCTTCCCACTAAATTAAATATGATTTTTGTACAACAGTTAGTCAAAACATATACAGTACTCACTCTACAACTTAAAATTGGACTGTAGTTTCAAGATCCATTTGTGTAAGCAGATCTTAGGTGCTATATTTCTCTGAATGCCCCTGTCTCTCTAGATTTGATTGGGAACACTGTGATTTTTTTTTTTTTTTTTTTTATCATCTTGCTTTTCACCATCCTAAGCAGCCTTCTTTCCAGAGCTAATTCTTCTTCACAGTTTAGTGGATGTCTGAAGACCTGGGAGTTCCCCATGCTGACTGGTGAGAACAGAGCTTGCTCCTGGCCCTGGGTGGGCTCTGGGGATTGTTCCCTCTGCTCTCGTCATGTGGTTCTTTCCACAGGAGGCTTGGGCAGTTTCCTCAGCTTGTGCACTGGTCTGCTCAACTCTCAAGAACTCTACAGAACTTGTGGGTCCTCTCAGCTCAGCTCTTTCCTCTGCAGTTCTCTGTACACTTTAGCCAATCCACTGGCACTTCGTCTCTTCAGCTAGGGGGCCAGGGCTCTGCCTGGGTCCCCTCGATGTGACACAGCAGCCCAGATACAGTGGGGAGTCACAGAGCTCCCTCCCACTGCCCCGTTTCCATCTCTCAAGACTGCTGTCTGATGCTCACCATCTAAAATCTTTGTTTCCCCATTTTGACCATCTCATTACTTGTTTTAGATAAAAGGCAGAATCATTTTACACATCTTGGCCAGCAGCAGAAGTCTGGGAGAGACCATTTTAATCAGATGAGAAAGTGAAGAGAGGGCCAGCCTCTCACTGCAGCAGTTAAGATGCACACTCACACATGCCCAGTGAGATTTTCAAGTCGCTGGGTACGGAACTCGAACTGCAGTCAGCCGTGTGGGATTCTAGCAATGTAACCATCTGCTAGCCCCCATTTGTTGTGATTTTTTTTCTGTGTGTGATTTTTTTTTTTAAAGAATTATTTTATCTTTTTCTGTGTGTGATTTTTTTTTTTTTAAAGAATTATTTTATCAACCTCGAAACACTCCTACAAAAAGCCATTTTAAATCTCAAATGTGTCCTGGTGTGTTCAGGGACCAAGGCAACTAAAGGTATGTTCTAAACCTCATCTTCTAGAACCCTGAAACACGCAGACAAGAAGCCATTTTGCCATTTAATTATTATTATTATTATTATTGAAGAGGTTTTACTATAGGGTGCGTGCACTCGCCAGAAAGACAGAGAGAGACAGAGAGACAGAAAGTGATAAATCACTCCCCAGAGGGATGGCCACGCTGCAATCCTTTCTCCTCTGTTCTCCTTTGGGATCTTGGGCACACACGCATACATGCCCAGCGTTGAGTATAAGCCACCAGGTCCAGGACTCAAACCATGATTGACTACATGGGAGTCCAGCGACATAGCCATTACACCAACTGCTGGTCCCAAGAAGCCATTTTAAATCTGAGGTGTGTCCTGGCATGTTCAGGGACCAAGGCAACTAAAGCTATGCTCTAAATCTCATCTTCTAGACCCCCAAAATACTCAGACAAGTTTTTCTTTTTTTTTTTTTCTCTTTTCTCTTCCTTTTGTTTTTATTTATTTATTTTTAACCTTACTTTCCCACCCTGCTCTTCAGTTCCCACACATTGAATATCGAGACAGGCCTAGGTGTACAGTAGCCAGGCAGCGAATACTTTTAGGGTCATTGAAATCCTCAACTCTTATTGAATCTTCGCCTTAAGGAAGAAACTTCTTTTTATAAATCTGAACTCATAATCTCTTTCTGTGGATGCTATGTTGCAAAATACAGTAGAGGAGAGATTTTATCACAGAATGACCAGAAACCAACACAGAGGCACAAGAAATATGAGAAACCAAAAATCAAAAGCAAAACCAAAAAACCTCCCCTAAGTGAAAAGAACGATCCTTCATCATCTACAGACAGTACAGTGGAACTCATGGAAATGTCTGATAGGGGATTCAGAATATTCACAGTAACAAAACTTAATGAGATGCAAGAGGTGAGAGACAATGAACTCCAGAAAATGCAGGAGAAAAGAGACGAGTTCCAGGAGGTAAGGAAGTTCTTGCACAATCTGAAAGAGGAAATACATAGCATAAAAAAGAATCAAATAGAGTTTTTAGAGGTGAAGGCTGTAGTACAGGAAATCAAAACCCCCCTAGAAAGTATTAAAAGCAGATTAGTCCATGCAGATGATCGAATCTTGGATGTTAAAGGCAAAACCTCTGACCTAGAAAAAACAACCAAAGAAACTAAGAAAATAATCCAGAAAAAAATGAGAATACTATATGAGAAATACTAGATACCATTAAGTGCCCCAACATCCAGATAATTAATATTCCAGAAGGTGAAGAAACTAATAAGGCCATTGATAATCTATTCCATGAACTCCTGGAAGAAAGCTTTCCAAATCTGAGAAGCATTCAAATATCCATACCTAAGAGATACAAAGGACCCCTAATAGAGTCAACCCAAGAAGATCTTCTCCAAGGCACATCATAGCCAGACTGACCAAAACCACAGACAAAGACAAGATACTAAAATTGGCAAGAGAGAAATGTCAGGTTACTTATAAAGATTATCCCATAAGGCTAACATCAGACCTCTCATCAGAAACAAAGTGAGCAAGGAAAGAATGGGAAAATAGATTCAAAGTGTTAAGTGAAAAACAGTTTCAACCAAGAATACTATACCCAGCAAGATTATCCTTCATGTGGGATAATCTTTATAAG
>NW_006159510.1:4523037-4558165 GCF_000334495.1 Tupaia belangeri chinensis
AAAACCTGAAAGAATTTACCAACACCAGACCAGCTCTTCAAGAAGTTCTGAGAGGAGTGCTTTACCAGGAAAACTGAAGACACACACACAGAAATAAGAGAACAGAAAGCAACCAAGAAAATGACCAGCTTAAAGCTAAGGACAATATTATATATTATATTAATAACAGCATTGAATTTTAACTTCCAGGATTTAAACGGAAAGTTAAGACCACAGTAATGCTGCAAATTCAACAGAAGAGAGATTAACTACATAAGACTCAATTGGTAAAATAGAATTTCATGCCTTTTGAGTAAAACATTACTGAATTTTTCTTTACTATGCTTTGTTTTCCCAATTTAAGGATTTTGCTGTCTTTTGAGCTGTTGATAGGTTTAGCAATTTGTTAAAATATTTTTTCTTCTTTTTTGTTTGTTTCTTTAAATGAGAACATAAACTTTTCTCCTTTCCTGACTCCTCTGGAATTGGAAAATATTTTTGAGTTTGTTCGTTTGTTTGTTTTTGAGAGATCTTTGCGATAGGGCGCGTGTGCTCACCAGAAAGACAGGGAGAGATAGAGAGACAGAAAGCGAGAAATCACCCTCCATTAGGGATGGCCATGACACAATCCCTTCTCCTCCATTCTCCTCTCAGAATCTTGGGCACACATGTGCACGCACTCAGCGTGAGTTTAAGCCACCAGGTCCAGGACTTGAACTGTAGTCGATTACATGGGAGTTCAGCAACATAGCCATTACGCCAACTGCTGGTCCCAAGGAATGTTCTTATTTTGTGGCAGAATGGTTATTTTCATAAATTCAATATTACCTGTTAATTTGAATCAGAAATTGTAAATCCTCATTGGACAGGCCTTTGACTGGAATGTCATATCTGAAGATTAAATTAGAAAACTATGGAACTAAGGTGGATTTCAAATAAGCCAACAGAAGCTCTTGGAAAGATGGCCTGGTGCCATGAACTGTTCTGCCTGGCAGAGATGATTAGAGAAGCTATATGAAAGAATTCATAATAAAATAACCTGGACTTTTTCAGCCCAGCATTGTAAACAGTGGAGATGGCAAAAGAGCAGTGGCAACCAGAGGATTATCTCAAGGAAGACTTTGAAGGAAGAAAAAGAGACTGCTCCTGCTAGCAGATGCTATATCACAGAATACTTGGTAGGCAGGGCTGAATTGAGAAGGTTTATGTGTGAAGTGTGTGCTGGGTGTTTGCTTTTCCACAGTTTGAGTAGTTGACGTGTAAATATTTTCTCAAAAATATTTAAAACCATAGTGTCTCTGTTGTTATAGTCACAAACAAAATTATTCAAAATTATAAGAAATAATTTGAACATTATCTTTAAAATTCAGTATTTTGAAATTTTGAAAGTTGTTTATTATTTGCTATAGGGCGCGTGCGCTCGCCAGACAGACAGAGAGAGACAGAGAGACAGAAAGCGAGAAATCACCCCCCAGGGGGGATGGTCACGCCACAATCCCTTCTCCTCCATTCTCCTCTTGGGATCTTGGGCACGCACGCACATGCGCCTGGCGTGAATTTAAGCCACCGAGTCCGGGACTCGAACCGCAGTCGACTACGTGGGAGTCCAGCGACATAGCCATTACGCCAACTGCTGGTCCCAGTGTTTTGAAATTTTGAAAGTTGTATATTGACTTCAAGAACTATGGGAGTTTCAGCAAAAATTTTTTGATACGTAAAGTAAATGTTTGTGGGAAAATGTAAAAATAAATAAATAAATGATAAAATCTTTTTAAAAGAAAGTAACAATCTAACAACCAAATAAAGAAAATCTCTTTTTTTAAAAAAAGACATATAGTTCTATTTTCGCTATCTAATATTTTAAGCAATATTTGGAATGGTTGGGTGGGTGGAGAGATAAGTAGATGATAGACAGATGTGACTGATGGTATAGACATAGATATTGACAAAAACAACTTCAAACATACTGCGTTTGGTCTAATTATAAAACACAAAAGGTCATACTCTGTATAATACATACTAACAAAATCAGTTACTAAACAATATTGTGTGTATCTGAATTGTACTGGTTGTTTGCGTCCTTTAAATTGCCCAATGCATCACAACATATGGTCTTGAATGTAGAACAGTTTTCTTTCTTTCTTTTTTTGGAGAGGTTTTTGCTATAGGGCACATGCGCTTGCCAGGAAAACAGAGAGAGACAGAGAGACAGAAAGCGAGATATCACCCCCCAGGGGGATGGCCATACTGCAATCCCTTCTCCTCCATTCTCCTCTATTCTCCTCTCGGGACCCTGGGCACGCATGCACATAAACTAGGCATGAGTTTAAGCCACTGGGTCCAGGATTCGAACCACAGTCGACTACATGGGAGTTCAGCGACATAGCCATCACGCCAACTGTTGGTCCCAGAGCACAGTTTTCAATACCCTTTGGGAAATGCTATTTTCTCTGTTTCATCTGGGTATGCATTTTGATTGTGCCATCACTGTGAATAATAGGGCTTCCATGATACTGTACCACAGGGATTTTGGAGTTTTGCTGTTGTAAAGATCTAAAACAGTAATGATGAAGTATTTGGAAGAAACTTTTTAAAAAAGAATTATTTTATTTAACTTTATTTATTTATTTATGTTTATTTTTATTTGACCAGAGAGAGTCAGAGAGAGGCAGACAGAGAGGGAAAGTGAGAAAGTGAGCTGCCAGGTGTGGGACTCAAATCATGATCGGCCACATGGGAGTCCAGTCTCCTTAACCACCATAACACTTGCCGGCCCCTTGTCGTGATTTTTAAGCTTGAGTGCAGAATTCGAATCACGGTCGGCCATGTGGGAATCCAGTGCCAACTTACACCCCGTGCTGGTTCCAACATTTTACTTTTTGATGAGTTTTGCATTGTTTAAGTTCCCTCATAACAGATATTACTTTCTTTTAGAGAAAAAAATGATCTTGAAAAGTTTATAGCTAGTTTGCCCTTTTATAACGCGTGAAATAAGGGATTGTATAAAATAAACTCCAGGGTTCTGTATAGCACTTGAGCCTTAAGCTGAGGAAAGGCTCTGGGTCTCTGGTTTCCTATGCTGTTCGATAGTTGGCCTGTTAGCTCTGTGTTTAATTACACTGTACTTCAAGCTGTGCTTACTTAAAAGGGACAGTTTTTATATGTGTCCTTGACATAGGAGTGGTTTTTTTTTTCTTTTGGCCAGGTAGATTTTTCTTGTTTCTTCTGTTACACGGCCTTCATCTTTTTTCTTTTAATGTTTTTCTGATGTGAGTGTAAGTTAATATACATCTTTGTTCCAAACAGATACTCAAAAAAGAGGGCAGGGGCAGGAGAAGACCAGAGGATTTTGAAATCAAATAACAAAATACGATTATCTACAAGTTCAATAAACCTCTGTGTTTTCCAATGGAACACTATTTGAAGAACAAGGCATAATAATCTCTTTAAATTGTCTCGGTTAAATCACATAACTGCTTCTCATCAGACTTGTAAGATGTTTCACTAGGGGTAATTAAGAGGGCAGGGGCAGGAGAAGACCAGAGGATTTTGAAATCAAATAACAAAATGCGATTATCTAAAAAGTTCAATAACCCTCTGTGTTTTCCAATGGAACACTATTTGAAGAACAAGGCATAATAATCTCTTTAAATTGTCTCGGTTAAATCACATAACTGCTTCTCATCAGACTTGTAAGATGTTTCACTAGGGGTAATTTTAGTCCTAACAGCATATTAATGCAGGTACTTGACAAATCTGAACCAAATCCATTTCTTCCTTGGTGCTGTTGAACGAGAGAGTGAAGGCAGATAAAACTCAAGGGTAAAAAATATTGTTTCTTTATTATTAAGTAGAATAGAAGGAGTGGCAGCCTTAACATCAGCAGCTGAAAGAATGCCTAGAAAGCCTGTACTGGTTAGATGTTTTGCTTTAAAGCAGAACTGTCTAGCACAGCGCTTGCTTCGGCAGCACACGTACTGAAATGTCTCACAGAAATAAAAGCAATTGGCTTTTTTTGGAGAATTTGAGATTTATAATTTTCAAATGGAGTGTAATGTATAATACTGATATCATATAAAAAGTCTTCTTCGGCCTCATATGATATGTTCCCAGATGATGGCTTGATCTTCTTTTTTGTGTGTTAAGTGTTTATTTTATTCATGAACAAAAGAGAGAGAGAGGCACCCTCAAGAGCAGAGAGTCAGACCTCCCCCAACCTCCCAGCATACTCACCTGGTGTGTGTCAGGTCAACTCAGATCAGGACTTGCAGTCGGCCATGTGGCTCTCTGCACTGTAGCCCAGTACACGTCTGCCTTTGCCACTGAGGCCAGGCCTGATTTAATCTTCTAGTTCAGTAATTGACTCTGTCATTGTTTCTTCATTCTATACCAAATCCATTTTTCTCATTTATTAAGATCCTCACCACCACCCCGACCCAATAAAAGACTTCAATTTCCCATGTTCTGTTACATAGCTGAGCATGAAACATCAGCTCTTCACCTTAGCTCCTCTGAGGATATTTATAGTTTGTGGTTGTTGCTGTTCTTCTTCTTCTTTTTTTTTTTTTTTGGAGAAGCTTTTGCTATAGGGCGCGTGCGCTCGCCAGAAAGACAGGGAGAGACAGAGAGACGGAAAGTGAGAAATCATCCCCCCCCCCAGGGGGGATGGCCACACTACAATCCCTTCTCCTCCATTCTCCTCTCAGGATCCTGGGCACACACGCACATGCACCTGGCATGAGTTTAAGCCACCAGGTCCAGGACTCAAACCATGGTCAACTACATGGGAGTCCAACGACATAGCCATTATGCTAACTGCTGGTCCCAGTTGTTGTTCTTCTTATGGCAGGAAGATGGGTGCACTTGACAAAAAAAGAGTGCCTCTCGATGGGGCATGGCCATGTCATAATCCCTGTTCATCCATTATGTTTTCACCCATCAGGATTTAGAGCATGCACACACATGTGGCCAGTGTGCTTTTCAGCCACCAGGGCTGGGATTTGAACTGCAGTTAGCCATGTTGGGATCTAGTTCTCTATGCACAGTGCTTAACTGCTGTACCCTTAAATATGCATGTTTTGTGTTTGTTTCAGGTTTTTGCATAGGACGCGTGCAGTTACCAGAGAGAGTCAGACAGAGCAAATGTGAGAAATCACCTCCCGGGGGGATGACCATGCCACCATCCCTTCTCCATTCCCCTCTTGGAATTTGGGGCACACGTGCACATGTGCCTGGAGTGTTTTTCAAGCCACTGGGTTTGGGGCTCAGACCGCATGTGGGAGTCCAGCACCTTGACCACCAAGCCACCAGCTGGCCCTAAATATATGCCTTTAAACTTTCTGGTCCAGTTCTTACACTAGCTCTGTTGTCTGGGTAAATGCTTTTCTCCCATTGCATTGTCCTTCTGATGTCAGCTTTGCACAGGTGCTCCGTGATTGTCGACCATGGACTAACATTTGTGACTGATGATCACCTCCTGCCCTGGTCCCTGTCTCCTCTGTTCACTCTGTGATTCCATTCTCTCCATCCATATACAGCCTACCGTGTCTGAGCCCCTTCTTGTTCTGAAGTACAGCTGTATCTTCATAAATAGCATGTCTGTCTTGTCTTGTCTTTTCTTTTCTTTTTTTAAATTTAGCTTTATTTATTTTTAATTTGGCCAGAGAAGGACAGAGCAAGAGGGAGAGAGGGGATAATGAAGCCACCTGGCCCAGGACTTGAACCATGGTTGGCCATGTTGGAGTCCAGCATGCTTAATCACCATGCCACCTGCCAGCCTCAGCAAGTCTGTCATTTCTGTTGATCTGTGTAGAAACACAGAGGCACATTCAGACCAGCACCTGAGACTAGTCTTCAGTGACTGCAAAGGCATGTGGGTGTGCTTCAGGGTCACTGTGGAAATGATTGCCACCAGTGTACAGGGACATATGCTGGGCTTCCAGGTGCTGGGAGCCAGTGGCCAGTGGACAGAAGGGCGCAGGAGCCTTGCTCCCTCATGGGAATGCTCTTATCCTCTCTCCCAGGCTAATTTACCTCTCACACTGCAGGGCCTCTCACAGCCATACCAACTGTGAGGGTGAGACCGTCTTAGTCATTCTGCATCTCCAGTATATACTCTGCATGTAGTTGAGATGATAAATACTTAGCGATGAGCAGGTGAGCCGATGAGTGACTGAGTGTGGGAGGATGCTCTCTGCATCAGGGCAGTTTACCATCACAGAGCAAGAGCAAGACTGAGCTCAAAGTCAATGATCTCAGCAGGTAGCCTTAGGGGACCACTGGATCCAGCAGGTGGGTTAGTGTCTACACTGCAGCTGCTAGGAGGGTTGTTGGTAGAGTGTCCTAGACATCAAAGATAGGTCTGTCTCTTCCAGATCCTCCCGAAGCCTAATGTCTGTGCAAAAATGTGGGGAAGCTCCCTTAGCTGCCTCATCCCTTTTCCTGGACCTCTTATGACTGTTTTGGTCTCCTGGCTGGTTCACCAGTTGCTTTAGGGTAGGATCAGGGAGAATGAAACATGAAACAACTCCAATAAAGCTCTGCACAGGGGTTTATTATGGGATAAATGACAGGCAATAAAGGGTCAGCCAGACAGTGACTCCAAAGTAGTCACACATTCAACCTCACCTTCTTCTCTCCACTGTATTCCACCCTACATGTCCAGTCCTTGTCCCTGAGCAGTAGGCCCTGGGAAGGACTGGGTGGGTGATGACCCGGAGGCCACTGCAGCAGTGTCGTGCACACTTAGTACTCTGTATCCAGCCGCCCACCCTAAAGCAAGTTGGAGCTTTTAAGAGGAATTCAAAGCAGCTAAACCTGAGTTGAGAACATGTTTCCCCGGAGCTCCTGGAACAATGGCCAGCTGGGTTGAATGGAGTCCATTACAAATGAGAGAATTGGAGGGTAAACAAAATATTGTTAATTTAATTTTCTTTCTTTCTCTCTCTCTCTTCCCCCCTCCTTCCTTCTTTCCTTCTTTTCTTTCTTTTGTTTTTGCAATAGGTTGCAGTGCACTCACTGGAGAAAGACAAAGACAATAAGAGGGAAAGTGAGAAATCAACCCCAAGGGAGGATAGCCACATCACAGTCCCTTCTCCTTCATTCTCTTCTTGGGATTTTGGGTGCATGCATGTGAGTGCACGCACCCCCCCCCCCACAGCATGATTTTCAAGTCACCAGGTCCAGGACCCAAACCAAGGTTGGCCATGTGGGAATCCAGTGCCCTAACTACCACATCACCTGCTGGCCCTGTTTATTTATTTTTAATTTGCCAAAAGGCTTGCCAGAGGGAGTCAGAAAGAGGAGGAAGGAAAATGTACCCCCCAGTGGGGTATGATCATGCCACAGTACCTTCTCTTTCATTTCTACATGCTGTACAGATGTGGGGTATACACACACACACACACACACACATACACTGTGTTTTGCAAGCCACCAGAGCCAGGACTCAAACCACATGGTCAGCCATGTGGGAACTGACTCCTTTAATCACTAGGCTACAAGGCAGGCCTGATGTTTAGTCTTTAAGAAATAGGACTAGTCAGCCACACTTACTTATTTTTACTTCTGTTGCTTATTATATTTTATTATGGATGTAGTGAATTATTATAAAAATGTAAATAATTTATAAAAATTATATAAGTTTGAAAGTAAAATTTCTACTGTGATATGTGCTAATCTTTATTCTTTTTTTTTTTTTTTTAAGAGAGGTTTTTGCTATAGAGCATGTGTGCTCGCCAGAAAGACAAAGAAAGCGAGAAATCGTCACCTAGGGGGGATGGCCACACTGCAGTCCTTTCTCCTCCATTCTCCTCTTGGGATCTTGGGTACCTGTGCACACATGCCCGGCATGGATTTAAGCCACCCAGTCTGGAACTCAAACCATGGTCGACTACATGGGAGTCCAGTGATATAACCATTATGCCATCTGCTGGTCTCTGTGTTAATCCTTAGTCTCACCCAGATATAACTAGTAATAGCAGTTTATTACAGATTGATTTATTGATTTATTACCTAGTCACTTGGTATACTTGGCTACTTTCTTACTCTTTTTTTTTGGAGAGGTTTTTGCTATAGGGCACATGCGCTCACCAGACAGACAGAGACATAGAGGCAGAAAGCGAGAAATCACCCCCCAGGGGGGATGGTCATGCCACAATCCCTTCTCCTCCATTCTCCTCTCAGGATCTTGGGCACGCACACACATGTGCCCAGCGTGAGTTTTTTTAAGCCACTGGGTCTGGGACGCGAACCACGGTTGACTACGTGGGAGTCCAGCGACATAGCCATTACACTAACTGCTGGTTCCCACTTGGCTACTTTCTAATCCTTATTCTCACCCAGATACAATTTGTAATCACTGTTTGCTACAGATTACTACCTAGTCACTTGGAATATGAAACAGGTGGTGGTGTTCATAATCAGATGGGGAGTCCTGAGGGATGATCATCTTTAAAATGTTGTTTTGGGGCCAGCAGGTGGCATGGTGGTTAAAGCACTGCACTCCCATATGACTGATGACACTTTGAGTGCCAGACCTGGTGACTTTCTCTTTCTCTCTTTCTCTGCTAAGTGCACATGCCTTATAGCAAATTTTAAAATAATAATACGTAAAATTTAGAAAAAAGTTCTTTTTGATAAAGTTCTTAAATTTTGTTTTGAAAAATGTAGGGAAGCAATCAGAAGAAGAAACATTATATTTGTATACTTCACTAATTCTGCATTTGAACAATTAATGATCTTTACTAACTCCTGTCTCATTAGGGTATATTTAATAGAGAAGTTCAGTGTGTGGGAAATGCTGTAAAAATACTTTGAGGAAGTGGGAGTTTTTTTCTGTCTATCATATGTTATTTGTGGTAAAACCTGGAAAGCAGTTTTGTTGCAAAACAAAAACAGTTCTATTGCTTTTTTGCTCACTGAGAAGTATCGACTAGCTATTATGGTCAGCACTGCAGAGGTTACACATACAATTACTTTACTCTGGGTACCTGACCTGGAGGCCTAAAATTGTCAGTATAAAGTCCATCTAAAGCAGGAACTTTAGTATTATAAAAATTTGAATCTCATCTCTTCTTATTTGTATAAAATGCCATTTAATCACTTTAGTTATGACTCTGAGAATTTAATACTTAAAAGAAATTGATTTCTGACCACATTGAAGGGATTCTCCCCCATTTTTTTTTTTTTTAACCAGAGGGTACATGTGGTCCCTTGAGAGAAAGAGAGAGAAAGAAGGAAAATGAGAAAGAATCCTCCTCACAATGAGAGAATGGCACATGGCAATACCTTCTCTTCCATTTCTCCTCCAGGGATTTTCAGCAAACATGCCTAGCGTGTTTCTCAACCGGTTGACTCTGGGACTCAAACTGTGCAGTTAGTCATGTGGGATCCAGCTGCCTTCGCTGTCATGCCACCAGCTGGCTTTCCCCCTTTTTGATTAAAATGATTATGATCCTCAAGTGGAAATTCAGAGAATGGGATTAAGACTCCATCAAGTTTATGTATAAAGATGATCTCTTTTGGGACCTGCTGAGATTAGAGCAGGGAGCAGAGAGACTTCTCGGCACACCAGTTCTTCTCCTTTGACTTAAGTGGTGGTTTTTTTTTTTTTCTTTGTTTGTTTGGTTTTGTTTGTTTTCTAACCAATTGAGTTGTATTTGTTGCATAATAAGCCATCTAACATCTTTCAGGTAAAAAAATACTAAATTTGAATAAAGATATCACAAAATGAATTAGAGCCCAATTAAAATTAGCTTTGGGGAGGGAATACAGTTCTACTCAATTAAGGAAAACATTCTTATAGACCATAGATTAATTTATTTTTTAACACCCATCATGCCATGAATTCATAGGGAATAGTTTCAAGAAGCTCAGGCTCCTTTCCACTGGTTCTCATAAAGTGTGCTTCTCGGGGTGGAACAGGCTGGCACTTCAGTTGAACCCAGGTATCTTTCTCTTTGGCTTCCTTCTTTTTCTGATCATTTTCCTTCACATATTTTAGGAAGCTCTCTCTGCTCTCAGAATGCTTCATATGCTCAATACACACATTCATTCTCTTGGCAAGAATCTTGCCCTTAACTTGTTTGTTCACAACAATGCCAACAGCATGCTGGGTAACATTGTAGACTTCCAGTTTTGCCATGGTAGCATTTGTGGGGCTTTTCTTTTTGAACAGTACCCATTCCGTTAATGTCTGCAATATCACCTTTCTTGTAGATTTGCATGTATGTTGCCAAAGGAACCAGTCCACGTTTTCTAAAAGGCCAAGAGAACGTATATTGGGTGCCTCTCTTCTTTCCCTTTACCTTTGTCATTTTGGTGAATTCCCAGAAGATAACGATTCCAGCCCAAAAGATAATGTGATGGTTTCTTCAAATATAAATTATGTTTTCTGCACAGGTAATTATGAAAGAGGAACCACATACAAAAAGTAACCAAAAGGAGACCACCTCCATGGCTGGTCCCTTGGTTTGAATCCTAGGCCCAGTAGCTTGAGAAACACACTGAATGGGTGTGCATGAATGCCCCAAATCCCAACAGGATGGAGAAATGGAGGAGAAAAAACTGTTGCATGGCCATTCCCTGTGATCATTTCTCCCTCTTCCTCTCTGTTTCTGTCTCTGGCAAGCTCATAAATTCTTTGGCAAAGTTTTTTAAAAAATAATAAAAATAACTAAAAGGTAAATTCTGGCCCAGCCTGGTGGAACAGTCAGTAGTAAACTGAACTGCACTGCTGGAGGCTACATGGCCAACTGCAGGTTCAGAGCTCCAGGTGGACCTGAACACACGCGCACATGGCCACAATCCTGACAAACTGGAGGGCTGCGGAAAGGCAATAGCAGTATGACACGATCCTGTCAAATGTGCATTTTTTTCTCTCTCTTTTTCTCTCCTCTCTCTCTCTCTCTCTCTCTTTCCATCATAAATTAAAGGGGAATAATGGAAATTCCAAAATTTCATTCCTGATTCTTGATTCTTCTATTCTTTGAGTCCCAAGTGAACAATCTGAATGCCCAAGATGAGATGTGGATCCTTTGTAGACCACTTCTAGAAATTCAAATATGCAATTAGCAGTTACAGCAAATGTTAAAATGTTAAGAGATTCAAAGGAAGAGTAATTTTCTCCAAAATATGGAGCATCTACTTGGGGGACATTTTAGAGACTGAATGGCTTGTTTTCTCGCTCTCTTTCTCTGTCTATCTTTGTTGAGAGCACAATCCCTGTAGCAGAATAAAAAAAAATAATGATACCTAAAATTAAATTAATAATTACTTTTAAAAATTAAATGAAAAAACACCTAGTATTGCTACATGTACATAGGGTTCCCACAGTACAATGGAACAAAACTTCAGAAACATTGTTCTGTTGTTTTCCTTTTAGAAAACAAAACATTGGAACATTGCAAATTGCAAACATTATGGACACTAAGCTCCTGGAATTTGAAAAGAGATTATATTTACTGGCATAGTGATTGAAAGTTAGGCATAGTTGACAGTTTTCTTCCTCTTAGAAAGTACATAAGCATATGTCCAAGTATAGACTTTGCTGGTGTGTCTGATTCGTTCAACATTCCTGTTCTTTTTACTATTACTCTTAGATATATATCTTTTTAAAAATAATTATTTTATTTTATTTTATTTATTCATTAATTTATTTTAATTTGACCAGAGAGAGAGAGAGAGAGAGAGAGAGAAAGCCACCAGGTCCAGGACTCGAACCATGGTCGACTACGTGGGAATGTCCAGCACCTTAACCACCACGCCACCTGCTGGTCCCTCTTAGATATATATCTTAAAGATATTTATGATAAGATTTTTTTCTGGAGTTAGACAAGAAACTTTTATTTGTTCAAACGAAGATACTAACTAAAATCACACTTTAAAATATTAGATTTTTTTTTTTGATTGGGATGTGTGGATTGATTGCAAAGTTGCACCTCCCTGTAACATATTGCTGTAAAGGAGTTTGTTTAGCATGACTATTAGATAAATTATATTTCAGAGAGTAGATTTGACCTGATGAACAAGGATAATTGATGGTTCTAGTGTCTGGTAATGTTAGGCTAAACTTTCCTTCTGAAATGAAACACAATGAGAAGGATCATGTTTGGTGAAAGAAAGATGCCATGAACACATCAAAGCTTTGAAAAGACAGTGGGAACCCTGAAACCAATTATTGCATGAAAAGAGAAAAGTCCTGGGATACCAGGACTTCAGGAGTGAGGGTGTTGCTCACTGCACACCTGGGGACTGGGGCAGCGAGAGCAGGGCATGCCCACCCAAGTGAGAAGTCTCCTGGGAGACCCACTATAGTAACATTGGACCCACTCTCTTGCTCAACCTTTGGGATTCCCAAGAGAGATGCCTTAGACAGAACTAGAAAGAGGAAGAGAAGGATGAGAGCATTCCTGAGATGCCAAAGCTAGAGGTCTATCCCTAGAGGCCTATCCCCAGAGGCCTGTCTTCACTAGGACTCTCTCTGTTCAGGCAGATTGTAACCCCATGAGCCCTAGAATCCTTTTAGGAATGACTAATACTAATCTTACATAAGTAACTTCAGGAAGTTGAAAAAGAAGAAATATATCTCAATGTGTTTTATGAGATGAGTACAACCTTGATATAAAGACCACACAGGAACATGGCCAGGAGGAAAATTACAGACCAATCTCTCTCATGAACATCGATGCAGAAACGCTAAACAGGGCCAGTAGGTGGTGTGGAGATGAAGATGCTGGATCCCACATGGCTGACTCAGCGGTTAAAGTCATAGACCCAGTGGCTTGAATATCATGCTGGGTGCTGGTGCATACCCAAAATCCCAAGAGGGGACTGGAGGAGAGGGAATTGTGGTGTGTACATCAACCCTGTGGGGTGATTTCTCACTTTCCCTCTTTTTTTTTTTTTTTTGCTATAAGGCATGTGTGCTTGCCAGAAAAATAGAGACAGACAGAAAGACAGAAAGCGAGAAATCGCCCCCTAGGGGGGATGGCCACGCCACAATCCTTTCTCCTTCATTCTCCTCTTGGGATCTTGGGCATGCATGTGCATGCGCCCGGCATTATTTTAAGCCACCGGGTCCGGGACTCGAACCGCGGTCGACTACATGGGAGTCCAGCGACATAGCCATTATGCTAACTGCTGGCCCCCCCTCTTTTTCTGTCTCTCTGTGGCAAGCCCAAGCTCCCTATGGCAAAAAGCTAAAAACAGCTATAACCAAAATAATGTTAAAGTATGAACAAATCGAAGTCAGTAATAAAAGGAAAAATGCCTCATTACCAAGTTGGATGTATTCTAGAAGTAGGTTTAGCATTAAAAAAAATCAATCATGGGCCAGAAGGTGGCTGAGTGGTTTAGACACTGGACTCCGACATGTCCAACTATGGTTTGATTCCTAGACCTCGTGGCTTGCTTTCTCACTTTCCCTCTCTCTCTCTTTCTCTTTCTCTCTCTGTAGCAAATTTTAAATAATAATAATAATAACAAAAAAGAAAGAAAACTTAAAAAAAGAAAATTACTATGATTCACTGCATTATACATTAAATGAGAAAAAGATTATGATCACCTCAGCAGATTTATAAGAAGCATTTGATAGAGTTTAGCATGCATTCATTACTTCAAACACACACACAAACATGTCTTAGTAAACTAAGAAGGGTGGGGACGAGCAGATTATGTAATTACATTGTTGGACTCCCATATAGTCAACCCTTGTTCAAGTCCCAGACCTGTGGGCTTAAAACTCATTCCAAGTGCCCATACATGTGTGCCCAAAATTCTGAGAGAATGGAAGAGAAGGGATGTGGTGTAGCCATCTCCCCTGGGGGGTGATTTCTTGCTTTCTGTCTCTCTATTTCTCTCTGGTGAGTGCATGTGTCCTATAGCAAAAATGTCTAACTTAAAAAAAAAAAAGGTAAAGCTAAGCAGGGACAGAGACTTCTGTAATCTAATAAAGCATGGCTACAAGGACCTAGAGCAAACTCACATCTAGAGATGAAAAAAGACAGCAGTGTTAGCTAACAACACACTTACCCAGCTTTGCATTAGAGGTCCCAGCCTATGCAATAAGTAAATAAAAGAAATAAAGATGAGAAGGAATTAATAACACTATTATTATCCACAGGTTATTATGGCTATGGAAAAATATCCAAACAATTTGTAGATAAGGTACTACAATTAAAATGTGAACTTTGCAAGATTATTCAATAAAAGGTGAACCTATTAAAATTATATTTATGTATCCGAGAAAGAAACAAAAAAACAAACATTTAAAAATATATACCACTAAAGAAACATTAAAAATGTCAAAAGGGGGGCCAGCAGATGGCATAATGTTTATGTTGCTGGACTCCCACATAGTTGACTGCGTTTTGAGTCCTGGACCCAGAGGCTTAAAACTCATGCTCGACATGCATGCGTGCATGCCCAAAAATCCCAAGAGGAGAATGGAGGAGAAAGGATTGCAGTGTGGCCATCTCCCTGGGGGGTAATTTCTTATTTGCTGTCTCTCCGGCCAGCACATACATCCTACAGCAAAAATCTCTTTAAAAAAAAAAATAGTCAAACGGCAAGAAATAAGTCTAATAAAAGACCTCTACTGGGAAAATTATAAAGTTGCATTGTGAGATACTAGAGTCTAAAGAGGGGGAAAACGAAGGAATGTTTATGAATTAGAGAATTCAACACTATTACATCCTTCCCTAATTGATTGATTCAGAGTAGTCTCAACACACTCCCAACAGATTTTTTCTTTTTTTGTTTGTTTGTTCAATAGAACTTGATAAGCTGCCTCTGGAATGCATATGGGATTGCAAAATGCCAAGAATAGCCAAGATATTCTTGAGTAAAATAGAAAGAATAGAATATTGTGTCAAATACCAAGTCATGTTATAAAGCTATATAACTACAATGTGCTATTGGTAGGGAAGTGAGCTAATTAAGACTAGGAAACCTAGACTTCAATTCACATGTGTATGACTTATGATCATTTGAGGTTTCACTTCAGGTAAGTGGAGCAAATAAAGGATTTTTTTTTCAATATACAATATTGGGACAATTTACTAACCGGATGGTTTTTAAAAAGTAAGAAAATAGTCTGGCTTGCCTCACTCAGCAGTAAATCTATATTTTTCCACTTTCTAGCAAATGCCAGGATCTTGTTTTTTATGGCCAACTAGTATTCCATAGAGTATATGTGCCATATATACTTTTTCAGTCATTCATCTGTTTGTGGACATTTGGGTTGGTTCCATGTATTAACAATTGAAAATAATGCTGCAATAATTATAGATGTGCAAGCATTCTCCTATGTAGATACCAGGGGTGGAATTGTTGGATCATATGGTAGCTCTTTTTGTAGATCTTTGAGGAACCTCCATATTGTTCTCCACAGTGACTGGCCCAATTTACATTCCCACCAACAATGAAGGAGAGTTCCCCTTTCACCACAGTCCTGTCAGCACTTATAATTATTTTTTAACCTTTGCCATTCTGACTTGGGTTAGATGGTACCTCATTGTGGTTTTGATCTTCATTTCCCTTATGATGAAGGATGTTGAGCATTTTTTCATATGCTTTTGGCTTAGTATGCCTTCCTTAAAGAGTTGTTTGTTCAGCTCATTTTCCCATCTTTTAAGTGTGTTGAGTTCCCTGTGTATTATGGTTATCAGAGGCATAGTTTATAAAACCATTCTCCCATTCTGAGGGTTGTCAATTCTCACTAATTACTATGTCATTTGCTGTACAGAAACTTCTTAATCAGATGTAATCCCATTTATCTATTTTGGGGATTATTACCTGTGCTTAGGGGGTCTTATTTAAGAAATCTTTGCCAACCCCAATGTCTCCCAGAGCCTCCCCAATGTTTTCTACCAGTAGTTTTATTGTTTGAGGTCTTAGGTCTTGATCTTTGATCCACTTTGAGTTGATTTTTGTTAGTGGTGAGAGACAGGGGTCCAGGCTGTTTGACTTTTTTTTTTTTTAAATAGATTTTTGCTATAGGGCACATGCACACACTGGAGAGACAGAGAGAGACAGAAAGTGAGAAATCAACCCCTAGGGAGATGACCACACTGCAATCCTACTGTATTGATTGGTAACCTTTGTCAAAAATCAGTTGGCTGTATGTTTTGGAGTTTATTTCTGGATTCTCTATTCTGTTCCACTGGTCCACATGTCTGTTTTTGTGCTGATACCATGCTGTTTTGATTATCATAGCTTTGTGATATATTTTGGGGTCAAGGAGTGAGATTCCTCCTACTCCACTCTTCTTGTGCAGGATCACTTTGGCAATACAGGATCTCTTATGATACCAGGCAAATTCTATAATTGTCTTTTATAAATCTGTGAAGAATGTCTCTGGTATTTTGACTGGGATTGCCATTAATATATACCAACTCTTCTCACTTTACAGCAGAAACTGAAAGATTAGAAGATGTAGAAGCATGGTAAATGGTTATGGATTCTGAAGACAGTGTGGGAAGAGGATGGTAGAAGAGGGAGAGTATGAGGAAAAAAGTTAAGGAGAAAATAGAGAGGCAAGACATTTATGGGACACATAAATGGATTATTATCTGTTGATGATAAAATGTATAGTATCCTCAGCTGGACTGGTGTGAGGTGTATTTATGTTGGGTAAATTAACTTTACAAGCTAAGTGATGCAGTGACTGAATGTATAAAACAAATTTTAAAAAATAAAAAGGAAGAAAATAAGCTTCTTTCTAATAGCAAATACAAAAATTAATGAGCAGGCTAAAGACTGAAATATAAATCCCAACACCTAGAACCAAACTTGAATCAAGTGTAATTTTCTTTTTGTGAGAATATATTTTATTTTCCTGTTTCTTTGTAAGTTGGGTAATATTTCATTGTACCCTGGACACTATGAAAATTAAGCTATGGATTTCAGGATTATTACTTGACTCTGGGAATGCTGCTTTCTTTGCTTATTAAGTAGTTTTCTTGACTAGGCTTGGACTTTCAACTCTGTTTCTTAAATGGTAACTGCAGTTTTTCCCATCTTCCACCTTCAGTGGGGTGACTAAACCTGTTGCATGTATGTGTGTTTCAGGGGTAAGATATAATGGAAGGCAGAATTTGGGGAATCCCTTCTCTGGTTTTTTAACATCTGGGATTCTCTACTCTTCAGCACGTGCACCACATTGTTGGCTTCCATGTCAGACTTCCAAGACTTCACAGTCTTCCACCTGGTCCTCCCCATATACCTCCCTGTGCTTGCTGTGTCGACTGTACTTTGCGAATAGAACAAAACAGAAATTTAGTTACCTAGCTCCCACTCCCCTCTAAAGGACTTGAATTCTCTTATCAGGGTCTGTCTGTGGCATTAACGTAACCGTCCCTCTCTGTAGTTGCTTCCTGCTTCTTTGGTATAGCCAGGTGTTATAGTTATTTTATGCAGAAGATGGAGGGTCATCCAAGATCTTAATCCAGGATTACTGGAAGTAGAAAATGTAAAAACCTATATGTGAAAGTGAACGCTTTTAGAACAAACTATGTGAGGAGAGTTCCATGTGCTTGGGAGGGAAAGATGTCTTAAACAAGACACCGTGAGCACCAACTTCAAAAAGAAAAGATTGCTAAATTTAATACCCTAAAATTAAGAATGCTACCAATCAAAACACAATATAAAATGAATAAGAAGATAAATTATACAGTTGGAAACAGGACTAATACTTATCATATATAAAGGACCTCTATAAATCAATGAGAAAAATCAGAATGACCAATAGAAAATGAACCAAAAGTCTTGAACACAAGGTGATCCCAAGACCGACAAATATAACTGTGTGTTCAATTTCATGAGCAGTTACAGGTTTACAAAGTGAAACCATAGAAACAGCATAGAGATACTACCACCTCATCATCATATCAATAAAATGAAAAGGTTTACACTATCAAATGTGGGGATGTCAATCATCAGAAACATGCACACAGTGCTGAAGGGACGTTCAAGGGGACAATCTCTGTGGAACAGAATAGTATTGTGTAGCAAAGAAGAATACAATCATACCTCATTCACAACTGTACTCTTCTTAAGGACGGTGTCTTATAGAGGTGTTTATGCGTCTAACTACATATGTATATGTATGTTCAAAGTGGCATTGTTCATAACAGCCCCGGATTGGAAGCAACCCAAATGCCCAACAAAAATAAAATGGATAGGGACCTGCAGTTAGTGTAATGGCTATGTCATTGGACTCCCATGTAGTCGACAGTGGTTCGAGTCTTGGACCCAGTGGCTTGAACTCACGCCAGACACGTGTATGTGTGTGCCCAAGATCTCGAGAGGAGAATGGAGGAGAAGGGATTGCGGCATGGCCATTCCCCCTGGAGGGTGATTTCTCGCTTTCTGTTTCTCTGCCTCTTTCTGTCTCTCTGGCGAGCGCACATGCCCTATAGCAAAAACCTCTCCAAAATAAGAAAAAAATAATAAAACAAAATGTATAAATATGTTGACATGTATTTTTCAGTGACAAGATGCTGCACCCTGCAGGATGGGGCCACACAGAAGGCCCAGGTTGGACTTCTAACCCACCATAAAAGACCAGGCATGGTTGTGCGTGACTGAGATCCCAGCAACTCAGGAGGCTGAGGCAGGAAGATCATGAGTCTGAGGTTGACATGGCAACATGGGGGGAAAAATAGTAGGGCATGGTGGCACACGCCTGTAGCTGGGAGGCTGAGGCACGAGAATCCCAATACTAAAAGCCCTGTCAAAAATAAAGAGAAAGAAAGAAAAAGAAAGAAAGGAAAGAAGGGAGGGAGAGAGAGAAAGAAGAAAGATAGAAAAAGAAAAAGAAGAAAAGAAAGAAAGAAACTTACAGTAAAAGAAAAGTAGACCCTTCTCTTTTGCCTTTTTGTTCCACGGAATTTGAAAAGCTAAAAGTGACCATCCGACACAGTCCCAGTCAAAGTCCTATAGGAAGATATTTCTCCCCCTCTTCACATGTGTCCTTTCTCTCACCACAAATGCAGCCTGTAAAGTGGGGTCCTTGTGCTAATAATGGCACAGTGAGATGATGGGGACGGTCTGGTCTCCAGTGGTATGGCTGAACTACCATGCCAGCCATACATGTCTACCTATGGCCATGCCACAATCCCTTCTCCTCCATTCTCCACTTGGGATTTTGGGCACACATGCACACATGCCTGGTGTGAGTTTCAAGTCTCCAGGTCCGGGACTCACATCATGGTTGGCCAAGAGAGAGTCTAGTGATGTAATTGCAGGTACCTGTTTTTGTCTTTTTAAACAACTGTTCTTAGCCACAGACCTGGGAAGAAAAAGACAAATTCTAGTTGTAATTCTGCCATTAACATTGAAAATTTAATGTTGAGCAAAACCCCTGATAATGCTTAATGTTTCTTCAAAAAAAAAAAAATCACTTGATTGGGGACCAGTAGTTGGCATAATGGCTGGACTCCCCTGAGAAAAGAATGGAGGAGAAGGGATTGCCACATGGCCATCCTTCCTGGGGGTGATTTCACACTTCTTGTTTGTCTCTCTGTCTCTCTGGCTACCACATGCACCCTGTAACAAAAATCTCTCTCTCAGAGCTGGCAGGTGGCATGGTGGTTAAGGGTGCTAGACTCCCTTAAGGCTGACTGTGGTTTGAGTCCAGGACCTGACAATTAGCTTTCTCACATTCCACCTCTTTCTCTCTCTCTGTCTCACTTGGTCCCTATCTACTCAAATAAAATTAAAATAAATAAAGTTAAAAAAATATCTCCCTCAAAAAAAAAAATCACTTGATTAGTTAGTTTAGAAAGTCTCCAAGAATCCTTAAGAGTCTCTGATTGAAGGCTGACTCTGTAGCACAGCAGTTAAGCTCCGTGTATAGGGAGGCAGATCCCACATGGCTGACTACAGTTTAAATCCTGGCCCTGGTGGCTTAGAAAACACACCAGGTAGATGGTACATGTGTGCCCCAAATCCTGACAGAATGGGGAAATCCAGAAAGAGGATTGTGGCCTTACCATATCCCATTGGGCGTTCTCTTTCTCTGTCTGGTGAGCACATATGCTCTCTGGCAAATTATAAAAAGTTTCCATGTCCTAGCACATTTTTCTGCATTTTCTGTGAAGAGGGCTTTTCAGCACCTTAGGAGCTTTAGTGAGAGCAATGCAGGAACCATGCTGCTGGAAGATCTAATATCCTTATTCAACAAACTACTTAGAAGTAGAGCAATAAAGAACTGATTAGGATCTCGAGGCCTATAAAACAATTCTTTTCACTTTTCTAATAGTATTTATTCCAGGAAAAGAATGTGTTTTAATAGCCGTTGAACTGAATTTTTGCAGAGCTCAAAGTTATTCTCCTGGTAATAAGTTAGGCATTTTTAGAAACTGAATTAACCCCTATGGTCCATAATCCAGAACTAAATGAAGTAGTCATGTAGAACTTTCACATTCTTGATCATGTCTGTTTCACCCTCCTTAAAAAGGCTGAAATCTCCGGGCTTCATTCTTGGACAACTGATCTTTCATTCTACATGACCTAGCAAAACAACTTCATCTTTCCCCAAGGTTCCAGTGACCTTTTAAATACTAGTCACTTTTAAATCTTTAATACTAGTTCTTTTAAAAAAAATTATTTATTTATTTAGATTTTCAGGCCACCAGATCCGGGACTTGAACCACAGTCAGCCATGTGGGAGTACAATGCTTCAACCACCATGCCACCTGCCAGCCCCCTTTATTACTACTTCTATGGGTCCTTTTGAGTTCCGTATTTATATATCCAACAATCTACTAAAAGTTTTGATATCTATACTCTACATACTTCAAAACTAACTTCTTATCTCCTCTCCCAAATCCACTGATTTGAGTTCCGTATTTATATAGCCAACAATCTACTAAAAGTTTTGGTATCTATACTCTATATGCTTCAAACCTAACTTCTTATCTCCTCTCCCAAATCCACTGTTCTGTCTTCTATGCCTTGGTGATTAGCCCCATCGATTGTCAGAGGAGAAGCCATAGTTATCAAAGCTGTCGGCACCAGGGCATTCATGTCAATTAGAAAGCCAAGCGAGGAAATCAGAACCACAAAGAGCCAGAATGTGAGTGACAGTCACAGAGGGTGTTTTGGGTTAATGCAAGAAAACCAAGTCAGCCCACCAGATCTGGACATCAGGGGAACAGCTGAATTGGGAGATAATGTCAAGAGTTGGTGTTGGGTCAGGAACTGAGGGGCATGACTTTATCAAGGGGTGGGGTAGGAATGGTCATTGGTGATGGAGCATCTGCTGTGGCCACTCTCACTACATCCCCTCCCTGAATATGACATGTCAGTAATGACATTAACAAATTTATGTATATACTATATATATATGAGAGCATACATATCAGAGGGGTTCACGCCCTGAAGGTGTTTGCTGCACACACACTTGGGTTTTGTTTTGTAGCCACCCAGGACAAAAGAACAGTGTTCTTGGTCTCAAAAGAGAAGCTCCTGATGTTAAGTTGGAGTCTTCACTGAGGGTGATTTATAGATAAACTATTAGAATTAATAAGAAAATTTCTAAAAGACTTCCAAACATAAAATCAATATAAAATTTCAGTTATATTTCTATATTAGAGCAACAAAAAATATAATGTCATAATGTACAATTATAGCATCCAAAAATAGCAATTAGAACAAATATAAAAGAATGATATGAAAGATCTTTATTGGGAAAATGATAACGCTTTACTGAAAGACACTACTGAAAAATCTAAACAAGTGAATATGCCATGTTGTGAGATCCAAAATGCAAAGTGGTCATTCGTCTCCAAATTGATTTCTAGACTCAATTCAATTCTACTCAAAGAGGTACTGGGGCAGGGAAGAGCTCCTAACACGGTAATTCAAAATATGCAAAAATTCCACGGCATTAAAGAAAAAGTGAAAGCCTCAAAGAAAGAGAAGAAAAAAGGAATGGAAGGCCTATCCAACATTTAAATATTATAAAGATGCGTTAATTAGCACCATGCGGTATTGCTTTAGGAATGAACAATAGGTAAGTGAAACACAACAGGGAACCCATATATGCACAGCTGCATGACACAGGGAGCGATTTAGATCAGTAAAGAAAATACACTATGTTCACCACAGTACCATGCAGACAGTAATATACAAAATCATGTTACATTTTTTCTGTAATAGCCCAGCTCTAGAAACAACATAAATATCCCTCAACATTAGAATGGTAGAGAAAATCGATGAACTCTGATATGCTCATTTAAGAAAATATTTACTTAGAGGAAAGAAAGTACATTCGAGTCCAGGACCTGGTGGCTTGCTTTCTCACTTTCCCTCTCTCTCTCTGTGTCTCTCTCTGTCAAATTAAAAAAATAAAATGAATGAATAAATAAAAATAAATAATTTAGGAAAAAAGAAATAGTCTGGAGGAATATATAAACCTAGATGGGATAAAAGACAAAATTATGCCTATGGTATAATTCTACTTATATAAAATTCAAAAGTAAGTAAAATTAAACTATATGGTATAGGGATGCAAGCAATGATTTTTTATAAAAGCATATGTTACTAATAATTTTTATGCATTAATTGCATTCCACAATTTTTGTTTTTATTTATTTATTTTAATTTTAATGCTTTTTTAGATTTTTGCCATAGGGTACATGTACTTGCTGGTGCAAGACATAGATAAAGAAGGAAAGTAAGAAAGCATCCCCCATGGGGGATGGCCACACCACAGTCCCTTCTCCTCCATTCTTGGCATGCACCCAGCATGTTTTTCAAACCACTGGTTCCAGGACTCAAACTGCAGAGTTGTCCATATGGGATCCAGTATCTTAACCCCCACGCTACCTGCTGTCCTTATTTGCTCTTTAATAATCATTTGTAGTTTATTGATGTTCAAAATAAAGTTTCTATCTAAAAATTTCCCCCCAATATTAACATCTAAGGGTTGAATTGTGTCCCCTGAAAGAAGGTGTGTTGAAGTCCTGACCATTAGTACCTCAGAAGGTAACCTTATTTGCAAATAGAGTACAAATGAAGTTTAACCATGGTTATGATGAGGTTATTACAACGGGCCCTAATTCAGTAGGGAAATTTGGAGGCAGACACAGACAGAAGGAAGACAATGTGAAGATGGCAGCAAAGCAGTGGGGTCAGACTTTGGGAGGATGTATCAACCAGCTAAGAAATGCCAGGGATTGCTGAGGGTTACCAGAAGCAAGCAAGAGGCCAGGAAGGATTCCTTCCTGGAACTGTCAAAGAAGAAAATGGCTCTGCTAAGACCTTAATTCCAGACTCAGGCCCAGAACTGAGATAGTCAATTTCCATTGTTTAAAGCCACCAGGTTGTATGCTTTCCTATGGCAACTCCAGGCATCTGTTATATCTAATTTCCACTATTATTATTTTAATTCACCAGAGAGAGCAAGAAAGAGAAAGTGAAAAAGCTGGCCGTCAGGTCTGGGACTCAAACTACAGTTGGCCACGTGAGAGTCCAACGTTCAGCCACCACTCCATGTTGGCCCTTCCATGGCAGCATTTAAAAGTAGCATTGTTGAGACCAGCAGTTAGCGTAATGGCTATGTCGCTGGACTCCCACTTAGTCGACCGCGGTTCGAGTCCCAGACCCAGTGACTTAAACTCACACCGGGTGTGTGTGCGTGCCCAAGATCCCAAGAGGAGAATGGAGGAGAAGGGATTGCGGCGTGGCCATTCCCCCTGGGGGGTGATATCTCACTTTCTGTCTCTCTGTCTCTCTCTGTCTGGTGAGCGCATGTGCCCTATAGCAAAAAGCTCTCTCAAAAACAAAAAAAGTAGCATTGTTTTTCCTTATTAAAAAATTTTTATCTGGGGACCAGAAGAGGGCATAATGGCTATGTCGCTGTACTCCCATATAGAAGGCATTGCGGTGTGGCCATCCCCCTTGGGCGGTAATTTCTCGCTTTCTGTCTCTCTGTCTCTCTCATGAGCACACGTGACCTATAGCAAAAACACAAAAAAACAAAAAAACAAACTCTCCAACAACAAAAATTTATCTGATTTCTTATATCTTAAACACTACTGGTTTGGATATATTTCTGCCTATTTGTGTTTCATTCCATCCACCTAGTTTTCTGTTATGAAAACTGTTCTTTTTCTTAAACATACATTCTTTGAAAAAGTTAAGTGATCTCTATGTTGATCTGTTTCTCCTTTTCTCTACTCTCACCTCATTCTCGTACCCTCTCTCCCTTCATTCTCTTTCTCTTTCCATCTTTCAATCTCTCTCTCTCTCTCTTGGGCTATGAGTATTTTTATCTAGTTTTGTGTCGGGCCAGCCAGTGAGTGAAGAGGGCTATGTTGGTTCCAGTTGAACAAAAGTTCTACACAGTTGGAAATGTTGATTAGACATCAAAGCAATAATGCAAGAGTTAATGGCTTTTCTAAATTAACTTCCTCATTCTTTACCTTACTGAGAAACACATTGTTCATATGGCACTTATTAAATTCTGCTTTGTTCTGCTGTGATTTGTATGCATATCCTTTTCTTCCTGAGGCCTAAAGCCATTGAGAAGTCTTATGAAGCCCCCAGTGAGGCTATGTCTCACCAAACTCAGAAAAAGAGGATGCTCAGAAGGTTGCACAATGGGGTGGGGGAGCATCCAGCAGGGCAACTACTTTAGAACAAGCAGTCTCCTTGGTGCCTGCCCCCATCAGAGTGTGGTGTAAGGCAGGCCTGGGATAGGCATTTGGGTTGAGACACTTGGCAAACAATATGCATGGCCCTGTGTTTTTTCATCTCAGATCAGGTCTCAAGAACTGTGTCATTGACTTTAGTGTTGGATAAGAGGCCTAGAGTTGAGGCTTCCCTCTTCATGCTTTAAGAAAGGCAAACCCAAGGGCACCAAGTTGTACAAGCCAGGCGAGAGGGTTGAAGGAATAACTGAGAGCCAGCCCTTTAAATGGAGCTTGCACAGGGAGTAATGCACAGGGCTGCTCTCCTGCACAGGCTTCACCCTGCCAGATGGGCAGCATCTGGGATGGGAAGGCAGAGCAGCTGACTGCAGCTGCCGGGGTGAGGCCACCCTATGCGAAGCTGAGGGCACAGGGAGTAGAAGAGGGCCTGGGAAGTGCTGTGGACCAGGCTTTTTTATGACGTCTTCCCCATTAATAGTTCACACCTGACACCTCAAACAGTGCCCGCTCAGGTGTGTCCAAAGCAAACTCCAGACTAAAAAGGCCCATCTCATTTTGGGGTCTTCACCTCCCTATTTACTTTTGTATTTCTTGCTCAGGCTACAAGTCCTGCAGGAAAGTGAGTTCCTAGAGGCAAAAACCACATCTTCACATCTTTTTTATTTTTGTAGAGTTTTTTTTTTTTCTATAGGGCATGTGTGCTCTCCAGAAAGAGAGAGACAGAGAGACAGAAAGCGAGAAATCACCTCCCCAGAGGGAATGGCCATGCCAGAATTCCTTCTCCTCCATTCTCCTCTTGGGATCTTGGACACTCATGCACACATGCCCGGCATGAGTTTAAGCCACCAGGTCCGGGACTTAAACCGCGGTTGGCTACATGGGAGTCCAGCGACATAGCCATTATGCTAACTGCTGGTCCCAAGAACCACATCTTTTAAGGCTTTTAGCACAATGCTTTGCACCAAGTGCTTTGTAAAACTTTATATGACTGACTGGGCATTCTCTAAATGTCTTCATGAGTCCATGCAAAACAAATTATGTCATTCAGAATAATTCTTTGGTTTATTCAAAAGTAAAAATAAAATAGGGGGTCTGATGGTGGTGCAGCAGTAAAATGCAATGCTGGTTGAGGTTAAACTACATGGTAAAGTTCTGGGTTCAGGTCCAGAGATCTTCCTGAGTGCCCATGATCCTGGCTGGCTCAGGCCAGGGGTAGATTTCATCCTCAAGATTTTGTAAAGGGGCTGGCACTGTGGCATAGTGGTAATGTGCAGCTCAAGAGAAGGTGGATTCCACATGGCAACCGTGTTTCAAATCCCTGTCCAGAACATGCTAGGCTCATACACTAGTGACCAAAATCCAAAGGGCTGGAGGGCTGAAAGAAAGGAATCATGATATGACCAGTCACTGTGGAGGGTGGGTCTCTCTCTCTCTCTCTTTCTCTCTTACATATATTCATTCTATAATGAATATAGGAGAGAACAAAGACTATTGGGGGTGCAGACTCTCTGTCTCTCTTTCTCTCTCCATTTTCACTCATTCATGGAAAAATGAAAGTTCAAAAGCACTGGAGCCAGCAGGTGGCATGGTAGTTAAGGTACAGGATTCCCATATGGCAATCCATGGTTGAAGTCCTAAACCTGGCGGCTTGCTTTCTCACTTTTTTTCACTCTGTCTTTCTCTGGTAAGTGCATATGCCCTATAGCAAATTTCTTCAAATAATAATAATAGATAGAATTAAATAAATAGTTCTTTGAAAAAATATATAAGAAAATTAAAAAGCATTGTTTAAAAAATAAAATAATAGGGACCAATAGATCGCAAAATGTTTATGTCACTGGACTCTCACGTAGCCAACTGTCGTTTGAGTCCTGGACCTGGTGGCTTAAAATCATGCCGGGAACGTGTATGTTCATTCCTAAGATCCTGAGAGGAGAATGGAGGAGAGGGGATTGCAGTGTGGCCATCCCCCTTGGGGGTGATTTCTCTTTTTCTGTCTCTCTTTCCAGTGAGCTCATGTGCCCTATTGCAAAAATTTCTCTTAAAAAAATAAAATAAAATAAACATAATAAAAACAATACTCAATCACACAAGTCCAATGCTCTCCCCTGAGATTATGCAGGTTCCTCTCTGTCTGGGATTCTGTCTGCCCAGTTCCACTTCATGATGGATATGGATACTGTCTGCCCAGTTCCACTTCATGATGGATATGAGCAACTACGTTTCCATCCAATTGACAGGTAGGCTTTGATACGGAGCCGGCCTGGCCCGATCCAGGGAGTGTGGCTGCTAAGGAAATCACAGTTACCGCTTCCTGATGGGATGAGCTGATGGGTAACCTTCCCCACCAGAGGTCAATGATTGGCTGACTCAGGACACACAGGTATCTTGTCTCGAGGGCGGGCAATTCTGTGTGCCCTGATGCAGTGACACCAACCGCTCCAGTCCTCTCTCCTTATCCTTCTCTGTCCTGTGCAGCCTCTTCTCACAGGAATATTCAGGAGGAACATGCGCTTCTGAGTGCCAGACTCATCCCTGCTCCTCAGGAAGCCAAGACATCGCCTAGTCCACTGACGTGACTATGAGCATGGAAGGACTTCAGGCACTTGCTACTACTGCAGACTTCCACTGTGGCTATAATCTGGAGAGTCCATGATTGCCCATTTCTTACGTTCCCTCCCCAGGCCTACTTTCAAAGGATAAAGCTTATCTTCCATGTGGGGAGCGGTGATGGGTAGAAAGCCCTGGCCCTCTAGTCATTGAGACTTTCTCAGATTAGTGTATCCTAAATGGTGGGCATTGTAAATGACGCTGTTTGTACTTTTATTTAATTTGGTGAGTATAGTTGACAGGTAGAACAGGCTGACTGAAACAACTGCTTTTAATGATCTTCTCAATAAGATTCTGCCATTTAATGCAATTTATGAACATTATGGTGGTTTTTTAGTTTTTGGGTTTTGTAATGTGAGAGGGTGTGTTTGCACAAGAGAGACATGGAGAGAGAGAAACAGAGAGAAAGAGCGCCCTACACATAAGGCCTGCTCATACTGCTATCCTTTTCCTTCCAATTCCCCATCCTGACAGGGTCCTAGGCACATGTGGATTTCTCATGGCAACATTTTGAGTTCCTGACCACTTTATTTCCTCCTGCTTCAATCACTTAGCTGTCACCTGTCTCAGCAACTGGTTAATGAGTTCTGAGAATGACAATTTTAACACCAGCTTAATAACAATAACATTAGTCGATTATAATTGGCAAAGAAAATATCCTGCAAAAATATCTAAGATTATCTTAGTCTGCTTTCTGCTTCTATAACAAAACACTACAGACTTTATTTTTCTTCTTTAAGAAGTTTATTTGACACACTGACTGGAGGCTGGGAAGTCCAAGAGCATGATGCTGGCATCTGCAAGGGCCTTCCCTTGTGGGAGATAGAAGGGCAAGTGAGTTGACAAGACAGAGAGAGAAAGGGGGCCATACTGATCCTCATACCAGCAGGCCACTCCTGGGGTAGTCAACCCACTCTCACGATAACTAACCCACTCCTGACATGACAATACTAATTCATTTGTGAGGGCAGAGCCATCATGACCTCATCTCCTCTTACAGGTCCCATCTCTTAATATTGTCACAATGGCAATTAAATTTTAACCTGTGCTTTGGAGCGGACATTCAAACTGTAATCAAGACCAAGCAGGGGTAATTTTTGCATCATTTGTTATGTTATCTTGTGTAATCTCTGTCACTATTAGCATAAGTGATTAAGAATTCATTAAAAATTATTCAAATGATTATGAAAAACAGAACATTCGCTGCTTTTTGCATTGGCAATATGGACAAAAAGTCTATGAATGCCTAAGAGAGTACAGAAATGAACTTTTTTGCAAAGTAATCTCTGTTAAATCCATGAATTAAGGAATCAGTCTGATGGCTAAAGCAGAAAACTCTGGTCAGGAAATCTAAGCCATATGCTACTGTAAGGAGCCTGTATGTATATATGTATGTATGTGTGTGTGTGTGTGTATATATATATATAAGAGCTTGTTAAATTTCATTTATATACATATATAAAAGAATTCATTAAAATTATTCAAATGGTCAGGAATAACTACTTTATTGATAATTATATATTGATTTGTAAAACATATATATATACAACTAAACACTCAGGTGATTTGCCCAAGGTAAATTTCATAACTTGTGTTTCCAGTGAAACATCTTTGATTCACAGCTGAATTCTCAATACTTCCATCAATGGTATGGAAAAGCAAATTAATTGTAACATGGAATATTATGGCATTATTTATTGATTCTTCACTTTTGCTAGTGTACTTGTTCTTAGATAAAGAGGTTGGATAGTGGGGCTGGCAAGTGATGTGGTGGTTAAAAGCACTGGATTCCTTTGGCTGACTGTAGTTCGAGTCCTGGACCTGGCAGCTTGGTTTCTCACTTTCCCTTTCTCTCTGTCTCTGTCTCTGTCTCCGGTCAAGTTAAAAAATAGTAATAACAAATGGAATTAAATTAAAAAAACAAAGAGGATGGATAGTTTGTTACTTCCAGGGCAAGACAGAAACCATGATGGAAATAGAAATGTCGATATGGTTCACTGAATCTAGTCCCATTCATGTTATTCCATTAATTCTATAACGATGTAAGAAAACGTGTGTCACAAAACGTTAATGATCTCTTGCATGTATAGACTAGTTTTATTCCAAGGTTTCAAGTTGCTTTCTAAATACTAATTTACTTTCTGTGTCAGATGCTTATTCACTTTCACTCTTTCTTTAAACCCGATAGTTTACCCAAGTTGAATTTTTGCTCTGATAAGGCAAAAAGGAAACAACCGAAAACGTAAGTCACCGTGCATAGTTCTTTATGGAAATTGCAGCTTAGGAAGATTTGCCACACAGGGTTGTAAGCCATCTCCGCCTTCTCATGTGTAAGTACTGGACAACTCCGACCATAGTATTTGACAACCAGCTCCTCTAGTGACTTTGGAAAGGGAAAAAAAAAATCCACAAAAGTGGGACACAGGAGGGAGCACAGCATGAAAAAAATCCTGTGTTAATCTGATGAGAAGTGAAATAACCAACTCATAGCAATAAAGCTGAAGAATTAAAGGTGCAACTCCAAGATACGCTTCTGCAAGGGGAGCCATTACCTAAGGGCTTTGTATTTCCTTCCTGTTAGTTATCTCATGAATAAATAAGCCCTCTCTGCCTGGCACTGATACCTTTAACATACCCTGATTGAGCGCGTTCCTTTACTACTCACTTCCACCCCGGTCAGATTTTCTGGAATCTCAAGCCCAGTAAGTAATTAATTTTTTACTCATTAGAATTGGCTAGGAATTCAGCAGAACAGAAAAGAAGTAGAGAGGAGGTCCTGGACGGTAGGTAAATAATGCTTCCTACTGGCAGACAACAAAGCAAGGTAGGGAACAGTTACCCAGCACTAGCTCCCTGATGAATACTTGTTTAATTAGATTTTAGCTGAGCCTTTGTGGAGCTAAAAACACTGTTTTTAGGACTTGTCTAGGGAACTGTAGGATAGTAACGATAGCTTACAATGTCACATTTTTGTGTCTCTCTGATCTGGCCCTGGCCTCTTGCTGTCCACCTCCTGGCAGGCCAGGGACTTCACCAGGAAGGCCTCCTTCCTCCTACCCTCTTCCCTCTTGGCCGCCTAAATGTTTTATGCTGTATCTCAGATCTCCTCGGCTTTGTTACGTAAAGGCAAAATAATTTTGGTAAATTAAACCATGCTATCACGTTAATAAATGCCGATGATTATGTAGCTCCCTCTCTCAAGTAAGTCATAAGATTTTTTTTAAATAGTGGTTTTCTGAAGATAACTGACCACAGTTCAAAAATATGACTCTGATCTCTGGTGAAAATTTCAAGGCTTTTGGCGGAGCTTTGAAGTTGATAGCCCCGTGTGTCCGCTTGATTCATTCTAATAAACATCTCTGGGTATCTTTATGCCTTGACGCACATCTGATCCAGGTTTTTGTGCTTTTTAAACACAAGGGACTACAGCAGGGTTCTCAGTCACATGTGCCGCGAGGCCGATCACGGGTAGGCAAATGGGCGACACAAGCTTCTTTCCCCTTGTCCCGGTGCTGAACTGCACTTTGAAAAAAATACGCTGTTGATGATGTCATTCAACACAATGGGGGATTATAGAGAAGCCAACCCCCTGATAGGACACACATATAAATGACCAATCCCTGCAAGAACAGGTAGATAAAGAGGTGTGTAATTCCAGAGGGGGGACAGAACCTTTCTAAACAGATTAGGGAAGGCTTCATAAAGGAGTGACATTTGGACTGGGATGACTGGGATTTAGCTGAATGAAATTGGATGTGTGGTTAGGACTCAGATTGGGGAAGTGGGTAGAAGATGACCAGAAGGGGGTCAGGCAATGCAGACATGAGTCGGGGGTGGGGGGACTCTCCGCAGACAGCCAAGGATTCTTCAATTGAAGTAGGTGCCCAAGAGATGGGGGAACAGAGAGTAGGGGAGATGTGGTACCAGGGCCTGAGAAACCATCAGTGTCAAGTGCAGCAGTGTTTCAGTTCATAGGCAGAACACCGCGGCAGATTGTAAAGCACGGGCAAGCTGGCCTATCCACATGGTGCTTTAGGAAAGTGACCGAGCAGCACGGTAGAGAAGACTAGAATGGTACTCTGAAGGCCTGGATTGGGAAGGAACAAGGGGATGGTGGCAAGGAGAGAGCAGTGTGAGAACTGTTGTGGGTAGAAGTTATTAAAATGTGGAAATAGGCAAGACTCAAAGTGAGGATAACTGGGAGAAAAGGATACCACTGCCAGAAATAGCAAAGAGGGAGCGAGGATCGGTAGGTAAGCTTAGTTTGTGGACATCATGAGTTTTGAGGAGATAGTGAGATTTCTAAGTAAAGCTATCTATTAGGCTGTTGGAAATGCCAATCTAAAGCAAAGAGAATCCTGTTCCTATGTGTATTTTGCAGTTACACAAAGGTCTCCTGGAATGAAGGACTGTCAGTCAAAAACCAAGAATATAATTGATACGTTTAATGCAAAGCACAAGTCTTCTTCACAGCCAACATCGGTTGTGACACACACACACACACACACACACACACACAATTTGCTATAAGAAGAGAGAGAGAGTGAGAGGGAGGAAAAGTGAGAAAGCACCACCTCGGAGAGGACAGTCATACCATAATTCTTTCTCTCTCTTTCATTCTCCTCTGGGATTTGGGGCATAAACACACACACACACACACACGCACACACACACACAGAGCATATGTGGTTTTTCAGACACTGGGTCCGGAACTTGAGCTGCTCAGTTGGTCATGTGGGATCCAGCTACCTTAATCACTATACCACGAGCGGGCCCTGAGAATATGTATTTTTATCTCGACATCATCCTGCCCTGAACTGACCTGATACTATATTTGTTTTATTGCTAGAGGGAGTGTGCACTGACCAGAGAAGGTGAGAGAGAGAGAACCCCCCAATGAAGTGTGATCATGCTACAATCCATTCCATTTCCCCATCCTGTTGGCATTTGGGGCATGTATTTACATGTTTCTAGCTGTCAGGACTGGGACTTAATCCACATGGTTGGCCATGTGAGAGCCAGCTCCCCTACTATTGGATCATCAGAAAAGTAACGGCATGTTTTTCTGTTTTTCTATGCAAAAATGCATCATGATTTTTTGGAGAGGTTTTTTTTTTTTTGTATTGTTTTGTTTTGTTTTTGCTATAGGTTGTGTGCACTCGCCAGGAAGACAGAGAGAGACAGAGAGACAGAAAGCGAGAAATCACCACCCTGGGCGGGGGGAGGATGGCCATGATGCAATCCCTTACCCTTCATTCTCCTCTTGGGATCTTGGGCATGCATGCACCCGCGCCCCGCCTGAGTTTAAGCCACCAGGTCCGGGACTCAAACCATGGTCGACTACATGAGAGTTCAGTGATATAGCCATTACGCCAACTGCTGGTCCCTGCATCATGATTTTTTTCAACGACCCAATACTAGGTAAAGGGACTGACCTTTCCCACCCTATTTGTTGTTTAAATGTACAGCAGCTCTTTGCTATAATAAAATGAACCCAGGCATTGTTTTGGAGACTTGAGATTCGAATCCTTCTTCTGTTATTGGATCATCAGAAAAGTCACGACACATTTTTGCATGGAAAAACCGAGAAGTATGTCATGACTTTCCTGAGAATCCAATATATTTTATTTCTCCAAGGTCCTTCTTCCGTCACGTGAAGGGGCCAGAGATCATCTCCAGGTTTCTCCTAATCAGTGGTAGTCTGTTTATCATGAAAATGGGGGAGCTGCTGGTTTGACCAAGCAGTCCTGACCACTAGGGTCCATTGGATTTGAATACAGTCTTGAGGCAAGGTTAAACCAACCAACTGACACACACCGAGTTGAAGCACATGGCGAAAGACATAAAGCACAACAAGCTCAGGGTGCATGTTTTCCAAGTTCCTCACTGTCATTTGCCCGCTTCTCTTTCACCATTCTCCATGGCAAAGGCAGATCTCTACGAGAAGGACTGATGACCCTGGGTTACTTTTTTTTTTTTTTTTTTGAGAGATTTTCCCTGTAGGGCGTGTGCGCTCGCCAGACAGACAGAGAGAGACATAGAGACAGAAAGCAAGAAATCACCCCCCAGGGGGGATGGTCAGCCGCAATCCCTTCTCCTCCATTCTCCTCTCGGGATCTTGGGCACGCACGCACACACGCCCGGCGTGAGTTTTAAGCCACCAGGTCCGGGACACGAACCGCGGTCGACTACGTGGGAATCCAGTGACATAGCCATTACGCTAACTGCTGGTTCCCGACCCTGGGTTACTTTTCAGTCACTGCTGTCAAACCAATGGGAAGTACAAAGATGGTAAGGCTTGGTCTTTGTCTTCACGGAGATTACACTCAGATTAACAGGAAAGATGCACAGTAAGTCAATAATAGGGCAGCAGGGCAATAGGGATGAAAACACAATGAGAAAGGAGGGGAGATTTTTCTCAGGTTGATATTAGTGATGGCTGTGGGAAGGTGTGGGTAGAAATGCCAGAAGGCACTCCAGGGCAAAGACACACCATAAGCGAAGATACAAAGAATTCGACACAGGTCGGGGACCCACAGTCTGGAGGAAATAATGCCATGGTGCAGGTTGGAGCAGCTGGTGGGAGCTCTCCAGTCTCAGGTTAAAGAGTGGGACTTAGATTCAGTAGACAGTTCAGTAAACAATACTGCCTACTTTTGGAAGGGGAAAGATTGAAACTGTGCCTTGGGAGCCAATGTGACCATGGTGTCCAGTGGTTAGTGGTAAGGGAATCAGCTAAGAGGTCTTTAAAAAGGCCCAAGCCTGGGACCAGCAGTTAGCGTAATGGCTATGTTGCTGGACTCCCATGTAGTTGACTGTGGTTCACGTCCTGGACCCAGTGGCTTAAAACTCAGACCGGGAGCGCGTGTGCGCGTGTGTGTGCGTGCCCAAGATCCCAAGAGGAGAATGGAGAAGGGATTGCGGCGTGGCCATCCCCCCTGGGGAGTGATTTCTCGCTTTCTGTCTCTCTGTCTCTGTCTGGCGAACCCACACGCCCTATAGCAAAAACCTTCCCCCTTCCCCCCCCCAAAAAAAAGAGAGAGTTCCAAGCCTGAGGGAGTGGTTGGACTGGCTACAGGAAAAGACATGAGGCCAGATGAACCAAATGTTGAAGGATGGACGTGAGAGGATTGGGAAGCAGAGGATGTATCGACTTCAGGTGTGAGGGTAGATGCAAACATCACAGGAGAGACTCTAGTGTGAATAATTAAGAGAATGGTTGTGGTTATTAGAGGTGGGGAGTAACTGAAAGGCAGGAGAACAAGGCAGCTTAGTTTTGGGTTTGTGGAGTTTGGGGCTTGGAGGGGAGGGCATCTAGCTGAGGTGACTCAGGACAGGTGGAAATGAGGGAGCCTTCCAAAACAGTCAGCACTGGAGATACGGTTGGTTTTGTCATCAGGCATGCAGAGATGGCACTGGTGTGACAGCCACAGCCTTTCAGAGGTGCGTGGAATTTAGACATCAGGTGGCCCGAATGTCCCCTCCATCATCCTTTTTGTAGAAAGGGGAAGTGAATCCCAGAGAAAGCTCCGAGCAGTCAGGATCATGAGCGGGTGGTTCTAGACCTGGCATTGGAAACTTCGGACCTAGAACTGGTCCACAGCCCCTGCGGTCTTTCCACCTCTCCCTCTCAAAGTCTTCATTAACAAGAACCTGCACTCCCAGACCTAGGACGCTTGAACTTTTAACATGCGCGTTCAGCTGGGGCTCCAGGAGGTGTTTTTTGCTTAGAGCCAGCGAAGGCCTGGCTGTGGGGCTGGGACGCGGGCCCCCGCGGTACCGGGGAGCTCCAGTTAGCCGGGAGGGACCGCCGCGGGCCTGGTCCCCGAACGCGCCCTGGGAGCGCGCGCTGCGCCGGCGCGTCCGCGCGCCCCAGCCCT
>NW_006159510.1:4558767-4560750 GCF_000334495.1 Tupaia belangeri chinensis
GGGGCTGCCGCGCTCCCCTGCGCGCTGCGGCGGGGCCTGGGGCGCCGCGGGAGGACGCAAGATGGAGCAACCCTGAGGGCCGGCGAGGGCCGGCCTTCGCGGGGATGTGCGCTCTGCCCTAATGGAGAGCCGCCGCGTCCTTGGTGCAGCAGCGCGCTGCGCCGCGACCACGTTCGGCGGCTGGGGACGGGGGCGAATGCCGAATGGCCTTATTTTAATGCGAAACTTGTCATTGGACTTTCGGGCTTGAGCTCCGATATTCCAGGCATCCCGAATTTCAGCCAGTGCCGTCATAGCTCCGGGAAGATAGTACTACTATTGTTCGCGTGTGTTGTAATATGAAGGTTGGGGAGACTCGGGAAGCCTCCTCCCTCAGGCCAGGTTTTGTGCCTCACTCCCATCACATCATATTCGGGATTTGTGACAGATTTGCCACAGCGATTCCATGGAGTGTTCTCTACGGCTGCTTCTTTGCTCTCTACGGGGAGATCGTGTGCTCAACTGTCATAAGTTTTAGATCGGGTTTTGCTAGGTCTTCAGGAAAAACAAAAAACACTGAAGTGCCAACATATTACACGTTTAATTATATTTACTAGTCCCTGGGTTCACCGTGGTCAAGCCACTCATAAATATAGCGCTGATAGGGTGGGGATAGCCTGGCTCCACTCGAATTTACATTTGGAGCAGTTTAGCAGGGTGAACTTTTTTTTTTTTTGTAACGGTTTTGTGAGGGCGGGCAGCCAGAAAGTAAATTCATTCGTGCCAATTTCCATCAGCAGGGAGGAACCGATGTTGAGTTTATGTTTTCCTTTTTAACACTTTCGGACTGTACTGTGGTGTGGTGTCCACTTGCCTTTTCAGATTTCCATGGATTGAAACTATTTCTATTTCAGTTCTGAAATCCTGCAGGGTCTTTCAGTGTCCTGCATGTGAAACAGTCCAGTAAGAAAAAGAGAAGTCTTAGGAACTTAGTGCTTGGGGGCCTCCTCTGACCCTTTGGAGAGGATGAGGATGTTGTTAGTACCAAGAAGACTAGAGGCAGGAGACAGTACAGGATTCACGGGGGCTGATACTAAGGTTTAAACTGGCAGATACAGTGTGTAATGTGGACAGCTTGTTTGAAAGGATAAAGTATCCATTAGAAAACATTCGCCCTAATGATCTGATTTTGTCAGCCTTCAGACAGATTGTCTTGCTCACTGTACCAGCCTTCAGCCCTGTTTTCGCTTCTGCACCACTGTTGTATTATTTAAAATACCCTACCGTTCATGCATTACCTCAAGACAAGCGCTTCTGCTAAGTCTGCATTATACTAACGTCAAGTGTCAATACCCCATCTGTGCTGGCAAAGCGTGAAGCCACCTGAACTCAACAGGATGAGCCTTATCCGCAGCATCTACCTCCCCTTGCCAGCCCAGAAGTTGACTCACGTTGGATCCCCAAGTCTGGAATCACACCCGGGATGCTGGAAGTTGGCCTGCTAGCGCTCTCCCACCCATATCCCTACCCCTACTTACTCTTCTACTCCACCCCCAAGCCCCACAGCCTTTTTAAAATGATAGCACTCACCTGTCCTAGCAGTGGCTCTTGGCAGTGAGTGTTATGTTTTGGCTGCCCAGAGATTGGGAAAACCACTGTAGAATAAGGTGTACTTAGCCTAATCCCCTGTGAACACCTTGCATCTGTACAGATTTTTTAAAAAGGGCTTAATGAGTTTCTTATCGAGTGGCTGGACAGAGAGTGGAGTGTGTGTTTGCATGCAGAAAGCCTATTTTTTTTTCCCCTCCATATAAACCTTACTGAGGCCTGACTTAAACATTTAAGAATTAAAAAAAAAAAAAAAAAAAAAAAACAAAAGCCAGATTGTTGGATTCTGTTCAGCCTCCACCACTCCCTCTCCACCTGTCCTTCCCACTACCCCATCCACTAGTTGTGTCTTTTTTTTTTTTTTTTTTTAGAGGTTTTTTCTTTAGGGGGGGGGGC
>NW_006159510.1:4560797-4610194 GCF_000334495.1 Tupaia belangeri chinensis
CCCCCCCCGCCAGGGGAGGCCATGCCACAATTCCTTTTCCTCCACTCTCCTCTCGGGATCTTGGGCACGCACGCACACATGCCTGGCGTGAGTTTAAGCCACCGGGTCCAGGACTCGAACCATAGTCAACTACATGGGAGTTCAGTGACAGCCATTATGCTAACTGCTGGTCCCTACTGGTGTCTTCTTTGACTTTAGTGTGAAGTGTGGCTTTGTCTATGTTGAGTGTATGGGATTGTGCTTTAAGGTCATCTGGAATGTTATGTTTTGTAACCACAAGGATAGTTGTCCTGGGTTAAATTAGCTGAATCTACTTGTCTTTTCAGTATTGCTTAATAGAAATCCAAGAATTGAAGGATCAGAAATCTCACTGTTTCTTTACATTGTGGAACTTAAAAATTCCCCAACATATCCACTTTCAAAGGGAAAACTTCAAACATCTTGTAAAGCTGAATTACGTTAGTGTATTGCTTTCATATTTATCTGTAATCAGAATTTCATGGGGAAAGATTCTTTGTCATCATTTTATTAGAATATTAGGAAATATTCTAGAAACTTATGTGAAATTTCCAGTGCTCAAATCCTACAGAGGAAGATGGTGTAAAAAAAAAGAAATTCCATTTTAAGCATATAACATAGATTGGAAAAAAAAAAGAGTGGAATATTCTGTTAAAGTTCCTATGTGGGCTGTCAGCCCTCAGTGGGTTATATATTATCTAGGTTTCTAGACACTGGTTTAGTTTTGGTTTGTCCATGGGGTGCTGTAAATATGCTAATGTTGTTTCTGTGTTATTGGCCATTGTTTGGTGAAAGATTACAGATTAACATCTTGGCTGCAGGACTCAGATTTTTCTTTTCTTGTGCTGCTTGTCTCCTTTTTTATTGCCCCTGTCTGTTATTACTTGGGGCGTCTTGAGCCTGCCTTGGGGAAGAAAGGTTTCACTGCTATAGAAAGATGTCATAGGCAAAATCCAGGAGCTTTCTGTGGGGAGATGTGAGGGCAGCTCCTGCTATGGGTATTTGTAGCCTTGAATCCACAGGTTTGGATAAATTCACTAGTGTGAGGCCAGGGATCGTGGGTCTGCTCACATGCTGAGCAGGGGTCGGGGGGGGGTCAAGTCATGAGCTGGTGGCTCCAGCCTGCTATCTAAAGCAGCAGTAGTTCCTTTTTCTCATGCCTTTTAATTAAAAAAAGTTATTAAATTTTATTTATTATTATTATTTAATATGACCAGAGAGAGACACAAAAAGCGAGAGGGAAAGTGAGAAAGCAAGCCACCAGGCTCAGGACTTGAACTGTGGTTGGCCATGTGGAAGTCCAGTGCCTCAACCACCACAGCACCTGCTGGCCCCTCTCACTCCTTTTTAAAGATTATTTTTTTTCCCTTCTATTGCCTTTTGGAATTGTGCATTTTTCCTTTTGTCTTTAAGAGGTTTAAAAATAATTTCATTAATAGGTGAGTGAACATTACTTGGCTCAAGGGAAAAGTAATTGGAAACATCAACCCAATTGTAGAGGAAACAAAACATTTCCCCATAAAGACAGGCCTAGCCTTATTAAAACAAAACAAAAAGTAAATTCAGTTGACCAAAATTGAGAAGTATGTGTCTCTGTTAGCTGATGACTTGTTGCTTGGGCTGTGCATACACTACAAATGCTTGATTTGGGGGTGAGCATTTCAGGAGTGGTTGATTTCCTATTTTAATAAAACTCAAGGAAATACACCCCGTAAAAATGGTTTGGTTTTTATAGAAGGGAAGTTTTTGAAAATATGTGTTATGCGTCACCCTTTGAGGCTCTTTAACTATTGGCATGTCACGAGCCTACTAACTTGTTACCTTCTGCCGATGGGAGTTGCTCAGCTCAGGCTCTGCTCTGCTTATTTATATACAGATTACTTCAACTATTAGTTATGCTCTGTAGTAGAGGCCAGCTTCACATGTTTTCTCAGGAAGTGTGAATCTGCTTGAGGAAGGACGTGAACGCTTTACTGAAGTCTTAGTTCTTTTCTGAGTTGGTCAAGGAGCCAACCGTTTTTCAAAAATGCAGACGAGCTGTTCTCACATGGCTTGCACATTATTGTCATCAAAGAGTAAAATTCCCAAAGAGCCCGGCCAGTGGTAGGGTTTGTAGATTTTGGGGGTGGCATTTCAAGGGCTCTTTGGCACAGGGTAACTGACACATTTTGTGCTAGAACTCAAGTCCTGTCCTTTTTATTGCTGCACAATGAGGGAAATACCTCTGGGAGTTTGCACCCTTAGATCACCTTTGAAGTCTGTGGGAGGAGTCTCAGGTGGCTTTAATGCCACTCAAACGTCGAGTTCTCTTTTCTTTTTACTAGGGAAAACGATGTGTGAGAACATGTTTTCTTTCAGTCTCATTGGTAATCAGTTGTAACTGGAAGGGAAGAAAGGAAGGAAAGTAATAGTGGCAATGCTAGATTAAGCTGTCCCCACTGGAGCCAGGCCTCAAATTTATCAAAATTAGTTTCCTTTGTTACATCCATCTGAAACTTGTCCCAGATAACTGTAGGTATTGTAGTGAATGAGATGAAATACTTGGCATGATGCATTTGAAACATTGTTAGCTATGTTTTTAAAAGGCCTATGTACAAAATGACAGCATTGATATGTGTAGGCTTTTTTTTTTTTTTAAGAGGTTTTTGCTATAGGGTGCGTGAGCTCAACAGAAAGGTAGAGACAGAGAGACAGAAAGCGAGAAATCACCCCCCAAGAGGGGATGGCCATGCCACAGTCCCTTCTCCTCCATTCTTCTCTCGGGATCTTGAGCACACACGCATACGCGCCCAGCGTGAGTTTAAGCCACTGGGTCCAGGACTTGAACTGCAGTCAACTACATGGGAGTCCAGCGACATAGCCATTATGCCAACTGCTGGTACCGTTATGTGTGGGTTTTAAATGTGTGGACTTGAATTTTAAAGAGTTCTTCAGAGTTATGAAAATTGTTGGGTTTGAATGTTCTTTTCTTGATGAATAATTAATTCTAGATGTCAAATTTAGCGAGGAAGCCAGAAAAGTAAACACATACACATACACTGGAGGCACAGATCTGGAAGATTGTTCCAAATGCTAATAAAGTATTTGCAACACTGTAGTCATATTGCATAGATCTGAACTCTGTGAGGTTAAAGCTCTAACAATGTCTCTATTTTGTTTTATGCTGGACCCACTAGTTTAATGTTCTTGTTATGGTGTGGAGACTACAAGCTGTTGGATGTTATGAGTCACTTTTTGCCTTCCTCCTCCCATCTTTTTTCAAATGGGTTGTCTCTTTTTTTAGAACTGATTTTTTTTTTAAAGCAATGATTTATGGAATGAGTTGTAGCATTCTTCTGAATTGCAAAGAGAATGCATTAAATAATCTTAGTTTTGATGTCATATATACTAACTGACTCACCAAGTTCAAATCCCACTCAATTTTTATTCAGATCATTTCTGGTTCTCATGATTACTCAAACATCTTTTCAAAAGCAACTGCCTGGTTGCAGTTGATTGACTGAGTTTTGCACATTGATTTTTATCCTGGGAGTGGGGTGGGGGCATTTCATCATCTGTAATATGAAAGGCATCTTTTGGGTGGTGTGATTGGTTTCTGACCACCTCCCACTTTCCTTTTCTGTATATCTCTACTTGCAAGGATGCTGTCCTTGATTTTCCTTCTGCTATGATTTTGTGTGTGAGTACATATGCCATGCAGAGGTTACCTACTGTTATTGCCAGTGCTCTGTGTTGTTGTTGTTTATTTTGTTTTGTTGAGGATCAAAAACGTGTCAGGTCTCAAAAGAAGTAATTGCATGCATTTGTTCATGAAGACAATACATAGTGCTCTTACAGAAGAGAGTCTAATTGGGAATCCCAGCTGGTGTGGGGTAAGAATATAGGAGCCAGCATGCCAAAGAAATGAGTATTCAAACTCTTCTGAGCACTCATGTACTGTCCTTTCTTCAGTATCCAAGTGAAGAATTAATTTTAATAAGCCCTTGAAATAAACAAGGTAGGAAAATGCTAAGACACTGAGTTGTGAAACTTAAAATGACAACAAGCAGTGTTTTTTTAAAATTATTTTTTACATGGGTTGCTGTTTAGTTTCATTGCTATTGATTATCTTAGGGTAGCATGAGCTGTCTGTGCTGTGTGAATTATGACTTGAGAGAGTTCTTTAATAAAGTGCTTCATACAATAGCTATGAAAGATAAGAAAAACGGATATATCCAAGATAGAGAGGTGTCGAGGGAATCTGTGATTGACAGTGGAGTTGAGTAGATCTTTCTCTGCTGGGCTGCTGGTTTTATTTATTTATTTGTTTTGGCTTATTACCTCGGAAAACTGTTTCTGTATCCCAGTTAAAAGACTGGAAGATTGTGAGTCAAACCGAAACTAACTTCATCAGTATCAAGGAGAGAGATTCCTTACATATTTATCCATATGTGCAGTTAACCTTTCTTCTCCTGAATTATCTGATTAGTCCAGTCACATATTTTTCTCCCTATTTTATTTACTAAATAAAAATGTAACAATAAAAATGAAAAAAAAAATCTATATGTAAATGATACCCTGTTTTCCATTTCGAGCTTTGTCTCTATGTATAGGCTTGTTTTTTGTTTGTTTGTTTGTTTTTTAGTTTTTGCTATAGGGCGCTTGCTGGAGAGAGATGAGAAAGAAAAAGTGAGAAATCACCTCCTCATACCACAATCCCATCTCCTCCATTCTCCTTTTGGGATTTTGGGTGTACACACACAGACACACACACCAGCTTATTTTCCAAGCTGCCAGGTCTGGGACAAGAACCACACACCCAGCCATGTGAGATCCAGTCCTTAATCACCACAACACTGGATGGCTCTCTCTTCATATATTTTAACATACTTTGAGTTATGATGTATATATGTGTAGTTTTGTATCTTTTAACCTCATCCTACTTCATTGTTAGAGTTTGTAACCCTTGGAATGATACAATACAGTTTAGTTGACAATTCCTTATTGCTGTTTGGGTAAGGTTTTATTTATTTTTAATGTCTATTCAAAAGCTGATGAACATCTCAGTTGATGATTTCCATCCAGTCCTGATTTTACAGTGCCAATTAACCCACGTCATAATGCTGTCAAAATCAAGTAGATTTTCATTGTGATTTTTACCTAAGAATTCCAAGAGAAAGAGTGCATCATACCTTCCTCAAATGAAGGATCATAAATCTAGATAGAAAGTCTTTAACTGAGACCTTGTTTTAAATCATATTGAGACTACCAGCCAAAGGGCTAAAAGGTGGCATAGTAGTTAAAGTGCTGGGCTCCGGACTCCCATGTGGTCAACTGTGGTTCAAGTCCTGGACCTGGTGGCTTTAAACACACACTGGACACATGTGTATGCATACCTAAAATCCCGAGAGGAGAATGGAAGAGAAGGGATTTCAGGGAGGGCATTCCCCCCTGAGGGTGATGTCCTGCTTTTCATCTCTCTGTCTCTCCAGTGAGCACACGCGCCATATAGCAACCATCTTTCTCTCAAGAACCAACAACAAAACAAAAAAACACACCAAAAAAACCCCCCACAAAAACCCTACCAGCCAAATATCTATATTTACATTACAGTGGAGGGAAGGAAAAAAACAAACTCATTCAAACATAAGTAATGTCACTTTGAGCCTGGACCTTTGTCCTCTGGGCAAGTCTCTCAGTGAAGAGCTGATGCTCTAGAAATGAGGTGATCTGAAGCAGGAGGCTTTGACTCCTACAGTGAGTAAAGCAGTGAAGATCAGAGTGGATGACTTACTACACTGTTTATTTAACAAGTGTGTATTGAATACCTGGTCAGCACTATTGGGACTTACAGAGTGGAACCCCACATGCCCTGTGTTCAGTGAGCAGTCCTTGTCTCCCTGGGCTGCCGTGGTATGCTCGGCTCCTGCTGGGTGCCCAGGAAGTATTGGTGGTGTAGTCCAAGGCAGAGTTGCTGACCAAGGGCCACTTCACGTGCATCAGCCTCAAGTTGAGGAGGAAGGCATTGCTGGGCTGACTTCTGATAGACTTGGTTCTGTACTGAGAAACTATTCCACAATCATGCAAGAGTTTCCCAGAGTTTCTTTGGTCGGTACAGTTGAATCCCCTGATGCACAGGTCTTAAATCCCAGGTCTCCAGACTCATTTCCGGGTGTTCACCAGCATTGCCCTCACGGCCACGTTTCTTGACTTTCTCACTCCCAAGAAGAACACGAGTATCTATTCTGAGTGCTTGTTTCAGTCCCCATTTTCTCTCTCACCAAACTGAAATTCACTTCCCATAAAGATGAAAACGGCACTCATTTCCTCTGACAATCTTTCCAAGGAAGTATCAAGACAGGCAGAATAGATGTTGTAGGCCATTTTACCTGAAATAAAAATGGAAAAGCAAATTGTGTTACCAAACTACACTGGAAGATTCTGGGTCTTTTTCAGTGAGCTAAATAAACAGAGCAGATTGTTATATTGTAGATAGAGCATGGTTAGTCATGCCAGTATTCAAGTTACCCATAAACTGTTGAAATGTGGCTTATTAATCCTTATATAAGGATGTCAGTTACATCTAAGAGCAGTTGCAAAGCCAGATATTGTCAGAGGAGATCTTGGACAGATGGAATCTTTCAGCTGGCCAAGTGCGATTGAGTGTCTGGTTCTCTTAATGGCCATAGGTATGAGAGGGTTGTGTTTCTAGCATACTGGACCCTTAAAGCACCAACATCGATATTTTAACTTGTAGGTGACCTTCTTTGCTTCTTGAATCTCTTCAGGTTGTTTTCTGATTCCTATTTCAAGAAGTTTGTACTAGAGTCTTGAGGTCTCTGGGCTAAAACTGTGTCTAGCACAGAGCACTTTCCTCCTGGTTCTTGTGTATCCGGGGTTTGGGTCTGTACTGGTTCTTCTATGCTTCTTGGGGAAGCTAGTCAGTCTGCCGACCTCAGTTTCTTCAGTTATTAAATGGAGTTGGTAAAAATCTATCTTCAGGATTGTGATGAAGATCAAGCGAGGTAACATCACAGCCCTGCTCGGTAAATGTCACTCCATGTTTTCTTCTCCACGGTGCTGCAGGCTGGGAGAGAGCTCTCTGGACTTCCTGTTCCTAGCTGTTTCCATTTCTTCAGTTTATCCAGGTGATTGGAGGTTATAGTGACTACGGAGAACAACCTTAAGAAGAAAACAGGAGCCATCCAGACAGCAGTCAAGAATGCAGGAGAGCACGTCTACACTCGTATTCTGCTCTGAGGGTCACTTAATAGATACTGCCCAGGCACTTAGGGTGTAGCAGGGTCATTTCAGAGCCTCAGTGCCTTATGATGATGATGATTTTGTAAGACAGGACTTCTTCCTTTTCGGTGGCCTCTTTTTTTTTTTTTTAAAGAATTATTTATTTAATTTTATTTATTCATCCATTTATTTTAATTTGACCAGAGAGAGAAAGACAGAGAGAGAGAGAGGGAAAGTGAGAAAGTAAGCCACCATGTCTGGGACTTGAACCGTGGTCGGCCATGTAGGAGTGTCCAGAGCCTCAACCACCACACCACCTGCTGGTCCCTATCGGTGGCCTCTTTTTGTCCATGCCCCTTTGAGCCTCCTTTTCTGGAGGAACACTGGAGACTGCTCTCCTAGGTTCTGGTCGTGATGTTTCTGGGGCCCAGCTTTGATGTCCAGGAGCTTTCTGCTCCTCTGCTCCTTGATGTGAAGAGCTATTTAATTTTATTTATTCATCCATTTATTTTAATTTGACCAGAGAGAGAAAGACAGAGAGAGAGAGAGGGAAAGTGAGAAAGTAAGCCACCATGTCTGGGACTTGAACCGTGGTCGGCCATGTAGGAGTGTCCAGAGCCTCAACCACCACACCACCTGCTGGTCCCTATCGGTGGCCTCTTTTTGTCCATGCCCCTTTGAGCCTCCTTTTCTGGAGGAACACTGGAGACTGCTCTCCTAGGTTCTGGTCGTGATGTTTCTGGGGCCCAGCTTTGATGTCCAGGAGCTTTCTGCTCCTCTGCTCCTTGATGTGAAGAGCAGAACTTCACCAGGTGTCCCTCCTCCTGGATGTGCAGCCAGCAGCCAGCTGTGTGTGGGGAGAGGCTGAGCTGACAGCCCCGAGTCGTGCTCTGCATTGGGAGGGAGCTGGTGACCTGTGAACACTCTCATCAGCTGGCAGATCACCTGAGTGGGGTCCTGCATGAGTGGGGCATTTCTGCGAGGCTGGGCAGCTCCTGAGATTTCAGCCCATCTACTCATCCATGGTTTGGGCAAGGGCTTGTTGTAACAGCGTGGGTCTGAGCCTTGTCCCCACCTCTTGGACACCTATGCCAGATCATGAGGATTTATGTTTAATCATTGCCTAGGTAGTCATGGGTGTTGAACCCTATTTGGCTTTGTGTGCATAAAGTGTGAATATTTTTTTTCCTTATTGACTTTCACAAACTTTTTCTTTTAAAATAGAAAACCAGAGATAGGCTTTGGTCTTTCCAACTCAACCCTCTGTGAACTCGGTGCCATAAAAATTATGGCTTCAATTATGTATAATAAGTGACTCCCCCGCTTTTTCTTTCTTTCTTTCTTTCTTTTTTTTTGGAGAGGTTTTTGCTATAGGGCGCGTGCACTCCCCAGACAGACAGAGAGACAGAGAGACAGAAAGTGAGAAATCACCCCCCAGGGGGGATGGCCACGCCACAATCCCTTCTCCTCCATTCTCCTCTCGGGATCTTGGGCACGCACGCACACGTGCCCGGCGTGAGTTTAAGCCACCGGGTCCGGGACTCGAACCGCGGTCAACTACGTGGGAGTCCAGCGACATAGCCATTACGCTAACTGCTGGTCCCTCATTTATTCTTGATCTGTGTGTTTGTTGTGATTTTCACGCTGCCAGGTGCGGGACTCGAATTGTGGTCAGCCATGTGGGAATCCAGAATCCAGCACTTTAACCTCCATGCCACCTGCCGGCTCCCATAACTGGCTATTTTAAAAGAAGGTACCAAGGTGGTGTTGCCATTTCAGTGGTACTTCATGCTCAATCCCTAAGTGAACATTATTGGGCTTTGAAAACAGTCCTGTTCTTGTTTACTTTGGAGAGTATGATGGCTACTAAGAAGCTTTTGAAATTTGGTAATATTAGATAATCATTAAGGAGCTATTTAAGCAAGGGGGTAATTTGAGTAAGCATTTAAAACTAAAGGAACACCACAGTAGTGACTGTGCCAGAGTTGACACTTTGTTACTAATATACCCTTCACAGCACAGTTACTGTTGCAAGCTGTATCAGGTAGGAAAATCTGGAAACAGAAGACTTGAGCTGGGGTGTTCTGTTTGCTTGAGGTGGCTGTTTTGATGTTTCATTTTGCTTAGGTTCAAGTGACCATAGACTCATTTACAAATGGCCAGGTCTTCACAGATGGACCATAATACTGACACGGGCCAAATGGAGAAATAGTGCTTGAGGTTATTCTGCTTTTGCTTTTGCTCTCAGAGTCCAGATTTCAAGAATTTCACATGTAGTTACTTGTACACCAATTAAAGTAAAAAGGAGGTAGAATTTGTTTTTCTTTTCTCTCCTTGTAGATGGTGGTGAATTATTACTTAGATTCTATACAAGTAATGGACTTAGAATGCCTCTTGGTATTTTAAAATTTCTTCCCTGTTATTAGGAAGAAAAATTATCTGATGGGTTGCTGGAATCATCAGGGATAGTTTGAACATCTTACAAGTTTCTTTTTATATCTTGTTTTCCCTTTTTCTCTAGTAACCTCTTTACTTTTGGCCCTGGACATGGGGCAGCGGGTGGCGAATTTCCTTGCTTCTTAGATGATTTGTTGAATTTAGTGTTTGACATATACAGGGTTCTGGAGGAAATCTGCCCCTTGTGGCAAGTATGTAAGTCAAACAGAGACTTTCTGGAAGTGTCCTTTCTCCCATAAACAGAGAAAGAGCCCCTCCGGGAAGGATCATGGGCAGGTGATGGCCGGCGGGGAGCATTCCTGTCCTTCCCTGGCTGATGGAGGCCTGGGGTCGGGAGTACTCATGCAGAGAATGGAAGCACACAGGACTGACGGAATCAGTAGGGAGCATACTGACAGTTTTGATAATTATGATTTGTTTTTGAAAGATATGGATGGAGAGCAATATTTAGAACACTGGCATTTCCTGAAGCAAGCTATCGAAGCCTTATAATTGTGTGGTGCTTTGTAGCTTCCCTTGTTCTCATGTTGACCTCACTTAGTCCTACAATATTTTCCAAAGAGATGACATTATCTTCTTTGCACACACGAGGAGCTTGGGTTTCAAGTGGATAGAAATTCATCACAAGTGTTAGAATCTTTGGATTCCTAAAACATTTTCAATTTGAATAAAAAGCATACAACTTTTAGGAAGCATGCTTACTCTTAACACCAAGATTTTTTTTTTTTTTTCTGCCTTGGACATAGGCCAAGCTCTGTGCAATCCTAGGTGCTCTGGGGAAGGTGAGCCAGGCAGTCCCCTTTGAGTGAGCAGCAGGGCAGAGAGGAAATTCGCACATCCATTCCACTTACTTGTGATGGGTAGAGGATTATGCCACACAGTTACTTAGCTGCAGCTTCTAGAACTATGCATTTAAAACCTAATCTGGGGGACCTGCAAGTGGCATGGTGGTTGGGGTGCTGGACTCCCACATGGACAACCGTGGTTTGAGTCCCAGACCTGGGGGCTTGCTTTCTCTCTCTCTCTCTTTGGTGTGCCCTGTTGCAAATAAAAAAAACTAATGATAATAATAAATAAAATTAAATAAGTAGTTCTTTAAAAAATCTAATCTGTAATTTAAGGGGTAGTTAATGGATGTTCACTGTTCCATTCTTTATATTTTCTATATGTTCGAAATGATTATGTTTGTCATGGGAAACAAACATGCAATACAGCCCTTTTGGGTTAACTCCTCTGTACAGCATCCTTTAGAATCAGGAGGCTGGATATGATATATAGTGTTATCGGAAATCCTAAACAATTTGGTCAAGGAACAGTCTTATTCATTGTGGCTGTGTTGTTTCTGGGAAAAAAAAAAAAAGAACCAACTAAATGAGGTTCCAGGAAGAATCGTTTTAGCATCTCTACAGGAAAGGGGTGACCTCTCTTAAGGCTTTCCTATTTACTAACCAGAATGATTGTGATCATTTTTAAGTAGCCACCAATCACTTACAAGATAATCAATTTGTAGTTCTTTTATGTAGAGTGCTTTTATTCCAAGTTAAGTGCCCTTTCTGTTTAATAGTGCTCTCCAGTTCTTCCAGGGATTGGGGCCACATTTAATGCAAATGTACCATGCTCATCTCTGGCCCCCAGAGGACTGGAGCCTTGGGAAGAGTGGATGGTGCATACCTGGGACTTGTAAGTCAGATGCTACACAGTGGGGTCAAAGAAACCTATTATCTTTGTCTATGCTGAGGACCACTTACTGATTGCTCCTTATATGCCAAGCTCGAAGCGTGTCTTGCATGTGTTACCTTATGAGCACTTACAACCTCGGCTTTATGTTTGTGTTTACAAATAGGAAAACATGTTCAGAGAACTGAAGAAACATTAGTTTGGAGTTACATGGCCACGTGTCAGGTCTAAGTCAGCTCAGTTACCTCAGTTCTCCCTGAAGTCGCCTTGCTGGCTCATTTTCACATTAGAGCTTTGAGCTTTCTCTACTTGAGGCCCAACCTCATGGAAGTACATTAAGCAGATCTGAAATAGAAAACAGACTTATTAAAAAGTTACCAAGTTTTATGGCATATGGGATTTTTCTTTTTTATATATTTACTTTCATATGTCCTAAGTGATATTTTTCCAACTCATATAATAATTAACTTAATTACCAGCTATTAGTGCTACAACATTCTATAAAGGATATTTTAGGAAAGTGTATCACAAAAGATAGTTTATTTTTATAACTATAATTTGCTTACTAAAATTGTCAGAATTGTGCCTTTCTTTTTTAAAAAATATTTAATTAATTTATTATTATTCTTCAACTTGACCAGAGAGAGACAGAGAGAGAGAGAGAGAGAGAGAGAGAGAGAGAGAGAAAAGAAAAAAAAAAAAGGGCGGGCTGCCAGGTCTGGGACTTGACCCTTGGTCAGCCATGTGGGAGTCCAGCACCTTAACCACCATGCCACCTGCCGGCCCTGCCTTTCTTTTGTTATCTTCAAAAAAAAATTATATCCTTAAGCGGAAGCTATTTAGAGATTATTTATAATTGTGAAAATAATCAAATGATTAGAGAATTTTATTAGAACAACATTGTATTTTTCTTTCCTTTGTGTAACTGGAAAAAACCTTAATCTAGGTAAATGTTGCCAGGAATGACAATACTTAAAATGGATAAGGTTTTTGGGTGATCTGTGGTCATCCTAGGATACTATCTCAAGAAATATTCTAGAGTTAGGACCAGCAGTTAACATAATGGCTATGTTGCTGGACTCCCATGTAGTTGACCACGGTTCGTGTCCTGGACCCGGTGGCTTAAAACTCATACCGGGCACGCGTGCGTGCGTGCCCAAGATCCCGAGAGGAGAAGGGATTGCGGTGTGGCCATCCCCTCCTCTGGGGTGATTTCTCGCTTTCTGTCTCTGTCTCTCTCTGTCTGGCAAGTGCATGCGCCCTATAGCAAAAACCTCTCCAAAAAAAAAAAAAAAAAATTCTAGAGCATCCATCTTCATTCTCACTCATTGATACCCTTGCTCCCAGATTATTGCTGTTTGCACTAGAATTATGAATTCATATATCTGAGATGATAATTATATATGGTATACATGTGCATGCTTGAATATGGTTTTTTCTCTAATATGGGCCATTTGAGTATTATTGTTAGGCGATGAGAACTTCATTTCTTCAGTCATAAAAAATAATAATAAACATGGATATTCTCATATCAGGAATCCTTAGAGACTTTTCTGTTGCATTAAATAAATAAAATAAACAAAGATAGTTTTCCATACTATGTATTTACATTTGACTTTCTTAAAGGAAGTGGTGTGGTTGTTTCCCACGTACTGAAAATCACATGACTAGTTTAAACATAGAACATGGAATATTAATTCCATCTTCAGATCGTTTTTGCATATTTATGAGTGCACCTGTTTTGTAAGCTATGAAAACCATTCAGTCTTGTCCTAGCTGGTGCCATGGTTATTGGAATTAAGAGAAACAAGATTATTTGCCAATTTAAGTATTTTAAACTAGAGCTACCCGTTATTTGCATAATAACTTAATCTTGAAGATACACTTTTACTTTTACTGGATTATATTGATATGATTACCTGTGGCTGAATTATTACACTGCATTGTGGATTAATTTTAGTTTTCAGTTTATCCTCACAACATAGAGTGTTCTAGAATATTGACCAAATGTTCCAATTGAAGTGTTCACATTGTTACTAGTAACTTTGACTCTTGTTTGCTGTGGGATGACACCCATAGTCATATCTCTAATTTTCATTTCTTGCTTTGTTCCAAATTCCAGGTTCCTTTCTTCTATTTTGTCTTTTTTTCTGACTCATGGGCCTTTAATAAATGGGAGAGGGAAGGGCAGGGAATCTTTGTGACTCTGGCAAAAAAAATGTGGAAAGGACTTTTTCTTTAAGCACAACATCTCTAAATAGTATTTCCATTACCTAAATATCATCTGTTTTGTGAACTATTAGGGGGGAAATTTTAAGGCTTTTCTGTTGGATTTCAGCTGATCTTTCTCTGTCCTGTTGATTACTCCACAAGTACTGTGTGCCAAAAGCTCAGCAAGCCTGTCTCAACATTGGTTACATGCAAAATAATTAAACCTGCACTCTATAAATAAGCATCACATGCCGCCTTTCAAGGACTCTTCTCTGGCATTTGAGCACTGATTATATTTTGTTCTATGACTGACACTGAGGATCCTAGCCTTTGTTTGCGAGCACCTCACACCTAACTGGCTATAAAATATAAAATTGATTATAATGCTATTATAATTCTTGGAGTGGACGATAAAGATGCTTTAATATGAATAGCAACTGAAAATCAGAATATGTTATCAACTTGGAGGGTGACCTTTTCAAAAAAAGCATCTGGCTTTTGTTATTCCTTAAAAGCTCTCTAGAAAGAGAGACAGAAAGTGAGGGGTCACCCCCCCAGGGGGGATGGTCACACAACAGTACCTTCTCCATTCTCCTCTTGGGATCTTGGGCACATATGCACATGTGCCCAGTGTGAGTTTAAGCCACCGGGTTCAGGACTCCAACAGTGGTCAACTACATGGGAGTCCAGCGATGTAGCCATTATGCCATCAGCTGGTCCCAATGGTATCCTTTTTTATAGTCAGAATTTCTACAGTTTCCTACAGAAATATTTGTTTAAAGAGTGATTACTTTATGAATAAAAATACTCTTTAGGGGTTTAGATCTGTAAGTTTCATTGTTTGTCATTTATTATTTACTTAACATCAAATATAGCGGACTTTTGAGTTGCTGGGTATAGTTCCTCCATGTTGATATGTACTTTTATTGGAGTGTATATGTGCATGTGTGTATGTGTGTGCATATGCACACACATACGTGTGACTGAGTGTGCATACATACACTTAATTTGTACAATTACATTTGATTACAGTTGATTTGATGGCTAGAAATTGCTTTTGCCATATGAGAGCTTTGAATGATCTCTTTTCTCTAAACGTTCATGGCATTAGCAATTATTTCGGTGAGGCTGTACATCAGGCACCATGGGAGTGGTGACAGCTTATTTTATAATCTGGAAGGATCTAACACCTAGCTTTGGGGAAGTTCAATATTGATAGAGAAATGAGTAATTGGGAAGGACTTTCCATAAGTTGGTGTGGAATTAGGTGCCCAATGAGTGGCGTTAACCAGGAGTGCTCTGAATTCAGTGGAAGGAGTGGCTGGCTGCTGGGAGCAGGGTAGCTGGGGGGTTGAGGCACTGGGTACAGAGGGGGGCTGGGTGTGGGGGCAGTGGGGCGCTAGGGAAATGGAGGGGTTGGGGAGTCGGGTGCTAAGAGGCTTGGGGGGGGCTGGAGAACCTGACCCATATATTGCTCCTACCCTAAATTTTGAGGTTGACATTGGTGACCCACCAAGCGTTTGTCTTTTTTGTTGTCCTTAGACACATTGTGGAGCTGTGGGGGTACTTCTTTGTCATCTGATTTTCCTCTCCTATCCTCTAGCCCCATGCCACACTTTGGATCTGGAAGAAGCAACAGGTAGCCCGTGATTGGCCCATGAATCTTAGAAGTGATTTTAGTATAAGGAGGTGTGTTTGATTTAATGACAGAGTATCTTACATGGAGAAGAGAACCACGTGGGCAGGGCCTTCCTCTTAGGGGTGGGATCATGAGGACAAGGATCCCACTTCCCAGCCCCGTGCCTGCCCTTTGAACCTCCCTTCTCTTGCTCCACCTCTGGTTCCTTAACCTATGTGAGGGTAGGGGATGGGGCAGTATAGAATTTCTGTTACTCTATGGGATGACTAAGCCTTCAGTGACCAAGGCTGTGAAGCAAATACTTTCATTTTTTAAGATCAGAGAAAAATCTCCTTTTTCTTGTGGGACTTTCAGTTAGAATGTGCTTGTTTTACGTTGTTCATTTACTATGTTATCAGAGGATGGGGTGCTTGGTCAGTAGCCCTCATAGAAGCCTGGGCCTATTCAGAGGAGGTGGCACTTGGCCATGGCACCATGGGGGCCCCGACTTGTGGGGGGTGTTCTGCAGGGGTTATGGTTGTCTCTGATAGTTTTCTCCTGGGATGTTGGATCAGACATATTGCTTGTTAATATCTGAGATACACATGTTTATCTATGAGCTCTCTCAGATACGCTTCCCTGCTCAGCTTCCAATCTCCCACCCACCGGCAGCTCTTCTGTCCCACTGCACCTGACTGTCCCACTGCACCTGGGGAGCTGTCCACTCTTCCCCTCTAGTATAGACCGGCCATCTTTCAGACTCCTCTGTAAACCTCACCTTCCTGAGGGCTTTTTTTTTTTTTTTTTTGAGAGAGATTTTTGCTATAGGGTGTGCGCCCTCACCTGAGAGGCAGAGAAAGATGGAGAGACAGAAAGCAAGAAATAACCCCCCAAGGGGGATGGCCACACTGCAGTCCCTCTTCCTCCATTCTCTCAGGATTCAGGGCTCACTCGGACATGTTCCCAGCCTGAGTTTTAAATCGCCGGGTTCAGGACATGAGCTGTAGTGGACTGTGGGGGTTTAGCCATGTAACCATTACGCTATCTTCTGGTCTCTCGTAGGCTCTTAATTCACTTCACTGGGGATCTCTCCCATGCTAAATGTATTTATCGGCTGAGACTATTTAGCATGGACCCCAACCAAACTGTTGGGTAACTGCATACAACAAAACAGTTATTTTTTCAAACATGTAACTTTATTGAGAAAGCAAGTCACTAGGTACAATATAGTCTCATTTTTGTAAAAAGAGAAATGCTTGAATATATTGGGTCGTTGGAAAAGTCATGATGCATTTTTGCATAGATAAATACCTCATGACTTTTCTGATGACTCAATACATTAAAGAAAATCTGTAAGCTGTTACTAGTGGCTATCTGTAGAGAGTATCCGTGGTGAGGGGACTTTCCCTTTCTTTGTTGATCCTTTTCCATAGTTTTTTTTTTCTTTTAAACAAAGAACTTTCACATTCCAGTAGAGTAAAAATGATGATTTATGGCATAAAATCTAAATTAACAGCAAAAACTTTGGCAACATATGCCGAAACAGTAGTGGTCATTGCAGGTTAACATTTTTATTCTAGTTGACAATTTCTGTCTTTCTCCATGAAAAAGCCAGTCTATGTCATTTTCTCTATTTATTTGGAATCTTCCCTGTGACACTAGGGGTTGAGCCTCAGGCTGCTTCTGATTTAGGGGGGCATTTTGCTGTATCTCAGGGGCAGCATGCCTGCTGGGGCTGCTTCTGCCCTCCTGGGCCAAGGTGAGCAGGGAAGCTCTGTCCACACACCTTAACAGAAACACCTTCTGTCTGCCCGTGGTCCCCATCTGGAGCCCAGCTGGCTATCACACGCAGCCCAGCAGTGACTGGCAATAAGTCACCCAGTTGCCACCATCACTGCCCTCAAACTGTCCACACCCGAGAACAAGTCCTCAGGCCTTCACACTGGCCTCACTAGCTTTGTTTCACCACTGGTTCATTTTTTAGTGCCAGAAACCTGGGCACATAACTGTCCTCATGTGAGGACTGATTCACAGGTATGGTTTCCAGACTGTCAGGATGATTCCAGCATAGTTGGAGCCTTTCAGAGCAGTGGCTTCATCATGTTAAGTTAATCATGTATTTATATCAATGGAACAGGAGAGGAGGCAGAGGGTTATGGTTTCATCTTGGTTCTTCTCACTGGCTCCGTGAACTCGGAGCAACCACCAACTCCCTTGTTTTTCCATGAATGTTATAAGCATTTGGAGAATAGGAAATGATGCCCTTCACTTTGTTTTCAGCTTTTCCAATAGGTAATAAAGGAATTAGTGAAGGCCAATTTGAAGAAAATTAAAATTTATAATTACTTATGTTGTGTGAATTTTTATGATTTCAAGTAAATAACACTCCTCCCCACTAATGCCAAGGAAGAGGAGCCCTAACTATGGTCCCTCCTCCAGTGCAGCCAGGAGTCAGGGTGAGGAGCAGTAATAATTCTGCTTTCCAGGTGTGCTGCCTGCATTCACTGGTAATTGTGAGCACTTAAAAGTTAAAGCACCGTATAAATGCCAAGGTAAAGACTTTGATCATCTGTGAAGGTAGGGAAAATGCTTCTTTGAGTGATTTCCACCTGATTATTTGCCTTGTATCAGCAAATTATGTTCAGGGATGAATGAATTCAGTGTAAGATTTATGGAGTGTTCTGAGCACTAGATCCAGTAAGAGATAAGCCTGGCTCTTGTTTTTATTTTGATCTATATATTTAATCTGATTCACATGATTGTTTTTCTTTCTGCAAAGCTGCTAAAAAGGAAAGTGACGTGAGGTCCTTGCTCGGGGTTTCACCAAAGTAAGAACCCAGTATTGTGGCATCTGTGAATTAGCATTTCATATCAGAGGGATGGACAAGATCGGATGCTGTCCCAGTCACCTTATGCCTTGTCACACAGTAGTGAAAAGGTAGATTCTACTTCTGTTAGAAAAACTCCAGAATCTCCTAAACAACTGTGTGTTTCTTATGTGATGTTTTCTAGAATTATTAGAAATAATCATTTTCTTTACTAACCTGATATTGTTATTGATTCAGACAACTAGCACTCTTGTTTTAAATTACACAATTATTTATTATTTACCTCTCCTTTCTTTCAGTTATAAAAAGTATCATCCAGATCAGTAAACTAATAATGGACTGAATTAAGTTATAGCATGAAGGTAATGATGAAATAAAGATCACAAATCTATAACAGTAACACAGTTAATTATATATACATACAATTAAATGATATATTTTATAGAGTTAATTCAAATCATATAAATTTTATATACATATACAATTGAAAAATACATATTTCTATTGCAAGTCACCATACTTTGCAAAAAAAAGCAGATGGAAGTTTCCCTGTTAAGGTTGCTCTGAGTCATGTTGACAATAGAAACACTTAACCCTTTATGTCAGGATTTCTCACTGTCAGCGCTGTTGACACTTTAGACTCCTTTGTGGTGGGGCTGTTTACACATCCTAAGATGTATCATCTCTGCCTTCTACCAGATGCCATCAGCACCCCTCACTCCCAGCAGAACTGCCCTAGTTGAGAATGGCTCCAGTTGACTCTCGCTGCTTTAGATGTTAGATATTGTGAGGTCTGATTAGATATTAGATATTGTGAGGTCTGGGAGGTTGCATTTCTTCATTAGTAATTTTTACTTTTGAAAATCTAGTGATGACTATGAAACATAGCAGAGTACCCACCTTCAAGTGAATATGCTTCTAGAGCTGGGTCTTAGGATGTACCTTGCCACCTACCCAGGTCTAAATTTGTTTGCAGCATTGTTTTCTGGAAATGACAGGCTTTTCAATGCACAGATCCTGAGGTGTTTGTGTAGCTATGCTGCATACTCATGGACTAAAATGCTTCTCATCTGCATTCGGTAGCCTCCCTTGTCTGAGGTTTTGCTTTCTGTGGTTTCAGTTACCTGTGGGTGGTGCAGTACAATAAGGTATTTTGATGGAGAGAAAGGGACGGGGGAGAGACCACATTTATATGACTTTTATTATAGTATACTGTTCTAATTGTTCTCTTTTATTATTAGTTATTGCCGTTCATCTTATTGTGCCTAACTTAGAAATTAAGCAGTGTTGCAGGTAGGTATGTATGGGGGATCACAGTGTGCACAGGGTTCCATACCGACGATGGTTTCAGGGGGCCTTGGAGCGTATCCCTGAGGATAAGGGAGAATGCTGTCCTTGGAGGAGTTGTGCTGCTGTTCAGGATGCGGGATGATGGACTTCTCCTGGGCTCCGTGAAGAGTTAAAGAATCCTAGGAGGGAGATTCTGAGAGCTCCCTTTGTAAAGGCTTTTCAGACCCACCCCAAAACCTTTTAGTTAGAGCAGTGTTCCTGCTGCCATCTCTGCCCGCATCCTTTGTTCTCCCTCCGTGGGGTGGAGAATGGCAGACTGTCCCTGCAGAAAGCCTTGGAAGCCGTTATTAAGTTCTCTCTTGGCCTTTACTTTCCCAAACCAATTCTAGTCTATTAAAGCTTTTCCTTTTAGGTCTCTCTATTCATTTAGTCAGTGGAACTGCTTTCTTGTCCCACATCCAAGTTTTCCACAGTTTATTTGAGCTGGATTCAAAAGCTGGCCATAGAATTACCACAAAAGCTCGACCCATGCTGGGCAAGGGCTGGCCCCAGGCTCTCTTTTCCTCTCGGAGAACAGCGTTGGTCATTTCACCATCTGCCCGAAAGGGTTGGGATATATTTAAAAATCTTTCCTAGATAGTAGAAACCCTTTTTCAATTGTGATCAGAATCACTATGCTCAGTTAATTGAAGGAGCGGGAACTAGGAATCGTAGAAGTAATACCTAGACACCTCAGCCCCTAGCGCAGACCTGCACATTCAGCATTCTCGGGGTGATGGGCTAAGGCAGTTTCTGAGTCGGACTCTGCTGGTGAGTGGGCTCTAGTGTCTTCCTTGCCTCCACCACAGCCATGACATTTTGTCTGTTTCTATAGTTTTGATCTCTAAGAGAGCGTAAGGAGTCACTTGTGAAACAGTAAGTTTAGAGCTGTAGATTTTAAACGTTTTTTTAAAAAATTATTTCCCCTAATATATGTTTTTAAAATTTGTTAGAGCACTCAAGGAGAGGGGAGTGAGAAAGTGAGAACACCCCCCCCCCCCCCGGGGGGATGCCCCGCCACAATCCCTTCTCCTCCACTTCTCCACTTCCCTCCTTTATGGGATTTTGGACATGTTTGCTTGTGCATCCAACGTGTTCTTCAAGCTGCTGGGTTCAGGACTTAGACTGTACAATTGACCATGTGGGATCCAGCCATGTTGCCAAGTTAGCCTTCCCTTAATATTTGATAATTGTTTTGCATACACCTAATTTACAGATCAAACATTTTTAATTAAAAATTTTTAAAAATATCTTTTTCTCCCTTATATCAGGTCTTTGCAAATTATATTCAATTTAGTTTTTATATAATTACTTTTTCTTTAGAGTCTTAAAATAATGGAAGTACGATGTAGTAAGTACAACTGGCATAGGTAGATTTCAGAACAAACACAACTCTTTTGTGATCAACATACAGCCCAGCAGAAGTACTCAGAGCCACCAGCTGTGGGAAACCAGCTTGGGTGGCATCCGTCAGCATCTGAACGGAAGGCACGAGCATGCTGGCATATCAGGTGGGGCAGGTGATGAGTGGAATCTGGGTAAGGCAGCTTCTACCCACCTGTATAGTCCTTACTCTCAAGGCTCTCGCTCTTGCTTGGCAGCAGTTCGTGTTTTTCTGGCAATGTCTCAAGAAAGCTTGTTTAAAACAGTTTTTTTTTTTTTTTTAATTAGGAATGACTATGTTTTTATAATTTAGAAAGTACATAGATATTCCATGCAGACCTCTCAGGAGGCGTTAGAGGCTTAGGAATGAATATATAGGTGTGATGCTAATAGTCTCCTTGGGGAGATAGAATACACTTGTGCATGTCCGAGGTCAGAAAGTTAGACTGGGGCCAGAATGTGGATGTCCTTAGCTGTCAGGATATTAGGGAGCCACTGAGAGTTTTTGGAGAGAATCACTAGGTGGCGTGGACTGTGATTCTGAGGCATAGCATGCTGAGGAGCCCGGGGAAACCAAGAGGTAGCTCAGAGGCTGGTCACTCGCCACTGTGAAGGGAAGGAGGAGGAGGGGACAAATGACCAAGGAGTCAGTATTAGTAGACGAGGAGAAAAGAATGAAGACATGGGGAGGATTCCAGTTTTAGTCTGCATGTTGAGGTTGGCGGTCATGTATTTGTTAGAAATCAGGAGGAACAGTCTGGGAAGATGACGAATTTCATTTTGGACCTACTTTAAGATGTTGGGGACTTCTTTGTAAGCTGAGAGTTGGAATATGTGAGATGAACCTTGAGAAGAAGTCTGGACTGGGGTAGATTTGGGTGTCTGCTAAAGGAAGTGTAGTTCTAGTAGCCAGAGTGGGTGAGGCTGCATGTCAAGAGAGAGACCAAAGAAACATACATGTTTAGAAATGTAGGGAAAGGCAGGAGACTGAGTACAGTCTGACTTAGAGTAAGGAGAACTGGATGGTGTAAGTCACTAAGGCCCAGAGAAGAGGCATTTTTCAGAAAGACTTTAGATGTTGTTGAACCAGGAGGGCAGGGCTCAGAAGGGAGCCTTTGGTTTTAAGCCTGGGAAGCCAGTGGTCCCTGAGAAGAGCAGCTGATGTGAGAATCCAAACGAAAGGAGGTTGAGTCAGTGCAGGAGCTGGGTTGATGACACCCTCACAGTCTGTCCCTTCACTGAAACAGAGATTCCCTGGATGGAAGATAACTTGTATAGTGGAGGAGGCCCTAATGGTTGTGGAGTGAGAGACAGATATATTAAAGAAAGGGATGAACAATGGAGCCAGGGTCCATTGGGCCTGGTCTTTTCCTGTCTTTATTCTTGAATTGTTTATTTTTATTCTAAGTTCTCAAAGTAATACAAAGGAAGTTCTGAAGAGCCCTCAAATCTAGAGTATGCCCCACACTTTTTAGAACATTGTGTATTTTGATTTTGGTTTGTTGTGGTTGACTAATTCCTGCCAGGTCATCTTTTGTTGAAGTCTGAAGAAGGTCCTCAACATACCTCATCATACCCACAGTATCTCCTGGAAATAATGTTTCCATTGACCATTCCAAGGCTATCCAGAGGGAGGATGTTGAGGGGGAGAGTCTTAGAGTTTTAGAGTGTGTAATTCCAAAATGACCTATTTTCATTCCTTGTATATATATGTAGTATCTTGTGTGTGTGTGTGTGTGTGTGTGTGTGTGTGTGTGTGTATGTATGTGTTTGTGTGTACATGAGGGAGACTTCAAAAAGCTCATGGAAAAATAAATGGAATTAATGTCCAGGTTTATTGGGGCCAGCAGATGGAAGTTAAGGTGACTAAATCCCATGTGGCTGACTGGTTTGAGTCCCAGACCAGTGGTGAGAAAAACATGCTGGGTGCATGTGAGTGCATGTCCCAAATCCAAAGAGAATGGAAGAGAAGGGATTGTGGTGTGGCCAGTCCCAATAGGAGATGATTTCTCTCTGTCTCTATCTGGAAAGGTACTTACTATAGCAAAAACTAAGACATGAATGAATGAATAAAGTACAAATTTATTTAGGTACAAAAATTTGGAAATTCACACATAGTATTTTTCTCTTTGTTTTTGGGAAAGGGTGCTGTGCTTGCCACAGAAATCGAGAGGGACAGTGAGGAATCACCCTCCAAGAGGGCTGGACACATTGCAATCCTTTCTCCTCCAGGGATTCTGGGCATGTATGCACATGTGCCCAGCATGATTTTCAAGTCACCAGGTCCAAGACTTGAACAGAGGTCCAGTGTCTTAACCACCACACCACCTGCTGGTCTTCATGCATAGTTTTTTGTTTTGTTTTGTTTTTTTGTTTTTAAATAACTCACATTTCCACGGACTTTCTGAAGCCTCATCATGGAGTGTGTGTATGTGTGTTTATGATTGTTTTGATGTGATATCTGAATGATGAAGTGTACATACCACACTACGCCAACAAAGCATCTGGGAACAATGTGCCTCTATCTTGCCGTCGGTCATCGGTGTTTGTATTTTCTAAGTTTGTGCACACTGAGATGCCTCTACTTTGGTAAGGAATATTGAAATGTTTTTCCCTCTCTGCTGGGAACAACTAACATATGTAAGTTACCTGTCAAAACTTATAAAGTGAGGGACTAGCAGTTAGCATAATGTCTATGTCACTGGACTCCCATGTAGTCGACCGCGGTTAGAGTCCTGGACCCTGTGGCTTAAACTCATGCTGTGTGCATGTACGTGTGTGCCCAAGATCCCGAAAAGAGAATGGAGGAGAAGGGATTGCGGCGTGGTCATCGCCCCTGGGCACTGATTTCTTGCTTTCTGTCTCTATGTCAAGCGCACACGCCCTGTAGCGAAAACCTCTTCAAAAAAAAAAAAAATTTACAAAGTGAGACTCAAACTCACATACTTGACGGGCCACATGAATCACGGCAGAGAAGGGGAAGACAACAAATCAGAAGCACGAGTGCTGTGAGGGCTTGGATGAGGCCACGTGCCAGGGGGAAGGTGGGCTCAGATTGAGGAGTTTTGCAATGTAGGAGGCAGGTCCTTCTGGAAGAAAACGTCTTGGTCTCTGCCAAATTATTAAATTGTTGTGACTGTGATCATTGTCTTCATCATCATTATGTTTGAGAGTTGGTGGCAAGTGCAGTTGAAGAAAGAATAAAAAGCATTTTGAGAGCATGAGGGATTTAACTTGTGTTCTGATTCTGGGATTTTTGCCTGAAACGTCACTTTTATTTTTGGTTAGGTGTTTTTTAGCACTTGTGCTACAGCACTTGGAACACTACATTTTTGTGATATGTTGGCTGTGAAGATGTTTAAAATTAGATTCCTAGAAATCAGGTTAGAGGAGCCCTTGGTCACATTGCAGAGGTTACGATTTGAGCACCCCGTAGTGGAATCCTGTTGTGACTATTCTTAGCATTTGTGCAACACCTGATTCCTGACACTACGAGGATGTTATTTGTTTTCTTTGTAAGTCTAAAGTCTAAAGACTTGGCCGAGTCTTTGTCGATCTTTTTATAAATAAGCTTTAATGTGCATAGGACATGTTCTTGTACCCTTGAAAAGCAAATACACATTCAAAAAGTTACCTTGTTTTCTTTTTTTTCTAGTTTTCTGTTCTTTGTCTATTTCATTTTCCTTCACTGAAACTTTATGAAATAGTAATATAAGAAACAGAATCTTCCTTTTAAACACAGAGAACTAAACTAGGCTGCGTGATGTATTCCAATTACATCTGTTGGTTTCTGTTTTGAGAGGGAACCCAGGTCTTTTACTTTTTGTTTTGTACATTTGCAGAAAATAAATCCTTTTCCCTCTCTGGTTCATTCTCCTGTGGTATTATCTCTTAAGGCTGTTTCTTTGCCTTCAATTTTGACAGCTATGATTTAGCTTCCGAGATGATGAAAGGGTAGTGAAAAGGGCATGGAAAGAAAAGGCAGGAAGGGAAGGAATTATCTCATGATTTAGTCAGGAGGAAATCACTCAGACAGAAAAACATCAGAAGTGGGTCAGATCCCAGGAAGTTGGAGTGAATAAGTGGCACCATATTCACAGCTCTTTTTACCAGGGTAACAAGAGAATGAGTATATTCATTCGGAGGCCAAATATATGTCTTTGCTGACTCTGACTATAATTAGCAGTGTTCAATTCACATTTGAGAACACCATTAAAGAGGAGGGGCTTCTATTTGTATGTGTGTATATTTGTGTGCTGAGAATGTGAAACCTCATTATTTGAAGTCAAGAAATGTGCAGTAGGCTCATTAATTCTAAGAGGGAACATCTGGGGAGTGTACTTTTTTTTTTCTTTTTAGTTTTTTGCTATAGGGCATGTGTGCTCACAAGAGAGAGAGGGGGGGGGAGAGGGAGAAAGTGAGAAATCACCCCCTAGGGAGAATGGACACACCACAGTCCCTTCTCCTTCAATCTCCTCTTAGGATTTGGGCGTGTACACACACATGCCTGGTGTGGTTTTCAGGCCATTGGGTCTGGCATTCAAACTGTGTTGTCAACCATGTGGGACCCAGCACCTTAACCACCATGCTGCCTGCTGGCCCCGAATGTACCTTTATTTATAGAATGAAATGATTGAGTTTTCTTTGAGGGGTGTACATATGTTCATATATGTGCATGTATCTGTGCATTTGCATTCATTGTATGTATTTATGTATTTGTATTTGTGGTTATTTGTGTTTTTGTATGACAGTGTATGCATGTGGGAGTTATGTGTTTGTATCTATATATGAATGTGCACATGTGTGTACAGTCAACCCACTGTATCCTTGGGTTCTGCATCCATGGGTTTAACCAACCTTGGAACGGAAATGTCCCATTCTTGCTGACGTCTACTGTGTAATTAGGCCTACAATGCTATGTCTGCACGGAATCTTTCCTTGTCATGTTCCCTAAATGACACAGTATAATACCAATTTGTGTAGCCCTTACATTGTACTAGGCATTGTAAGTCCTGTAGAGATGGTTTAGAGTACACAGGAAGATGTGTGTAGGTTGTGTGCGAATACTACTACATTAGTTTATATAAGGGACTTGAGGATCTGTGGATTTGGGTATCTACTGGGGAGTCTGGAATCCAATCTCCTATGGGTACTAAGAGAGTATCTGTAGGTGAATGTGCATGTGTGGCTTGAATATGCACATGCCTATGAGCATGTACAAATCTGTGTATGTATATGTGTGGCATGTGTACACGCACATAGATAATGTGTATATGTGGTCATTGTGTGTGTGTGTGTGTGTGTACATGTGTATACATAGTTGATTCTGGAAGTTTTCTCTGGAGACAATATTACTTAGTTAGCCCATCACCCTCCCACTGTCCTCACTGTCCTTCTAGGGAGGGGTAAGAATTGTAAATGTTCTAGCTAGTAGAGAAATATGCCTCAAGTTTTATGTGTGTGTGTGTATATATATATATATATAAACAACTAACATATGTAAGTTACCTGTCAAAACTTATAAAGTGAGGGACTAGCAGTTAGCATAATGTCTATGTCACTGGACTCCCATGTAGTCGACCGCGGTTAGAGTCCTGGACCCTGTGGCTTAAACTCATGCTGTGTGCATGTACGTGTGTGCCCAAGATCCCGAAAAGAGAATGGAGGAGAAGGGATTGCGGCGTGGTCATCGCCCCTGGGCACTGATTTCTTGCTTTCTGTCTCTATGTCAAGCGCACACGCCCTGTAGCGAAAACCTCTTCAAAAAAAAAAAAAATTTACAAAGTGAGACTCAAACTCACATACTTGACGGGCCACATGAATCACGGCAGAGAAGGGGAAGACAACAAATCAGAAGCACGAGTGCTGTGAGGGCTTGGATGAGGCCACGTGCCAGGGGGAAGGTGGGCTCAGATTGAGGAGTTTTGCAATGTAGGAGGCAGGTCCTTCTGGAAGAAAACGTCTTGGTCTCTGCCAAATTATTAAATTGTTGTGACTGTGATCATTGTCTTCATCATCATTATGTTTGAGAGTTGGTGGCAAGTGCAGTTGAAGAAAGAATAAAAAGCATTTTGAGAGCATGAGGGATTTAACTTGTGTTCTGATTCTGGGATTTTTGCCTGAAACGTCACTTTTATTTTTGGTTAGGTGTTTTTTAGCACTTGTGCTACAGCACTTGGAACACTACATTTTTGTGATATGTTGGCTGTGAAGATGTTTAAAATTAGATTCCTAGAAATCAGGTTAGAGGAGCCCTTGGTCACATTGCAGAGGTTACGATTTGAGCACCCCGTAGTGGAATCCTGTTGTGACTATTCTTAGCATTTGTGCAACACCTGATTCCTGACACTACGAGGATGTTATTTGTTTTCTTTGTAAGTCTAAAGTCTAAAGACTTGGCCGAGTCTTTGTCGATCTTTTTATAAATAAGCTTTAATGTGCATAGGACATGTTCTTGTACCCTTGAAAAGCAAATACACATTCAAAAAGTTACCTTGTTTTCTTTTTTTTCTAGTTTTCTGTTCTTTGTCTATTTCATTTTCCTTCACTGAAACTTTATGAAATAGTAATATAAGAAACAGAATCTTCCTTTTAAACACAGAGAACTAAACTAGGCTGCGTGATGTATTCCAATTACATCTGTTGGTTTCTGTTTTGAGAGGGAACCCAGGTCTTTTACTTTTTGTTTTGTACATTTGCAGAAAATAAATCCTTTTCCCTCTCTGGTTCATTCTCCTGTGGTATTATCTCTTAAGGCTGTTTCTTTGCCTTCAATTTTGACAGCTATGATTTAGCTTCCGAGATGATGAAAGGGTAGTGAAAAGGGCATGGAAAGAAAAGGCAGGAAGGGAAGGAATTATCTCATGATTTAGTCAGGAGGAAATCACTCAGACAGAAAAACATCAGAAGTGGGTCAGATCCCAGGAAGTTGGAGTGAATAAGTGGCACCATATTCACAGCTCTTTTTACCAGGGTAACAAGAGAATGAGTATATTCATTCGGAGGCCAAATATATGTCTTTGCTGACTCTGACTATAATTAGCAGTGTTCAATTCACATTTGAGAACACCATTAAAGAGGAGGGGCTTCTATTTGTATGTGTGTATATTTGTGTGCTGAGAATGTGAAACCTCATTATTTGAAGTCAAGAAATGTGCAGTAGGCTCATTAATTCTAAGAGGGAACATCTGGGGAGTGTACTTTTTTTTTTCTTTTTAGTTTTTTGCTATAGGGCATGTGTGCTCACAAGAGAGAGAGGGGGGGGGAGAGGGAGAAAGTGAGAAATCACCCCCTAGGGAGAATGGACACACCACAGTCCCTTCTCCTTCAATCTCCTCTTAGGATTTGGGCGTGTACACACACATGCCTGGTGTGGTTTTCAGGCCATTGGGTCTGGCATTCAAACTGTGTTGTCAACCATGTGGGACCCAGCACCTTAACCACCATGCTGCCTGCTGGCCCCGAATGTACCTTTATTTATAGAATGAAATGATTGAGTTTTCTTTGAGGGGTGTACATATGTTCATATATGTGCATGTATCTGTGCATTTGCATTCATTGTATGTATTTATGTATTTGTATTTGTGGTTATTTGTGTTTTTGTATGACAGTGTATGCATGTGGGAGTTATGTGTTTGTATCTATATATGAATGTGCACATGTGTGTACAGTCAACCCACTGTATCCTTGGGTTCTGCATCCATGGGTTTAACCAACCTTGGAACGGAAATGTCCCATTCTTGCTGACGTCTACTGTGTAATTAGGCCTACAATGCTATGTCTGCACGGAATCTTTCCTTGTCATGTTCCCTAAATGACACAGTATAATACCAATTTGTGTAGCCCTTACATTGTACTAGGCATTGTAAGTCCTGTAGAGATGGTTTAGAGTACACAGGAAGATGTGTGTAGGTTGTGTGCGAATACTACTACATTAGTTTATATAAGGGACTTGAGGATCTGTGGATTTGGGTATCTACTGGGGAGTCTGGAATCCAATCTCCTATGGGTACTAAGAGAGTATCTGTAGGTGAATGTGCATGTGTGGCTTGAATATGCACATGCCTATGAGCATGTACAAATCTGTGTATGTATATGTGTGGCATGTGTACACGCACATAGATAATGTGTATATGTGGTCATTGTGTGTGTGTGTGTGTGTGTACATGTGTATACATAGTTGATTCTGGAAGTTTTCTCTGGAGACAATATTACTTAGTTAGCCCATCACCCTCCCACTGTCCTCACTGTCCTTCTAGGGAGGGGTAAGAATTGTAAATGTTCTAGCTAGTAGAGAAATATGCCTCAAGTTTTATGTGTGTGTGTGTATATATATATATATATATAATGAATACTTCAAAATGCGGAGAAATGGAATTAAGGTATAAGTTTATTTTGGTGGGAAAAAACTGAAATCAGTGCATAGATGTTTCGTAATACATATTTTCCGCAAGTTGTTGAAGTCCTTGCATACGTACAACATGGGGCTAAATATATTTAGATGAGTGTAAAAGTGTTACACACATTGTAATAAAATAACATTGTACGTCCTTGTTGCAAGCTTTGTGAACCATTTCCTGGACAGATGCTATAATGTGCTGTATAAAATTATAGTGGGTTAGTGGTGCCGTTGCCAGGAGCTCTGGTTAATGATTAGAATTTCAAATAACTACCATGCTGTTTGAACTTTCCTGGACTGAGAAAAGGGCGGCTGACATTGTGCCTACATCACGATGCCAGCCTCTCTGTTCCTTCCTTGTTTTTCTGTTGGTTTACTCAGACCTGGGATGGCTGCTCTGAGAGGCATTTTACTTTTCTCTCTACATTAATCTGCTACACATAAGTCACTTAAGGACTGGTGGCACATCCAGTCACTGTTTCATGTGGCCCATGTGAAAATCTGCCCTCTTCCCTCCTTTTAAAATTTGTCTTTCTTCCTTCCCCATTTCCTTCCTTCCTTCCGTCTTCCTTCCTTCCTTCTGATTTCCTTCCTTCCTTCCTTCCTTCCTTCCTTCCATTTTCCTTCCTTCCTTCCTTTCATTTTCTCTCTCTCCCTCTTTCTTTCTACTTTTTACCTTCATGAGAGAGACAGACAGACAGACAGACACATACACACACCAATAGTGTCTTTATGCTGCAGTCCACCCCAGTCTCTCTTGGCCTGGATCACAGGCATGAGTGTGCCCAGTTTCCTCAGGAAGGTTCCAGGTTACAACCCGGGACCTTTCCCATGTGGGTCCAATGTGTTACTTCTGCATCACCGCCTGGCCCCTCCCCTCCGTTTTCCCAAGGTAATAGTTATTAATAGAGCCTACTGCTATTTCTCCTTAGTTTCTGTAAGTAGATTTTTAGCTCTTGGTTTATTAAAGCCGAAGTTCCATGCTGTTGATAATAAGTGAACTTTGTGCCTTCTGTGTGAGGTTGAATTGTGACTGACCCTCAGCTGTGCCAGCCTATTGGTTTCCGCAGTGTTGCTTTTCTGGAATCAACCATATCCTATTGCCTGCTGTCCACTTTCTGTCTTCCATCATTTTTTCAACTTGAAGAGTCCAGTGGGTATGGATGATGGTGAGCCTATGTTGATCATGGTCTCCTGGAATCTTGCCAGGGACCTTATTCTTTTCTTCTCTAAGAAGCCAGAAACTGTAACTCTGTGTGTGTGTGTGTGTGTGTGTGTATACACACAGATACTGGATCATCAGAAAAGTCATTACACATTTTTGCATAGAACAATATAGAAAAATAATGTCATGATTTTTCCGATGACCCAATAGGTAATGGCATTGATTATAATGAAATGTGTATTTATATAGGGCATGATAAAGCATCACGTATGAATACTGTACTTGATTTAAAAAGTAGATATTATAAAAGTAGAATTGTATAGCATAAGATTGAACAAATATCGAGTTGTCAGCAAAGTCACAATGCATTTTTGCAACAGATGGCGCTAGTTCATTTTGGAAAAAATAAGAGTAATTCACATCTATGTTATTGCTATGTAATTTTTAAAAAGAATTATTTTATCTAACTTTATGTATTTAATTTTAATTTGACCAGAGAGGGACAGAGTGGGGTGGGGGAGGGAAAGGGAGAAAGCAAGCTGTTAGGTTTGGGTTGCAAACTGTTGGCCCTGTGGGAGTCCAGTGCCCTTAACCACCACGCCACCTGCTGGCCCCTTGCTATGTCACTTGACAGCTGACAGTGCTAGGTTCATTTTTTTTTTTTTTAAATTAAGCATACATACAACATGGGGCTAAATATATTTAGATGAGTGAATTACACACAGTGTAATAAAATAACATTGTACTTCCTTGTTGCAAACTTGTGAACAATTTCCTGGATAGGAAATTAAGTGATTTGGTTGAGTTTTAGAGATTTGATGACAGGCTGAAGATGGAAGACGAAACTGCATTTCATCATATTTTACTGTATTACTTCCATAAAGGCATCGAATTTGTGAAAAGTTGTGTATGTAAGGTTTACATTGACAATGCTCTACAAGAATGTCAGTGCCAACAAGAGTTCACGGAATTCCACGCTGGCGATTTTGATCTCAACGATGCTCCTCAGTCAGGGAGGCCCACTGAGGTTGATGACAACAAAATAAAGGCACTGATCAAGTCAAACCCACATGATATGACATGGGAGATTGTAGAAACATTGCATATCCATTATTCAGCATTCACGCACAATCCCATGATAAGCTGGATACGTAAGCAAGCTTCATGTTTGGGTTCCTCATGAACTCAAAGGTTAATTTGGTGGTGCATATAAACATCTGTGATATGCTCATTAAATGGGAGGAAAACAATCCTGTTTTGCAGTGATTGATAACTGGTCATGGAAGTGGACCGTTTACAACAGTGAGGTGCGTTAATGGTCCTGGTCCGATGTGATAGTTCTCCTCAGACGACATCAAAAGCAGACATTCATCAGGGGAAGGTTATGCTCTCAGTGTGGTGGGGTTTTAAAGGTGTCAAGTTTTTCAGACTCCTACCAAAGAACCAAACAATCAGTTCAAATGTGTATGGCCAGCAATTGGACAGTTCATATAAACCATCATCTAGAAACATCCAGAGCTCATTGATTTAAAAGAGTTGGGTTCCATTGAAACAACGTGAAGACCACACACAAGTTTGATCACCTGTCAAAAATGACAGGCGCTTGGATGGATGTGTTGCCACACCCACCACACTCCACTGACCTTGCGCTGTCAAAGTTCTACTTGTTTCACTCTTTTCAAAACTCTTTACATTGTATAATGTTCAATTCAGATGAGGCTGTAATCAGCACTTTGTTCAGTTTTTCACCAATAAATACAGGTCATTCTATGCAAGAGGAATTTTGAAGCTCACTGAAAGGGGACATAATGTCATTGAACAAAAGAGACAATATATTATTGATAAATCTTTTTTTTTTCTTTTTGTAGAGGTTTTTGCCTTACACTCATTGGAGGGAGAGATACAGAGACAGTGAGAAGGAAAATGAGAAATCATCCCTTTGGGGGGATGGCCATACTTTTTCCTCCATTCTCCTCCTGGGATCTTGGGCATGCATGCACACATGCCTGGCGTGCTTCAAGCCACTGGGTCCAGGACTCAAACCATGGTTGGCCATGTGGGAGTCCAGCAATGCAACTGCTACGCCATATACTGACCCCAATTTTTGTTCTTTATATAAATAAATGACCTTTGAAAAACATAGAAAAAAATATGTCGCAACTTTTCCAACAGCCCAATAGCATGCAATAGTATCATTGGCCTTTGATATTTCTTTGGTTGACTATGAAAATCATGATGGAGTAATGGTGTATTCCCTGTTGATAATAATGTGTGTACTATTCTCAACTGGACTGGTCTGAGATGTATTTCATGTTGGGCAAATTCTCTTTGCAAGCCAAATGATGTATAGTGATAGAAGGTTTAAAAAAATTATAAGAATAATAAAAAATAAAATTAAAAAATGCATTTTCTGGGTATAATATGATTTATTTATACATTCACCTATTGAAGGACATCTTGGTAACTTCCAAGTTGGAGTAATTGTGAATAAAGCTACTATATTTAAAAAAAAATGATGGAGAGATGAAACAAAGTGAGAAGGCTATTACTTACTTTTAAAACAATGTATTTACTTCTTGGTGATCATTTGAGGGTCCGGTTTACTTGGTAGTATTTTACGTAGCAGCCTATGCATTTTATGTAGAATGAAATAAGATAGTTTATGTAAATAGTTGCTTCATGCCTGGCACATGTCAAAGTCTTAATAGATTTTTGCTACTATTAGTATTCTAGTTACTTCTCTAAAGTACCTTCCTTTATTGCAAAAAAAATTGTACACTATTAGTATCAAAAAGTATGTAAAGTCAGAGCCTTTTTATTAACTGGGATTTCATTTGAACAAAAATGAAATCTCACTGGTTTTTGGGATGCCAGAGTCCTCTAGACATTTTGTACTCTGAGGGGCTTTACCTGTCCAGTGGGCTGTAGAAAAAGACTCCCACTTTCTCTGTCTTTTTCTCCCCTTCTTTTATCTGACAGTCTTTTTAGACAAACTCTGACTTTGTTATCTAAAAAGCACAGATTAACATGAGATCTGGTAGGCAGCTGTGAAGAATGAAAGCTCCACTAGGAAATCTCGCCATCAGCATCTGATAAGCAGAGGCGCTGTGCTCTGTTTGCTGTCGTGGTCTGTGAGGCAGGTCTCTCCCACACACCTGTCTTGACTGCCTTTGCTGGGTGCCCAGCTGCAGGGCCGTTTCCATATTGTACTTGGCTGAGGCCTCCTGATGGCAGAGTGGATAGGTCAGGATCAGGAGATCTGGAGAAGGTACAAGTGAAGATGCCATTTGTCCCAAGAGATCTGTCTTTCTGGCATCTGCTAATCCAGACATGATTAGCAAAAGCAAAAGGTGTTCCTTACCACTGAGAAGGTTGGAGCACCTCTTCTGAGCTATTTTTGGCTTCGTCCTTTCTGAAGTCCTGTCTGAACTTTGGTTTGTCAAAGTTTAGACATTAAAGTCAAAGAGCAATTCAGTGCCCTTTTTGAGTTGCCAGCTTTGCTGTGAACAAAGCCTGAGGCCTTGATGGTGAGGGGACAAAGCACAGTTGTTGGGTGCTCTATTCCCCACATGGTGGGAGACTTTTTCCTACCTGAAGAAATAGGTTCTCATAGCATTTCTGAACCAGGGTGTTTTAGTGAGAGAGGGAATTATGACTCTTGTTTGGATTTGTGATAGATGATTAGCAAACTCAAATATTTGACTTGTGATACAGTTAATATAAAAAACATTGATTGTAAGCACTTAAAAAATATTGTCAGCACTATTGCCACAAGCTCCAAAGGACTGGGGAACACTCATGCTTTGCCTGTAGATTTCCACTTGTCTGGTAAAAGCCCATTTCATTCATAAATCCTCCAATGACAGGATTCCCCTAGTTTTAGTTACACTCTTCATTGCAGTTGAGATCTTGGTGCAAGATTTGGAACCCCTGGAAGGCAGGCATTGTGGCCCTTCCTGTTGTACCTTGTGTGGTGTCCAGGGATGCCTCAGGCACTCAGAATATGCTTGCTGATTGTTGGGTGCCTTTTTGATTTTGTGCATGCCAGCCCCCTGTCCCCACGCAGCTGTCTCTGTGGAGTGCCCTGCTGTTGGCGTTGGCTTGGGACCTGGGATGAAGAAGCACTCAAGAGGGTGTGACTGAGGCTACTTGGAATTTCTGAGAAGCTTTTGCTTCAATCAAGAGCCCAACATCTCCAACTTAGTATTTACTCCCCAGATAAAATAATTGTTTGCTCTCTTACTTTGATTAAGATGATATTGTTGGGACTAACAGTTAGCATAATGGCTATGTTGCTAGACTCCCATGTAGTCGACTGTGATTCGAGTCCCGGACCCAGTAGCTTAAACTCACGCCTGGCGCATGTGCGTGCATGGCCAAGATCCCAAGAGGAGAAAGGAAGAGAAGGGATTGTGGTGTGGCCACCCTCCCTGGGGGGTGATTTCTTGCTTTCTGTCTCTCTGTCTCTCTCTGTCTTTCTGGCGAGCGCATGTGCCCTATAGCAAAAATCTCTCAAAAAAAAAAAAAAAGCTCAAAAAAAAAAAAAAAAAAAGGATGGTATTGTTTATTTTAAATGTTACCCTTGCTTTTCTATTGTCCCAGCAGTTCTATTTCACTAGTTTGTAGAGAGGCCCATGCATAGGTCTCAAGATGTTCTGATAATAGGAGTTTCTTAAAACATGTTCCTTGGAAAACTATATAAACTGGCTTCCCTGTAGCACCTCCCGACACCGTGGAGGGAAATACAGCATGTACGTCTAAGAGGTCAGCTGTAGGGCTCTTGAATAGGACAGATGTGTTAGGGCATGAGATTGACTAATACATCTCTGGAGGGATTATTTGCCAAATACGTTGTGGATTTTTAAAACCATTAAGGCTTCTTAGGATGTTAATTACTGTTAGAATTCCTGAGTTTACCCCAACAGCATGTTTTTTGGCGGGCCAAAGGATAGTGGACCAGTCATATGGACTGATACTATTGTGGCTCCTTCTGTACAACCACCCACCCAAGACCCTGATTCTCCTCTTGTCAGGACTGCTGCTCACGCCGAGCATGCTTTTGACATTTATCCTTTTCCACAGTTCCTGGAATGGCCTGACAGGTCACTTGTGAGCGTGGCCTGTCCAGATGGCATGGAGCGTGCTCAGGGCTTGTCTACATCTAGACAGGGCCTCTGCAGAGCTCACAACGCTACTGGTGGGAGACCTTGGTGGTTACATAGCTAGGGCCTTTCCCCACTCATTTTTTAAATAGTTGAGGCCTGGGAAGCAACGTCTCAGGATTGCATAGCGCCTGTGAAGGCTGGGTGGGGGTTCTTAGGTATCTGTCAGGCACTGACCAGAGCTCTACCTGCTCCTTGTCACCCATGGGTACAGCCTGGTTTTTCTTCTTTCGTTGCTTCTGTGTCTTGGCCTCTACCCTGACCAACTTCCACATGACAGTCAACAGATGTACTGAGAGGCCAGTGTGGTCCTGGCTTAACAATCTGGAGTAAAATTCGAGAAATCGCAGTGACGTGAAAGAATGTATTGTAGGGAACCAGCAGTTAGCGTAATGGCTATGTCGCTGGACTCCCACGTGGTCGACCGCGGTTCGTGTCCCGGACCCGGTGGCTTAAAAAACTCACGCCGGGCATGTGTGCGTACGTGCCCAAGATCCCGAGAGGAGAATGGAGGAGAAGGGATTGCGGCGTGACCATCCCCCCTGGGGGGTGATTTCTCGCTTTCTGTCTCTATGTCTCTCTCTGTCTGTCTGGCGAGCGCACGCGCCCTACAGTGAAAATCTCTCAAAAAAAAAAAAAAAGAATGTATTGTAGTATATTCATTCAGTTTGTAACTGACACAGGTTATGTATGTTGCCCAGTAGTCAATGTGGTATTGATATTTTTTTTTTTTTTTAAACTGTATATTGCTGGAGGGCACATGTGCTTGCCAGAGAGAGAGAGAGAGACAAAAATAAATAAATAAATAAATAAATAAAATAAACAACTCGCAGTGGGGTATAGTCACACTGCAGACCTCTCATCTCCGTCTCTCCATCCCATCAGGATTCTGGGTGCTCATACACTTGCGCTCTGCATGGCTTCCAGCCCTGGGGGCTGAGCTCTGACCACAGTTGGCCATGCACGGCTTGGCTCCCAGTATGCAGCACTTAACCACTGCACTGCAAGGCTAGTCTTGCCATTTCAGATTTTAAAAGTATTACTTTTGGTCTCCAGACATCCAGATGTTGTTTCCAACCATAAATGAGTGGTTTTAAGTACGAGGAAACATGAGTGATGGGAGTTCCATCCCAAGTCTGGAAATAGTATTGAAGAAAGATGCCAAAGCCATATTTCCAACTCACCGATGGGAGACATCCCAAGAGGAAATTGAAGTATTGTGGCAATGAGTTTTGAATGATTGGCTCACATCCTGAATAGTTCATTTGCATTAGAAGAAAAAAAGTTGCATAGTGATAAAACATGAGTGATTGATTGTGAGCACAGCTGAAGAAGCCCTTATTCCAGGGTTTTTATTGGTGTATAAATCAATCTCAAGCCCATTTACAGTCTGGAGGTTAGAAGCAGGATGGCCCAGGTAGTTGAAATGAACCTTTCTACTTTCTGGCTCTTCTTTGTCCACAAAACAACAGATGAAGGCAGCTGTAGTGAGCGTGGAAGGACGTTTGTCAGGAAATGTGACTGATAGCCGTAGAAAGAATGTCTGGCTCCCTGGAAGATTTCTCTTTGTCAACAGTTTTGAATGTAGCACCAAATTGCTATGTATTTTTTTCCTTTCTTTTTAAGGAAATACAGATTTAACACTCACTATCACCATTCATTCATTGTTCATCCTTTCCAGAGATGAAGCTGATTATCTGGGTTTGCTTGAGCTCAGCAAGGTGGGTCCCAAGGCCCTTAGTTAAATAGCATGAAGCCATACCTATTAAGTCATCAAGGATCTGAGGGACCTAGAGAAATGGTCACAGTTCAGTGGTGGCAAAAATGACAAGACAGTGTGTAATGATCAAACTGTTACAGAAGAAAGAGCAGGGTCTGCATGTCCTGGCATGGAAAATGTCAAAGAAAGTAAATAAATGGGCAAACATGCATTATCTGCCTTGATCCCATTTCTATTAGAAGACAAACAGTACTCTGTGTGTGGTTCTGTGCTTATGTAAGGGCAGAAAACATCTAGAAAGATGTACAAAGTTTTTTTACGGGGTTAATTCTGGGACGTGGTATGGGAGATTGGGAGTAGACAGAAAGGGGACTTTTGTGTCGCTTTGATACTATTTTATTTTGCAAAGAAAACGATTATAGTTTAGCCTGAGTAATAGAGTTGGTTAGGCTGTGGTCACAGGTAGATCCCAATCTGTCATGGTTTCAGATCATGGTGGTTTGTTTCTTGATACAAATAAGACAGGGTGGTTCGAGGCTTGTGTCTGAGTGGGCTGTGAGGTGGTTCTGCTCCAGCACAGATAGCGGAGGGCAGCTCTACATTCTCAGCAAATGATTTTCAAGGCCATTCTTGGGTCAGCATATAGGCAGGGAGTGGAGGAGAGTTGGAGAGGTCTGTGATCAGCGTTGAGAGTGTTGACTGAACTCCAATCTCAGGCTCAGTCTGGGTAGTGTGGTCAGGCTGTTTGTCAGAACAAAGAGAAAAGTAGATTTTGATCTACTGCTAACTGTGGTCTTCATCACAGGTGATGTGCAATGCTCTGCTTATTGGCATATCAGTAGATGCCATTTTCAATGTCAAATTTAGCTCTATTTACTGTGCTGGCTGTTCAAAGATAAGGGTATCCTGGGTTGGCATTAGTGTCATCTGTACACTCCAGGAGACAGTTATTTCTATTCTGTGTTTTTTTTCTCTTCATGCATTCCCTTTCTTTGTACTTTTGCTGACAGCAATGGGGTGGGGCTGGAGAGGTTCTTTCTGGCAGTTCATATGCTCATGACGCCTCAGTGGAGGGCTTTGTTCTTTGCCAAAGACTGTATTTGGAAAAACCTCAGATATTTGGAAAAAGAAAAGTTCGAGGATGTGAATTCACTTACATGAATGTGCAGAGTTGCTTTCAGAGTTTTATGTTCTTGTATTATAAAATGTGTGCCTTGAGGGCCAGACAGTGTTGCAGTGGTAAAACCCATAGCTCTGCAAGGCAATCCCACGAGGGAAGGTCCCCAGATTGAGTTTGATAACCTTTCTGATTATGCCAGGTGCACTTTGGCCCATGATGCAGGGCTGGCTGAAGCTGCAGGGGGATTGTGGCATCAAGACCCTGTTGGGGATACTGTTTCTCTCTGTTAGTGTCTCTCTTACTCTTGGAAGAGATAAATAAAATTTGAAAACATTTACTTCCAAAATTGTGCTAGGCCAGCAGGTGGCATGGTGGTTAAAGTGGTGGATCCCACATGGCTGACGTTGTGGTTTGAATACCAGACCCGACAGCTTGAGAAACAAGTCAAGTGCGTGTGTGTACATGCTCAAAAACATGAGAGGAGAAATGGAGGAGAAGGGATTGCAGTGTGGCCATCCCCCCAGCGGGTGCTTTTTCAGTTTCCCTCTTTTTCTTTCTCTCTGCTTCTCTTTGGCGAGTGTTTGTGCCCTATGGCAAGAGTCTTAACAAAACATGTACGTTCCTGGAGAAATATTTTTTTAGAAGATATATTTCATTGAAAAGCTTTGAAACAAAAACAGCTTTTTTCCTGTTATTTATTTATTTTTTTCTCCAATAATGCCTTCTGTATGGATCATTCTTATTTAAAAAACTGTTTTCAAATACATGCTACAATATCTTCTATTTTTTACTTTTTAAAAAAAATTCTTATTTATTAAATCAATCATTTGGTCATTCAACAAAGTTCGGTGGTGCATTCCTTGGACCTTGGTGCTGGGACCCAGAAGGGCCAGACAGTGTTGCAGTGGTAAAACCCATAGCTCTGCAAGGCAATCCCACGAGGGAAGGTCCCCAGATTGAGTTTGATAACCTTTCTGATTATGCCAGGTGCACTTTGGCCCATGATGCAGGGCTGGCTGAAGCTGCAGGGGGATTGTGGCATCAAGACCCTGTTGGGGATACTGTTTCTCTCTGTTAGTGTCTCTCTTACTCTTGGAAGAGATAAATAAAATTTGAAAACATTTACTTCCAAAATTGTGCTAGGCCAGCAGGTGGCATGGTGGTTAAAGTGGTGGATCCCACATGGCTGACGTTGTGGTTTGAATACCAGACCCGACAGCTTGAGAAACAAGTCAAGTGCGTGTGTGTACATGCTCAAAAACATGAGAGGAGAAATGGAGGAGAAGGGATTGCAGTGTGGCCATCCCCCCAGCGGGTGCTTTTTCAGTTTCCCTCTTTTTCTTTCTCTCTGCTTCTCTTTGGCGAGTGTTTGTGCCCTATGGCAAGAGTCTTAACAAAACATGTACGTTCCTGGAGAAATATTTTTTTAGAAGATATATTTCATTGAAAAGCTTTGAAACAAAAACAGCTTTTTTCCTGTTATTTATTTATTTTTTTCTCCAATAATGCCTTCTGTATGGATCATTCTTATTTAAAAAACTGTTTTCAAATACATGCTACAATATCTTCTATTTTTTACTTTTTAAAAAAAATTCTTATTTATTAAATCAATCATTTGGTCATTCAACAAAGTTCGGTGGTGCATTCCTTGGACCTTGGTGCTGGGACCCAGAGATCTCTGACAGAGTCCACATTAGAGGGGGAGGCAGACTAGTAACAGAAAACCACGCCATGGCATAGTTGGCAATAGGACATGGGTGATGACAGCGGCCGTGACACTCATGGGGGCTCTGGGCCAGGACCTGTGACCTGTGCAGGGTGGTGGTGAGGGCCAGTGTGTACCAGTTGGGCATCCAGCTAAGTACAGAACAGCTGCAAGAACTGGCAAGAACAGGGAGCTGCAGCGACTCTGCTGGGAAATGGGAAGGGGGTTTGGACAAGGCAAGAGTTGGGCATGGAGGGGACCAGGGCAGGAAGGAAGGGCTCCCACAGCTGTTGGAGAAGGGGGCTTAATTAAGCCTTGGCACTGGAGGAGAAAGGCAAGAGTCCCAGAGGGAGGCTCGAAGCCCTTGGAAGGAATTATTGTGTTCTGCAACCATACAGCCCAGAGCACCTGGGCAGAGATTTGCCTGGGCTCAGGCCCAGGAGGCTTCGCTTCCCTGTGGAAAGCTCTCTCCAGCTCACTGGCCATGTAGCAGGTGGGTGGTACTGCCTGGCAGTTTCTGCCTGAGAGGCTGACTTGCTTTCCCATTTCCACCCATGTTTCCAGGAAAAGGACTGCTAATGAGCCCAGGGGGGCCAGGTTGCTCTGGGTGACTGGCTGAGCAGAGTAGGGAGGGCATGTGGTAGAAGTGGCTGCAAGGAGCTCGATTCCCGTGCGGTAATAACAGTAGTACCTGCAGTGCAGAGTGTTTGTCGTTAGCCCTGTGGTTTGTCTCTTCTGTTGGTCTAGCCCATGTCACTGTGGGGTTGGTGTGGTCTATAGCCCTGAGCATCCCAGCCCCCTGACCCTGAAACCAAGTCACAGTATGTTGTCACTGCATGTCACTTGCAGCAACCGCTGTTACAAGGTGATCATCACTTCCTACTGATGGGAAAGGGCACAGCCCTCCCTATGTTTGACCCTCCCTGATAGACCTCACTTCTCACTCACTTGACCCTTCAGGGTCTGTGCTGGGAGCTCCTCTCTTCTGGGCAGCCACCATACCCACTGAGAGGACCCCAGGATGGGACGAGGGCTGGAATATTTTCCCTCTTGGAGTTTTGTTGCTGACACCTCCCAGGTACAGAATGAAGGACACAAAAGTTCGCCTCCTGATGAGGAAACTAGGGTTGCTGGACAGCTTGACGACATGCACTGTGGGCAGCCAGTACTGTCTACACATTCTTTTCCATTTTGACATGTTGTTGGAGTGCTACAAAGCAACCCAACGCTTGAACATGACCAAGGAGAGGTCGCCTAAAGAAAATGAGCTTGTTTGATACAAGGACTTTACTTCTCTTACTTCAGTTTAGTCTAATGACTTTCTGCTGGAAAGAACTATTTAGGTTCAACTAAAATCAAATTAATTTTATTTCGTAGCACTCGAATATGATATTTGAGTTAGTCATTCGTTGAGAATTGAATAACACTTTTTATACTGTGTTCTGACTTTGGGTCCCCTCTAATTCTTGGCACTTGCTATAACATGACAAAACTCTAGATCTTAGAATTTTTGGGTAATGTGAGAAAAGCAAAAGTTGGTTCTCTGCTAGTTTGCTTTAAGGGAGTTTCATTATTTTACAGTTATTTAATTTTCTCCTTTTTCGATAACAAAAATTGCTTTGTTATGACTAGATGCAAACTTACCTGAACATTAATAAAAATAAAGGTGACACACTCTGGAACACATATATTTTAATTCAAAAGTATTAAAATGCCATATAGTGTTTTTCTAATGTATGTGCTTAGTTTTTTTCCCCTCTTTTCTTGTCTGCCCTGCCACTCATACTGCTCATTTTCACATTTGTTTATGAAATAAAAAATATTTTTCTCATAAGTATTGATACAGTTATTTTTAACCAAAGGAATAGGAAATAATTCCAGCAATGAAAATTCTTAATAGAGTTGGTCTGTGTAAAGTTTGGAAAAGTAAAAAAAGTAAATTTCTGCCCTGTATATACATTCCCTTTGAGCTCATAGATTTAATTACCTTAATTTTGAATCTAAAATAACTTGACAGTCTAACAAAAACTACTACAGTCCTATAAAATTCTGCTAGCGTGTTGCGTTTTGTTTTGCTTGGCTTAATATGACAAATGAGTGCATCACGAGTTGTTATTTTAGTAATTGCTATAAAAATTAACATGTTTCAACCAAGCACTAGGAAATTAGCTTAACAGCACAGTAAAGATAACATCGTATATTTCTTTCTTTCTTAACAGGGTAGTTTTTTTCTTTGAACATCTACCTGTTCTTACAGAGCTTTGGGACACACTGGGAATGCAGACCCTGCCATCCCTGCAGGGTACCTGGCCGACTCTACTCTTTCCACCTCCCTCCAGGTGGTGTCTCATCTTCTACGTAATCGTATTGGGTCACTGGAAAAGTCATGATGCATTTTTTGCATGGAAAAATACTCATGACTTTTCGATGACCTAATAGATTCAAGGGGGAGAGTGGAAGAGAGGTAGGGAGTGGAGGCAGTACAGATCAAAGTTAGATGGAAGAGAGGCATGGCCTGTGGCCTGAGACAGAGGTGTAGGGGGAGGTTTGACTTCAAGCAGGGAAGAGAAGGTCAAAATAACTCTTGGAGTTTAATGGAACAACTGGTCTTCAGTTCTGTACCAGGTTCCAGTGGATTGGGAGGGAGGGTGGCAGGTATCAATAAGTGGGGACTCATTTCTCCAGGGGAGTCTAACCTACCTAGGCCAGTGTTTCTGGATGTTCTCCTTGTCTTGCAAAGTGCTATGATGTTCTCAGGACAAAACAAGTAGTAATTAAACTTAATTTTTTTTTAAAAAAACTTTAATTTGACCAGAGATGGTGGGGGGTGGGGGGAGGAGAGGGAAGAGAGAGAGAGATGGAAAGAGAGAAAGAAAGAGAGAGAGAAAGCAGGCCCCTAGGTCCAGGACTTGAGCCACAGTTGGCCATGTGGGAGTCCAACGCCTTTAATCATCATGCCACCTGCCAGCCCTAGTAATTAAACTTTTATGTATCACTTTCCAAAAAGTGTTTGAGTTCACATGAATGCTAACTCAGTTTAATTTAAAAAAAATCATATTATGTACCACTTTTTTTTTTTTTGAGAGGTTTTTGCTATAGGGCGCGTGCGCTCGCCAGACAGACAGAGAGAGACATAGAGACAGAAAGCGAGAAATCACCCCCCAGGGGGGATGGTCACGCCGCAATCCCTTCTCCTCCATTCTCCTCTCAGGATCTTGGGCACGCACACACATGCGCCCGGTGTGAGTTCTAAGCCACCGGGTCCGGGACGCGAACCACGGTCGACTACGTGGGAGTCCAGCGACATAGCCATTACGCTAACTGCTGGTTCCCATATGTACCACTTTTTAGAGGGAAAAATGTTGATTTAAAAACAAAATCAGGGGGCCAGCAGGTGACGTGGCACAGTGATTAGAGCACTGGAATTCCTGTGTGACTGACCATGGTTCAAGTCTCAGACCTGGTGGTTGCTTTCTTACTCTCCCTCTCTCTCTCTCTCTCTTTCTCTCTCTCTCTCTTTCTCTGGCAAAACTCATGTGGAAAAAAAAAAAAACCAAATAAATAAAATAGTTATTTAAAAAAAAATGGGTCTCCGCCTTTAAAAAACAAACAAAATCAGATTAGTGGTTAGAGGACAAAGGACTTGTGTGCTAGAAACTGACAGTGTTTCCTAAACTATTAAGTTGTAAAATTTCTACATTACAGAAGCAGCATTTTCATAAATATAGGGAAATAGAAGGGAAAACAAGCCCCAACCTCCCATTCAGAGGTATACATTATAACATACTGATGAACTTCCTCCTATTGTTTGCTTTCTGTTCTTTTTTCATTATACAACTATGATCATATGATAGATATATCTTATAATTGTTTGCGATGACTTTTAAAGCAGTATTGTTAAAAATAGTATATATATTTTTTGTGGAAAAGTTAGACATGTTCGGTTTAAAAATTAGTTGTAGTACTATTGTTGAGTCGTTAATATTTTTAGAAATTTTCTTGATCTTTTTATATGCTTAAAACATACAATTTAATGGGGCCAGCAGGTGGCATCGTGCTTAAGGTACTGGACTCCCACGTAGCTGACTACAGTTTGAGTCCTGCACCCAGCAGCAGGTGCATGCATGCCTAGAGTCCTGAGAGGAGAATGGAGGAGAGGAACTGAGGTTTGGCCACCCACTCTATGGGGCTGATTTCTCACCTTCCTTCTTTCTTTTCCTTTCCAGCAAATACATTTGCCCTATGGCAAAAACCTAGAAAACAAAGCAAAATACAAAATTTTATGAATAGCAAATAACATAATTTTACAGATAAATATTTCTTGGTATTGGGAATGGTGCAGATGAGAGGAGCAGAGCCTCAGAAGGAGGCCAGGTATTGCCTGGAAAAGCCCTCTCACTGTGATCTGCTAACTCCTGGCTTGGGGTTTGCACAGGGGAGGGAGCCTCTCAAGTCACCCTCTACCATGCATTTCCCCATCTTCTTTCTTAGCTTTGATTTCCATTTTGATTACAGTATGTACTTTGATACATTTCCCATGGAATTGTGCTATATCTGAGGCAGTCTTTCTGCTGCTTTCAAATGACAGCTCAGCTAAGTATATGCCAACCTTTCCTTCAAAATACCAGGCATGTTGTGTCATCATCTTTTGGAATTCTGTGTTGTAAAAGAAATCTGAAGCCAGCCTGATTTTGTATTGTAGTAGGAAAGTTATGCTGTCCTCCTGAGTGTTGTTCAGACTTTTCTTCCTTTGTTTTTGTAGTAAAAATAATGGTCATGGTGCTCCCGATGCGGTCTTTATTATTACTCCCTTCCCCCCAGGAACATATGTGCCTTTACAAGTGCTCACTCGGGACTTCAGCTGCTTGCTTAGCTTCACTTGCCATTTCCCCCTGTATCTCCATTTTAATTTCGTGTGTGATCTTTGTTCTTATTTCATAGACGCTATGATGATGTGATGCTAGAGGGTTTTAAAAATTATTTAATTTTATAATTATTATTTTTAAATTTACTATAGGGCATGTGTGCACACCAGATAGAGAGAAAGAAACTGAGAAACCAAACTGCCAGGTCTGGGACTCAAACAGCAGTCAGCCATATGGGAGTCCAGTGCCTTAACCACCATGCCACCTGCTGGCCTCAGATGCTGGAGTTTTCATAGCTTTTCCGTCTGTTTGAGGCTTTGCAGGTTGTGTTTTATTTTCTCTGCTTCTTTCCATATTTTTGAGAAGAGAAAGAACATATACTGGGGCTGTCAGCTAGATGTTTTTTCTTTTTCCTCATCTTTTTAAAAAAAGAATTATTTATTTCATTTTATTAAATATTATTATTTTTAACCAGAGAGAGACAGAGGGAGAGGGAAAGCAGAGAGCAAAGCAACAGTTCTGGGACTTGAACAGTGGTTGGCCATGTGGGAGTCCAGTGCCTAAACCGTCACACTAACTTCTGACTCCTCTTTTTCTTCTTTTTTCAAAGTCTGCCTACCCAACATGTCCACCAGTGAGAGAGACAGAGACAACACCCCCAGTAGGGCTCTAGCATTGTGAGTCGCCCCCAGCTTCAGCCAGCCCTGGACCACAAGGCACGTTCATACCTGGTACGCACTGGAAGATCTTCGGATGTGAATCTGGAACTGTCCCATATGGGTCAGCCTAGCAGACTGTCATGCTTCACTGTCACATCACTGTCCAGCCTCTAGATGCCTTTTTAACTGGATCCCCATCCCCCTCAACCTGTCTGAACAAGGGAAGGAGGGCATTTGGCTGAAATTATGTAGCTCCAAGGTGGCACTGTTGACAGAAGCCACTGGCCCTGCCCAGGATGCATATCTGAACTTAGGGACAGGTTTGGGATCATGAGGAAAGTTCACTCCTCTTAGAGACCAGGAGACAATTCATTTGCTAAGGCCTTCTGTGAGAAGCTGATTGGGCTGACACCTGCATGGACATGCCTCTGCGGCCCCCACCCCTCATCAGCACAGCCCTGGATCACCCTGTGCTTGTCCTTGGATGTAGCACACTTGTTGTTCTCATGTGCTCCCTGGCTTTTCGGGACAACCCTGGCATGTTTATGTGTGACTCTTGGTCTTTTCTCTTTTTAATTAACAAGCTTTAGAACCTGTATCCTTTACATTGTTCTTTTTTTTCTTTTTAAGAGAGATTTTTGCTATAGGGCATGTGCACTCTCTGGAGAGACAGAGAGACAGGAAGTGAGTAATCATGCCCCCAAGGGAATGGCCACACTGCAATCCCTTCTCCTCCAATCTCCTCTTGGGGTCTTGGGGATGCATGTACACATGCCCGGCTGAGTTTTAGCCCACTGGGTCCAAGACTCGAACCATGGTCAACTATGTAGGAGTCTGGCACCATAACCATTACACCATCTTCTGGTCCCAAATTATTCTATCTTTTTAAAACAGCTATAGCTCCTGAAACCATCTGGTGCCTCCCTGTGAATCACTTCTTATTTTTCACTGCGGAGTAAGTAGAATTACAACCATAAGATTTAGCCGTTGGTGAAAAGAGAGAGGAATGCATATTTCCATTCCTCAGCTCTTCCTTACACTTTTCCTTTGGTCCACCCCTCACATTTTACACACGTCTTCCCAATGCTATAACATTACTCCACCCTCTAGTGGAATATTCCACTTTTCATATTTTCTGCCAGTTTAAAAGTATGCAGCAGGATTCCATAAAAATAAATCCATCAAATGAAAGTTGTTTTGAAGACTGAGGGGAAAATAACCACGGAAGTATTGCAGTGATATGTGTAACATTACAAGCCAGTGAGCATTGCTATTTTTTAACATGTACTAAATAGATAGCCATTGGATGACTGGAAGGGATTCCCTCTGCATTGTCAGTGCCTAATGCATATTTCTGGAACAAAATGAACTTAATGAAAGAAGAAAGATGAAAGGCCAAGTCCCTTTCCAATTCTAGTGTTCTATAACTAGAATAATAACATTTCGTAAGATTATTTAAAGATTCTTTGAGTTCAGCATATTGCCAAGTGACAAAGCGTAAGGGTGGATTGGAGCAGCAGTTTATTTCATGGCACGTGTTTGATTTTTAAAAATCTTTTCGCTAACCTTTCTTTCCCCTGGAGACCTATGTCGTGGATGGGGAGGAAGTGGAGTTCCCAGACATCTGTGTTGCATTCCTTTCCTAAGTTAGCCTCTTGGACACCAGCTGGAGTTTACAGAATAGTAAAGGGATGAGATGACTATCGTGTCCAAGTATGAGAGCATGGAGGCCTGTGTGATCTCAGTGAAGGCCCTTGTATGACAAACAAGGGATGGGGGCACATGTAGGGTGCTAATTGTGCAGACTCCTGAGCTATGACATTTCAAGCCATTATTCTGAATGGAATTAGAGAGCAAAAGGTCTAAAGTAAGAGTGGTATTTATAGAAGGTTGTGGTGGCCACCATATCAGGAATATAAATCTGTTCTGTTTGACCTGCTTACCTTTGTATTTAGTAGGCAGTTGATGGTTAGTTATGGTGTTCGGACGTTGACTCTGTAGATGAGGTTGATGTGGTTTATGCAATGGTCCCAGAACCAGAGGCATCATTTCCCTCAGAACTTGTTAGAAATACAGACCCTCCTGCCCCACCTTGGAGCTGCCTGGTCAGAAATTCTGACGGACGGGCGTGCCTAGCTATGGCTCATGTGGCCCCAAGGTGGCTGACACTTTAAGTTTCAGGACTTCCGGTTTGCTGGTATGCATGAACCATGCTTGGAGTATTTCCAACATAAAGAGGCCAAGTTCTGAAATAGCAAGTTGAAATCTTATGCAGCAGAAAAATAGAAATGTGTTCTTAAAATGGGCATGGTAGGAAAAATAATTTCCTTCATCATATTTAGAAATGATTTCAAATTGGTAGGTGCTGTTTAGAATTATTAGCGAGTTCTGCATTTCTTGCCTTTCCTCATTGGAGGAAGCATAGAAAAGCTTTTCTTTAGTCAATTTAAATACATGTTTTGTTGTTCTTTTCTTCCCCCTTGTCACAAATAATCAAACAGTACTATACTCCAGTGACACTGGCTGCCAGTAGTTTGGGTTGTCTGGTAGAAAATCAAGTTGAGACTTGGATTTGTGTCACCTAAGTATTGGCCACCTGAGAGCCTGTCACCTGGTCAGCAGCCACAGGAGTATCACTTCGGTTTTCTCCTTAAGTGAGCTGAGGGGAGTCGTCATCCCTATGGTAACCAGGATCTAAATTCTGAACAGAAGCCCGGAAGTACAGAGAAGATAAAGAGCAATGCAGACACCTGGGCAACGAGAGACGAGGTCAGTGCCTGGCCTCCCTAGTCAGAGGCTTGGAAACCTTCCTGCAGACTTTCCTGCATCCCTGAACCAAGGGTTTGAAGTGGATGAGAGGGTTTCAGAGCAGCTGCATCAAGCCTGGATGCAAAGCAAGCATTGGTGGCTTATTCTGTGAACTGTCTTTTTTTTTTTTTTAAATAATTATTTTATTTAACTTTATTTATTTGTTTTTAATTTGACCTGGCAGGGGAGGAGAAAGAGAGAGAGAGAGAGGGAGAGATGGGGAGGGAGGGAGGGAAAGTGAAAAAGCAAACAGCCAGGGCCGGGGCCCGAACCGCAATACGGCCATGTGGGAGTCCAGTGCCCTTAACCACCATGCCACCTGCCTGCCTCACCTATGAACTATCCTTAACAGTGAGTTTTCAGGTCAGTTCCATAGCCCAGTGGTTAAGTGATATGCACAGGGAATCAGGCCCTACAGAGCCAACTGTGGTTTGAATCCTGGCCCTGCAGTTTAGAAAACATGTCAAATACATGTATATGCTTATCTAAAATCCTGACAGGATGGAGAAATGGAGGAAAAGATATTGTGGCATGACCATGTCTTATTTGGGAGGGCAGTGCTTCTTTCTGTCTGGTGAACACATATACCCTTGGGCAATTTAAAAAAAGTGAATCCTCTGCAGCCATACAGACCAAATAAAGCAGGTGACTTATGTGACTCAGTTATAAACTGGAAGAATGAGGTATTACCTGAAGAACCTCCAAGATTAGATTTTTTTTGAATAATCTTGCATCTTTTTTCTTCTCTTTTTTGGTAAGAAGAGACAAAAATACCAAATCTTTAGAAGTCACAATGTGCCAATGGGATATAATAAATAAAGCCATAAAAGAGAGCAATGTTTAATTATGATGTAGTATTGCATGTTAATTGGCACTTACATACACATTCATGTCCACGCTCATGTTTGTGCACAGCCTGATAAGCATTCAGGTCAGGGGTTGCTCCAGTATCCACAGTGTCCCTTCCAGGGTGGGGGCTGTCTCGGTGACTGCTGCAATGCTGACTGTCCTGCTGATTGCTTACCTGCCCTGGCTCCCCCCACCCCACCCCCC
>NW_006159510.1:4610301-4623377 GCF_000334495.1 Tupaia belangeri chinensis
GATTTCTTACTTTCTGTCTCTCTGTCTCTGTCTATCTGGCGAGCACACACGCCCTATAGCAAAAACCTCTCAAAAAAAAAAAAAAAAAAAAAGAGAAAAATAAAAGAGAAAAGAAAAAAAGAGAAAAAAAAAAAAGAGAGAAAAAAAAAAAGGCGGAGTGGCTGTCGGGCTGGTGTAGGCCTTGCTCTGTGAGCTCTAGCGCGTGTCTGTGCAGCCTCTCAGGAACTTGCCGCATTCTGCATGGTCCATGGGTCCATGGTGGGCATGCATGTGCTCGCAGGCACAGTCTGCTGAAGCGCTGCATGCAGGTCAGGCAGAGTAAACACTTCCTAGGCTCATTTGGAAGGGGGCCTTTAGCAGCGTCAGTGGTCATGCTGTGCATGGGCTTCCTACCTGAAGTCCAGCCAGCACAAGTTCCAGCAATGCCAATGATCTGTGTAATCTCAGACACAGATCTACATTTACTAGTGCCTTGATTTAATCTATAAAACAGGCACAATGTGCCTATTTTGAAGAGGCACTGGACTAGAAAGCATGCTGTAAACTGTTAAGTCAATGAAAATGTTTAGTTGTCATTAATGAAGTAAAACACCCCTAAGGCGGGCTTGCCATGAGTTTAATGACATTGGACATGAGATTTGTAACTTTGCCAAAAAGTGCTTCCAAAGTGATTTCATGCAGTGGTTTCCATAGAAACCATTCATATGCACTGATATTGAAGCTGGGGTGATATTCTTGCTGTACTGATGAGTCCCATGTGTCATCCTGTGCCAGGTCCAGGTTGAGCTCTCAACATACACACAGCTATCACCAGTGTTTGAAAATAAGAACGAGGCTGAGCCAGTTGCCCCTTCTTTTCTTAGAATGAATAGCATCCATGTCCAAGACACGGCAGCCTCACAGTCGCCTGTGGTATTTCTTTCTACTTTGCATTCTTGTGCATTAGAATTTTCCCAGCATTGCTTCAGTAACAGAGTGAAGCTTGAAGGAAAAAAAATTCTAAAGTGGAAGCAAGCATTTGTAACTGTAGCAGCATTAAGAGAGTAGTTTGTTTTTATAATGTAAATCAGATGGCAAACGTGAGTCTTTGACTTCATTTTTTTTTTTTTTTTTTTGCTAGAGGGTCATGTGCTTGCCAGAGAGACAGAATGAGAGAGGGAAAATGAGAAATCACCCCCCTCGGGGGATGACCACATGGTAATCTCATCTCCATTCTCCTCTTGTGATTTTGGGCACACACGCACACATTCCAGGTGTGATTTTCAAGCATCTGGATCAGGGACTTGAATCGCTCAATCAGCCATATGGGATCAAACACCTTAACCTCCATGCCACTTGCTGGCCCCTTGGCTTTATATTTTTAGGAATGTGGACTCATTGTTACTTAGGCAGGTAGTGGCCTGGAAACCACCTTGCACTGAACTCAGAGTGGAGAGTTTAGTAGGAAAATGTGGGTGCATGTGTCTTCCTTCCCAGACAGCCTAAGTACTCAGGAGACACTGAATCTTCTGCCGGTTTCCTCCTGGTGGCGTGGGTCTGTATCGAGAACATTTGCGAAGTAGACCAGAATCTTTCCGTAAAGACAACATGTTAACTGGCACCACTATCCTCCATGCGAGGCTCCTGTGGAGACCTGACCTTCCAGTGTTCTGAGTGAATGAATGCTAGAAATGTCCAAGTGCCTGTAAGCCTATTGGGAAGTTGACTGTGTAAATGTTGTCACCAAAGTGTAGGAAGTAAGAGGAAAGAAGAAGAAACTTCTTGACTTGCAGCGACCCTTTTCTTGTAACCCACCGTCACACTGCCAAGTTCTAGGTAATATTGCTTATTGGTTGTATTTTTATGTATGTTAATGTCTTGTTTTGTGAGTACTGTGCTTTAGGAATTTAAATATTTAGGTGAAATTGTCATCACCATTGAGTTGGCACTATAATTTTACTCTTTGTAAAGGCTTTTGGTTCTCCATTAGGATATTTACCTTTTCTTGAGTTAACTGAAGCAAACTGCTGTCAGTAGAAAGCAGCAGCTGTATACTTAGCATGTCAAATTAAGTAGAGTGGAGCCTGCTCTTTTCATACATTTTTAAAATTCACTTATTCATCAACATGTATTGAGTGCTCACCATCCTAGTTGTCTAATCACTGTTCATATATAGTTGTCAAGAGTTACTTCCATCCGGCTCTGAAATAAGAATGCATTTAGACTTTATTTAGAGATAATTAAGCAAGGTGCTTTTTCACAGTGTTTCTGTTTTCACACTTACTGGAAAACACTTTCTCAGACTTGGTGCTCAGGTGCTGCCGGGTCTGCTTTACTAATTTACACACCTGCCTTGCACCTGCAGGGGGCTCCCTCTTCGGGGCTTATGCAATGAGCGGGGTTGTCAGCTACCCCGTCCTTCCACATTTTTGTTGTAAAGAGATTAATCCTTGGGCAAGAGTCTTAATATTTCATAATAGATTTGTTGTTATCTCTAAGTTAAATCTCCTTTGGTGTTAAGCTTTGGAAGAAAAGACAGATTAATTAGAACCATGGTTTTGGCCTTTTGGACAGTGAAAACATGAAAAATAAGAATTTATGATGAGGACAACAGTAGATACTAGAGAAAGTAAGGATGGGGTTATACAGGGATGGGAAAGAGAAGGAGGGAGGGAAACAGGAGAAGAAAAATAAATACGTTCAATTGACAAAAAAATGAAAAGCTATTTGCTGATGATAATGCACAGAGTAATGTCTTCATTGTGACTGATATGCATGGCATTTGTACTGGAAAAAACAATGCTGTGCACTGTAAAGATGAATGTGATGAAATGTAGATTAAAAAAAGAATTCATGATCAGTTACATAGATAGGAACTTTCAGCAAATCTTGCGTAAAAAGTGGTGGATGTAGATTGTTAGCCCTTTCAGGATGACTGTGGGTGTACATCTCTGAAGGCCTCTATCCTTTCATTTTCTCTGGAGATAACTTGAAAGCCAAAGTCCCATCTCTTTGATTAAATGATGGACTTTTCTATCAGGTGATACTATAATCTGAGAAATAAATTAAAACCCTAATAACTAAGGAGATACTAGGAGGCAGGACCTTTGGGAGGTGATCGCGTCAGGAGAGTAGAGCCCACATGAATGGAATAAGTGCTTCTATAGAAAGAACCTCAGAGAGCTCCCGTATCTCTTCTTCATAATCTATGAACCAGAAGTTGGGTTCTCACCTGACAGACACCAAATTTGCTGGTGGCTCAATCTTGGCATTCCCAGCCTCTGGAGCTCTGAGAAACAAAACTCCATTATTTATAAGACCCAGCCTATGTTTTTTTTTTTTTTTTTTTTTTTTCTTGGTCATAGCTTCCCAAATGGAATGAGATAACACTTTTTTCCTTTTTTTAATCACATATTTTTGCTTCAAATATCCAGTGGGAATTTGCCATTATCTTCCCTATATTGGCATCCATCTGGAATCACATGCCACATTACGATTTGACCCTGTTCTTGCCCATTTCTGAAATTTGACACTTGACTATATGAACATCAGATAATTTTCCATGGAGCAAAATTAAGGTAATTTTCTACTAGATATACAGAAGTATTTTGAGAAATAATATAGCCATTGAGGAATGCTGAGATCTTTCTGTAGACATTGACAGGAAATCTTGAAGAAATTTCAATGGCAGTCCCTTGGAGACAGAAGACCACAGATGCTTCTGTTCCTCACGGAGGCTTTGGCACTCCATCTTGCAGGCAAGCTTATAGCAAAAAGGGAGGGTTTACCAAATACTTCCCATAAATGCCTTTGAGTGCTGTAGGAAATGGGTCTGGAAAAACAGCCATTAAGCTTTGGAAAAATGCAGATTAAAGGCAGTCTTGTAGTATATATTTTGTAAATATGCCAGGTTCTCACCACCAGCATCTTCTCTTTGAAAAGAGGAAAATCTACTTTTAAGGGGAAGGTTTGGTGACAGAACTTTCTTTTTAGAGGTCTTTGCCTTAGGGCAGATGCACTTCTGGAGAGAGAGAGACAGAGACAGTGAGAGGGAAAATGAGTAATCACCCCCCAGGAAAGGGGGCGGGGGATGACTATGCCATAATTCCTTCTCCATTATTCTCCCAGGATCTGGGGTACGCACGCACACGTGCTGGGCATGAGTTTCAGGCCTCCAGGTCTGAGACTAGACCCACAGTCGGCCCACGTGGAAGTCCACTGCTATGCCATCTGCTGGTGTAACCGCTATGTCATCTGCTGGCCTCTTACCAGGCGCTGGGACTTCTGGCCTATGGTATGATGAGGAGCAGCACCCTGGGTTCATACCACACCGCACACCTGTGTTCCTCAGGCTGGGACACTTCCTCTTGGTGTTGTTTCTTTGATTCTGGAGTCCAGGTGGTTGTGAGAATCTGCAGGGTGGTGCTGGTCAGCCTGCAGCATAACTAAATCAAGTATAGACTCAAGACAACTTCCTACTTACAGGAAATTAAGGTGACTAGAAGAACAACTGAATGAGAGAATCGTTAAATCAGGATAAGCATTGTATGAGTAACCTGAACTGGATCCAGTCTTGAAAAAGTCAAGACCATGGGAAAAGGGAGTGGGGTTATTTATCAATGAAAAGAGAGATGAGAATAACTGGATGCCACATGTAGCCTTGAGTGGATTGGTTTGGAGGACAAAAACAGCTATGAAAGACATTTTGTGTTCATTTGAATATAAACTGGGCAATGATAATAAGAAATGATTGTTGTCTTATGCAGTACACATACAGTAGTTCTCTAGGAGTCCTGCTGGGTGAGGTGTTGTCCACCTCTTACCTCAAGAGGTTGGGGGGTGATGTGTGTGGAAATTATGCATGCGTGTATATACGTGAACCTGGGCCTGCCACATGGTCCCAGCCTGCAGATCGCCACATCTTCACAGCACCCGCCACCATGGCCAAGTCCTTTCTAAGTCTCTTAAAACTCTGACGAATTTGGGGCCAATTTGAAATAAACATTCAAGGAAGTTGAAGTGTGTGTACTGTGGAGGACAGAACTTGGACTAATTGGCTTTACATTTTGTGTAATACCTTTACACTGTCTTTCAGAAGACTTTAAGATGATGATGGTCTCAGGAGAGTTGTTACGTCAGGAATGTCAGTGTCATCTGTGGTTCATTCTTCCTACTAGAATGTGAAGTTGAGACCAGCAGTTGAACTAGTGTCAGTTTAATGCTGACATCTCAGCTACCAAAGGAACTTAGCATTCCCAGAAAAAAGGGAGGGGAGGCATTTCTAACTAGAACCTTCTCTTTCTCCTGTGTCACTTCCAACTTTGCCGAGCCGTGATCCCTGTAAGAAGAGATGCCCCGAATGCATAGTTTAGTGCAGCTGTTTCATAAGGCTGGATAAAAATAACAAGCCATCATAAAACTCTGCCTAATAATGTTAGGAGAGATTAGGGAAAAGGAGATGAGGCCCTTTTTCTATTTGCTGTGAGTTTGTGAAGTCTGAATACCTAACAGACAGCAGTTACTGCAGAACCTAATATTTTTAGTAGTGTTTCCCTAATAAAGTGCCGCTAGTGCAGCTGCTAAGACCCACACTGCCCAGACTGGGGGACTTAATGTTCTTTTGGATTATTAAGTTTTGTCAGTGTAAGTGATCATCACTAGCAAAAGGTAGGCAAGATTAACTTGAGTGATTTGAAGACATTAGAGAGTCTCTAGGGATGCTTTCTGGAAGGAGTCCAGTCTGCTAGAGACTGTGAAGTATTGTCTTTTCAGTACATGAAGCCGCTGGAGAGTCTTTTTAAGAAAGAGAGAAAAAAATTCAGGGATAAATAAAAAAACAATTTCTGTCTCTCTTTAGGAGTTAAATACGTTTTCCCACTTTTATGCAACGATAGGCCTTGATTTCCCACTGTGTGCCTGCTAGGGGGTAGAATTACCCTAGTAAATAAGTAACAGTAAAATTCCTCTTCAGTGATTCAGAGACTATACATTTTTTCGTGCCTCGACAGGTGAGTTTTTTCTTCCTAGTGTTTCTGGGTCAGTGTTCCTAAGCCAGGGTTGGGGACAGTGGAAGGGGAATCAGGAGGCTGAGGTCTGGGCTGTGAAGGAATGACTCTGTCCAGCCCACAGACACCTGTCTTGGGAACCATTAGTTAAATGCCTTTAGGAGATGAGTGCACCTCCATTCAAAACCATGGCATGGAAGATGAAAGTGCTAGGGAACTTGCAAATGGTCAATTCCCCCTCAGTCTTCTCCGCTCCCCAAGCTGCACATGGAAAGTGTCCTCTCCTTGGTTTCTGAGAAGAGCTTTGAAGAGCTCATCTCTAGAATGGGGCTGTGATGAGAGGTGAAGGTCTTCGCTCAGCCCTGACAGAGAAGGGAGGTGGGCCCTGCATCAGCTATAACCTGGGTGCTGGCAAAGAAAACTGAATGTGGTGATCAGGGGCTGCACCGCAGCAGGTGCCCAGGCTGCAGGGGAAGAGAGGAGGTGTGAGAGTGGGTAACTCACCTCTTGTAATTTCGCAATAGTGTGGAGAGATAAGTGCGCTCACACTGGACTCATCTCTTTCTGCTCAATGCTTAGAGTGATCAGTGAGTGATCACTGTGTGCTGGGTTTGAAGGAGTATGAGGAAGGTAGAGGATACTGACATCGAAGACATTTTAGAACACTGTAGTCATTCATTGACGGCTTCCTAAAGCACGAGGTCATTTATAAAGTAGAGCTCCTCTTTCGACACTTCTGTGAAGAAAGTTCTAACTGTGGTGGCGGTGTCCTAGTGGTGGCCAGAGCAGTCCAGAGGAGATGCAGACAGAAGTCATCTGGAACCTGAATTCAGACCCTGTGCCTGGGTAGTTTCAATTTATCCTGCTGGTCATCCCCTGCCTTTTGGAGATTAGGAGATTCATTTCATTCTTTTTGTCCCCACCTGACTTTACCCTGGTTCCCTGTAAATTCTTTGTTTTAATAGTTTATCTTATCTTGGACCTGGATAAGAAAGGGGATGCTAAGTATTTTATGATCGTATGTTGTTTTACAGAATTGCATGATCTCTTTTACTAGTTTTTATATTCCTTAATTAAATCGCTGGGCTTTTATATGCTTATGCCATCATTCTATTCCCTGATACAGGTTCTTCCCAGCTCAAAACCAAAAAGTAATCTTTGACCGTAACTAATAGTTTCTAAAGTGTTCAAAAGTTTGTTGTCATATTAGTTACTAAACATTGGTAAACATTCCATTATTTAATGGAAAATTGCATTTTAAATAGAGCATTAAAGTAAAAACTCGTTTTGACTTTATTAGTAGATCTGTGTAAAAATATATAAAAAAGCTTCCACTGAACTTTACATATCAGATGCTAAAGTGCTAAGCTCTACTAGTGCCTACGAGCATTTCTAGAGCACATATGTGAAAGTCTATTCCTTTAGATATTTTTTAAGGGGTTGGTTGGAGAGAGGATATTTAGCATTGAGTGAATGTTTGATGAAGATGTGTTCCTATATACAAATAGTTTTGAAAACATCTTTAGTTTCCTCTAAGGGCTCACCCATTAAAGAATGCTCTTGTAAAAATGTGTGAAGAGCTTTGGCACCTAGAGAGTATTTAGAAGTGCTAAATACTCTCTCTCCTACTCTGTCACGGTATTATTAGTTGTCACAAAGTGACAAGTTTAAGCAGTATTGACATAGTTAACTCTGTATCCAATGTGATTGCAAGTGTTCCACAGAATCAGTCCCTGCAGATGATATATTCTTATGCAGATTTAATTAAAATAGAGATTGTTACAAAACTGTGAACGCCCCAAGGGACTGAGAAAAGCCTGAGAAAATAAAGACTCCAGATTATACTGCCTATATTTTGGTTGAAGGAATCTTTCCTATAAAAGGCGATAAATGCAATAACTAGACAGTAGCAAAGCAAATGATAATTTTGAAATTATTTATTTTAATTGATACTTAAAATCATTTTTAATTATTTATGTGAATTATTTGAACTAAGATTTGTTATTTAAATTGAGTTAGTATTTGAAATATCTTGGTTTTGTGAATTATTTGAATCAGTAAAGCTGAGTTAGCTTTGATATCTGAGCCCTTTCCAAGGGCTGGGGCAGAATAGATCTGAAAGGAGATACTCCAGGCCCTCTACTGCTTTTCTCTTTCTTCATACCCATCCCTGCCCCCCAGAGCTAGCAGACACTTCCTGTTGGAGGAGCCTTCAGCTCACATTGGGGAGGTCTTGAGAAGATGGTACTCGGCATGATCTCCTGCAGTGCCGAGGCATATGCTGGCCACAGTTCTGCAGTCCTGAGAGCCGCCCGCCTTCAGAGCGGTCTGCATGTGGCAAGGCCAGTGCCTGTTTGCCTATTTCCTGAATCTTTCCTTAGAATCAGATGGGCCTCTAACGCAGTCTAACAGCAGTCATGGTGCATTTGCCATGGACACGTTGTCGCTAACAAGTCTGTACCACAAGGCGTATTGGTCAGTCTGCCTCACTTTGTATGCTTAAGTATGAAACTCAGAAAAACTTTCACCTGTATGTCTTTTTTTTTTTAATGGATTATTTAATTTTATTTTTATTATTGTTTTTAATTTGGGCACATGTGCTCAGAGAGAGAGAGGGAGGAAAAGTAAGAAAGCAAGCCACTCAGTAGGATACTTGAACCATGGTCAGCCGTGTGAGTCCAGCGCCTTAACCACCACACCACCTGCTGGCCCCACCTGTGTTTCTAAAACAGGAAAGTGCCTGTGATGAACTCGTTCTTTTGGTTGCTAGATATTATTTATTTGAAGAGTTATTTATTATTTTTATAATTTTTAAAATTTGAGAGAGAGAGAGGGAGGGAGAGTGAGAAAGCAAGCCACCAGGTTCAAGACATGAATTGTGGTCAGTCACATGGGAGTCCAGGGCCTCAACCGCTACTCCACCTGCTGGCCCCTTGATTTATTTTTAAGACAGTTCTCACACCAGAGACTAACAAGAGGGTTCAGAGACTCAGCACAGAATCCCTGATCTGAATCAAGTCTAAGGGGTCTTATTAATTATTCATGATGACATTTTGTATGTTATTCTGCTTTTATAATTACCAGAGTCTATATAATTAACCTTTCATTTAGTTAAAGTACTTAACATTAAGTAAGGATATAATTACAACTATTTAAAAAAGTATATGGAAGAATTTAAAAAACGTTTAATTAGAAAGAAAACTTTTTCCAGTTTCATAGTGAATTTTTTTACCTGTCAACAAATATTTCTAATTATTTTTTTAAAAAAAAGAAAGAGAAAAAAATCCAGAAAATAAAAATAATTAGTAATGCTTTTTTTAAAAAAAAGAATTATTCATTATTATTATTATTATTATTATTATTTAGAGGTTTTTTCTATAGGACATGTGTGCTTGCCAGAAAGGCAGAGAGAGACAGAGACAAAAAGCGAGAAATCACTCTCTGGGGGGAATGGCCACACCGCAATCCCTTCTCCTCTCGGGATCTTGGGCACTCACACACAGGTGCCTGGCGTGAGTTTAAGCCACCAGGTCTGGGACTTGAACCACGATCAACTACATGATCAAACCCAACAACATAGCCATTACACCAACTACAGGTTCCATCATTATTATTTTAAAAATTTGACCAGAGAAAGACAGAGAAAGGGGGAGGGAAAGTGAGAAAGTAAGCTACCAGGTCCAGGATTTGAACCACAGTTTGCCCTGTGGGAGTCCAACACCTTAGCAACAATACTTCCTGCCAACCCCAACAGTTAGTAATATTCTAAAGGATGATAGTTGTACAGTTTCATTAACCTCATTCATATATATATATTTTTTTTTTTTTTAAGAGGTTTTTGCTATAGGGCCCGTGTGCTCGCCAGACAGAGAGAGAGAGAGACAGAAAGACAGAAAGCAAGAAATCACTCCCCAGGGGGGATGGCCACACCACAATCCCTTCTCCTCCATTCTCCTCTCGGGATCTCAGGCACGCACGCACACGCGCCCGGCATGAGTTTAAGCCACCGGGTCCGGGACACGAACAGCGGTCGACTACATGGGAATCCAGCGACATAGCCATTATTCTAACTGCTGGTCCCCATTAACCTCATATTTTGCTTCTTGGATTAGTGATGTGGTTCAAGTCTATGAATATGTTTGCTTTTCTAGCAAATCCTGAGAATTGAAAGTGAGTACGGAGATGATTTAATCCAACCTTGTTTTATGGGTGGGAAGGCTTACTATCTTGGGCAAGGTGGGTATAAGCATACTGTCCTCACCTTACAAGGAGCCTGGGAAACCTCGTTGCTTCTCTTAGCTGTGCAGGGTTTGTTCTAGTCTAACATATTTGGGGAAGATCTTAGTCCAAATTTAGTTATTATAGAATGGATCAGATTAGAAAGTAATATAAAGAGGGTCAACTGATGGCATGGTGGTTAAAATGACTGGGTCCCACATGGCTGGTTGCTATTCGAATCCCAGACCCAGCAACTTGAAAAACATGCCAGGCGCATGTGCCCATAACCCCTAAAGAAGGGATAAATGTAGGTGAAGGGATTGTAGTATGACCATTTTTCATGGGGGATGCTTCCTCACTCTTCCTTGCTCGCTCTGTCTCTCCAGTGAGTGCAGCATCCTTTGACAAAATTAAACAGCATAAATTGAAGAGGTTGGCTGGCTTTAACGAAATTACCCTGTGTCTTAGCTAGGAGGCTTCTCTGTGCTCAGTAAGCAGCCCCTCCTGTTCAGTCCTCACCGCCACTGGGCAGCACCTTGGGTTCTGGCGCTCAGGCTGTGTTCTGGTAACAAGGTCATGTCTGAAGACTGGTAGCGTATCTATTTAAAGTGACTGATTTCATGGAGATGACAGACTGGCTTGTCCCTTGTGAAGACGAACTTTCTTCTTCAAGTGCCGTCAAAGGGTGGTTCTGGTACATGTGGAACATCACATCCCAGAGGCAGCTGAGTACCGCAGAAACCCTAGATCCCACACGTAGGGGACAAAGGGAACCAACCTTGATGTGACAACTTGGGCCTACTCGTCCCCTTCTTGTAGCACTGGGGAGAGTCTTTGTGTCCAGGCAGAGGTCACGGTGAGAAGTCAAGCACTCAAGCCTTGGAATTAATGCGAATCTCAGTTCTGTTGATTTTTACTGTGTGGCCTTGGCCAGGTTCTTCCTCAGCAGTGGAAATAATCACAGCCACCTTGGAGGATTCTGATGAGAGTTGATAAGATGATACATTTAGTCCCTGCTCACAGCGGCCTGGGGGGCAGCTCTCTCTATCCAATTTTGTCTCTCCATTTCCACTGCTGCCATCACAATGTGTTTGTTTTTTCTTGGATCAAAACGATGATTATCCAGCTATTCTTGTCAGCCTCTTCTCTGATCCTTCCCAAACTGGTTTTCCCAAAGAAAGCCCTGACCAGTCATTGCTGGGATCAAAACACCACCGAAACAAAAATTTCTCACTAAGTTGTCCAGAGTTGTCCCAGTCTACCTCCACAAACCAGCTTTATTCACTCTCTGGGCCCAATGATTTTCCATCCAGGCGATTTGACTCCCAGAGGGAGGGCTTCTGGCAATGTCAGTAGCCTAGTGGTTGTCAGGACCGCAGGTGGGGGTGTTACTGGCATCTTGTGGAGTGAGACCAGGATGCTGTACACACCTTGCAATTCCTAGACAGTCTCGGCCATGAGTGATCGACCTATCAGTAGTGCTGAGGCTGCAGGCGTGGCTAAACTAATATTGAATAGTTCATAGTTTTCTGAAATGTGCTGTGCTTTGCTACCTTATATTGGTAATTACGCTCTTCATTTTCTCCAACAGAGGTCCATTCCTCTCATTTTCCACTCTTTTGGGCTCATCTGCAATGCCTCCTATAGTGTGGCTCCTCCTCATCTTCTGTCATCCCCTTCTGGCCCTTGTGGTCTATGCCTACCCCTCCCTGTACTGGAATGCATGCTACGCTTGTTTCCTACAGGAGCAAGGCTCCAGAAGAATGGAGCCATGCCAATGCGTGCCTCTGTCCCAGTCTCTCTGGACCTGGCATCATGCCTGGTACTAGACAGAAGTCTTAGTTTGATGGTCAGTAGACAACAGGCTCTAAATGGCTAAAAGCAGACTTGTTTGGGCTCTTGTAGAAATAACTGGATGTGTAAAAATTTGAGTTTGGAACAAGCAGCTTTCAAGGTAATGGTTGTAGCTGGTAGTGAAGCATCAACTTATAGGCTATCACGTAGGCCATCTTTGGCTCGTTTATATAAGACTACTTTATCTTGTTAACTGTGTATGTTATTCCAGCCTAGAGAGGTATGTTAGAAGGTGGTACCGATCATTGGTCTGAATCCTGGTCATCTGCTGAGCAGTTTCGTAGTTGCCTGCAGTTACTGAAACTCTCACTGCCTTGGTTTCCTCAGTGAGTAAACTGGAATAATGTTGTCTACCCCATGGAGTAGTGACAAGGGCCACACGGAGGCTCACATGTCAAACACTCAGGACTGTACCTGGAATATGGTTGACAAGGATATAAATGGCATTTTAAAATTCCAATTTTGTATCTTAGTATTGAGCTAAAAAGCAAAATCATTTAAAAATAAAGGAAATGCATAGGCATTAAACCTTTAATAAAGGCAGGGTTGGTGGTGTAAGATGAGAACACATGGGTTCATATGAAATGTCTATCTCATAATTAGAACTGTGGTATATTTAAGGCTCAATTAAGTGCACATACTCATAGAAGCTTGCTTGCCAAGTGTTATCAAGAAGGTGCTTTTTGTGAAGGTTTGTCATGATCTGAGCTCACTTTTCATCCCTGTCACCAAGGTCATTTGTGACTGCCCAGGTTATGACTGGAATAGGGACAGCATTTTTAGTTGGTAGCCTCCACTCTGACTACCCACAGCATGTTAATGCCTCTATGAATAGTTTGACACTTCCAGTAGGCTAAGGATTGGCAAACCCATTTTCCTTGGGTTATGTGAAAGTGAAGATAAAGTGGGTGACTCCCAGAGGAAGTGTGAAATTATCATAGCTCCTGCGTAGTGAGTGCAGTTGAAATGATTAGTATACTAAGGTCAGACTCCGAAGTTGTGTCTTCTTTAGTGTAGGGA